>NC_143012.1:43947897-44264564 GCF_055824585.1 Amblyomma mixtum | reverse complement strand
TCGCTCACAACGAAGTAAATGATGCGGTGTCGGTGTTAGCGGGAAGCGTCCTCAGTGGTGGTTTACAAGAATGCCTGCCGCTCTCAATTTAAAACAGGCAAGCAATCGTGGACATGAGGCGGCAAAGGAAGTACAATAATGTGGGAGCAGTCGCGACTGGCTGCGATCATTGAAGATGAGTCTGGCCACATCTCGTTTCATAAACAAAAATAAAATCCGAGTGCCGGTGGCTTCGAGCGAGAACAAACAAGGAGTACAAAGTTTTGAGGCAGTGTATAAGCGAAAAGCCGTGTCAGTAGCCACGCCTATCTGTGTACAACGGAGGCCAAATAGGAAAAGCCTACGCTCCGAGATTTCGGGTCAGCGTAAAGACAGGGAGTTGCCGTTAACTTTGCAATGTCACACCCTCCCCTATGGCGCATGTCACAACCCAGATAAAAATCGTAAACGTAAAAGACCCCCCCCCCCCTCCACCTGTCAAAATTAAAATTGACATGCGTATTAATATCTAAACAGCACATACATTGCATATGTCCAAAATGAATAAAAACTTCGCACGAAATACAGCGCCGCTCTTTTGGTTAAAGAATGACATGCAAGGCAAGCACAGTTGTCTGACCAGTCCGTCAGCCACGGTAACACGAGTATTACAAAAGGTTTGTTCCCGTAAAGCGTTGCTTTTTTGTACACAGGGCGATTAGAGAGCTAAGACGATACAATAGATAACAACCTAAGGCCTAATGGCGGCTCATCGCTCCTTAGGAAAGCGGGAACTGACAGCTCTTGACATTTAGGGCAGAGACGAACTGCACGAGTTGAAGCACTGTCGTTAGTCGTCATCTGAATCGGCTGTCAAGTCTACGACCTCTGCAGTTTTCACCGCATTTTCACCGACAAGAGCGACGCCTTGGTCTTCCTCCGACGTCACTGGCCGCCAGTTTCCACCGCCTTGTAGCACCACGGCGTCACACTGACTGTCCACCCTGTTGAGGTTGTCCAACGTAAAGAGGTCGACTCGGATATCTTGGACAAGGACGAGATGCCTGCAGACGGGACAGCACCAGCTAGGGCGCAGAGTGCACTCGTTTACACTCAGGTAGGCGTAGGCGTCGAAGCACTGCAAATGACAGCAGCACACTCCTCGGCTAGGTACCTTCATCTTGCTTTTCTTGAAGGGGCAGAGTAGACACCTGCATCCGGCAAAAGAAAGACAACGATTCAACCGCTTGCGTGCATAACGAGCAGCAAGCACATATGCTTAAAGTAGTCTTCAATTACTCTACAATTACTCTTCAATTACTCTTCAATTACACCTCAGTTACTCTTCAATTACTCTTCAATTACCCTTCATTTAGTCTTCATTTAGTCTTCATTTAGTCTTCATTTAGTCTTCATTTAGTCTTCATTTAGTCTTCATTTAGACTTTAATTAGTGTTTAATGTGTTGTAAGTAGTCTTTAATGTGTTTTAAGTAGTCTTTAATGTGTTTTAAGTAGTCTTTAATGTGTTTTAAGTAGTCTTTAATGTGTTTTAAGTAGTCTTTAATGTGTTTTAAGTAGTCTTTAATTGGTTTTTAAGTAGTCTTTAAGTAGTCTTTAAGTAGTCTTTAAGTAGTCTTTAAGTAGTCTTTAATTTGTCTTTAATTTGTCTTTAATTTGTCTTTAAGCAGTCCTTAAGCAGTCCTTAAGCAGTCCTTAAGCAGTCTTTAAGCAGTCTTTAAGCAGTCTTTAAGCAGTCTTTAAGCAGTCTTTAAGCAGTGTTCACGTTATATACATCTGCTTTCACAAGAGTGCTGAACCAGAAAAGGCTGGGGGGCTGGGCAGACACTATTAATAGACTCTTGGGCGTTGTCGCGAACATTATCTCCGCCTCTATCCTGCGCATATACCAGGTGACTGATTTAGTTTGCAGCATTGAGATTCATTTTACATTCTTTTGGGCCTCTCTGTGCAGTCCTCCACAACAATCGTTCATATTTAAAACTTCGCGAACAAAACTAGGACCGAGCAAGAACACAGTAACACACACAAGCGCAGACTTCCAACTTTCATTCGAAAAGATTGCCACAGTCTTTTTATACCCTCTGTGGATATCATCAACACACCCCAAACCATCCGTAACATTTAAAACACGTGCGCTTATCTGCTCTGAACGTCCCAAGCTTGCGGCGGGACGATCTTCTTTCTCAAGCAGTAGCTAAGAACACGGGACTTGCACGTGAAGGCAGCAATGAGGGATGCACAGAAGGTTGCTGCTTTGTCATTCGGCATGTTGCTCCTATATTTCTCCTACCATGGGCTCTGTTCTATTCTGTTCTGTTCTGAACGTCGACTAGGGCTGGGTACTGTATCTAGCCTATCGCATTCTCCAAAACAGCGTCTACACCGGTGACCCCGCGCACCGGCGTATCGTTTGGGCTCCCGCTCCCATGGGCCTTGAGGGAAATGAGGCCGCTGACGCCGCCGCCCGCGCGCTCTCACCGGATATTCCCCTCCGACCCTAACGATCAAAAAATCGAATTTTTTCCAGCTTACACCTTCAAAGACATCGTTTTACTCCATCAATCTGGCCATGGCCTTTATCCCTGCCCGTGTAAAGGTCTCTCAAAGGCGGCGGAGCGGCTTCTGCTTCGCCTCTATACTAATACTTTGCTGTGCCCGGCAGCTCTCAAACACTTCGACCCTTCTTTCTCGGGCAGCTGTCCGCACTGTCCGGAGAAGTCTTCGGACATCTACCACATGGTGTGGGCCTGTCCCTTCAACCCTGCTATCCCCCCTCACCCCAACCCATCCCGGGAGGACTGGGAGGCGACCCTGCTCGGCAGCTCTGATCTGCAGGCCCAACGGGCCTTGGTCGCGCGAGCCCAGGCGGCGGCCGATGCCACTGGGGTCCCGAACTAGGGACCTCCACCTAGTATTTGTAAAGGCTGGCCCCCTCTCGGTCAGCTCATCCATAACCTCCTGTATTATACCTGTACATAAATGTTTGGGAGTGGCTATTCTCCCGGCAGCCGTGAGAATTCCTCTCCCACAATTCCCACGGCACTCGCCTCTGATTGGCTGTACACGGTCACATGATAACTACCGGTAGAATAAGATTTTTGTTATTCTCCCGGCAGCCGTGAAAATTTCGGCAACGCAATTTTTACGGCTGTGCGTGATCAAATGATAATTTAAGATTTTGTTGCTCTCTCCCGGCAGGTCTGAACCCTGAACATCTTTTCCTACCTTTTTTTATTATTTTAATAAAATTACTACCTCCGGTTGAGAAATTCGCAAACAATTCTCACGGCTGCCGGGCAGTGGTCACGTGACAATGCACAGCCAATGAGAAGCGAGTGCCGTGAGAAATTCGCAAACACAATTCTCACGGCTGCCGGGTCAGGACCTCTGTCAGGATATCGCGTAATTACTCAAGGTCATTGTTTTTTTCTGTGAACCGAGTACTATACAGTCGACCTATAAATAGTAAACGGGAAGCACTACCGCGTGTGACGATAATTTGCAGCGCGATGCGCCCAAGGCCGCTGAAACGCGTTCTTCAGGTTCTTGGTTAGATGAAAACTTCGCGCAACGCCTAAAAGTGCTAATAATATTGTTATGAAGAAGACGACGCTGGCAGTGGCGCGGGACGGAGCGCTCGCGCCAGGCCAGCGGCCATTAAATCATATCTCGTTCATGGTTCACCACGCCTCATTCTTCGGCTGGCCGCCACGTAACATTTGGTGTGAGGTGCTGGGGTCCCTTCATCGCCATCCTGGTCCCGGAGCTTCGGTGTCCTGCGCCTGCCGTGGACGTCGGCCGTGAGTGCCTGGTCCGCGCCGCCCGGCCATGCCCCAGCCCGCCCGACCTGAACCGACCTCGCCGCTCACCCCAGCCCCGTCCCCCGCCCCGACCACAAGACACGACGGCCCAAGACCCGACCGACCCGAGACCCGACCGACCCAAGACCCACACGTGAAGACACCGCCCCCCTGCCGTCCGGTGCGTCCACGGACCTCGGCCGTCAGCTCCTGGCCCCCTACGGCCCGGATGCTTCGTGGACCGGGCCTCATCTGCCTATCATTTCATCCACCGTGGCGGCCAGCACTTCACCACCTTGCCACTTCATCCTAACCCTGAAGCCCACCACGGTTTCGCCCATCCCTTTATCGACGTCTTCTTCTGCTTACGATCGGGACGATCGCTCGGTGGCCCCGGGTAATGTTACGAAGAAGACGACGCTGGCAGTGGCGCGGGACGGAGCGCTCGCGCTAGGCCAGCGGCCATTAAATCATCTCTCGTTCATGGTTCACCACGCCTCATTCTTCGGCTGGCCGCCACGTAACAATATTAATACTATTTATTAGCACTTACGTAGCAAAAAGAAAAGTACGTGAGGCAACATGTATGGCTGGAGCGAGAGGTGACAAGCCCGCAGCGTTCCGCTAACGGGGTCGACTTCTGCACCAACGCTGCCATTGCTCCTCCAGCCACATAAACTACTGAAAAGCTGAAACCATGAATGATAATTAGAGGCGCCTGCCCGCAGAAGTCTAGGAACGCTCAACCGGTGGTAGCAGTTTTATTAAAATAATAAAAAAAGGTAGGAAAAGATGTGCAGGGTTCACGGCTGCCGGGAGAGAGCCACAAAATTATCATTTGATCACGCACAGCCGTAAAAATTGCGTTGCCGAAATTTTCACGGCTGCCGGGAGAATCACAAAATCTTATTCTACCGGCAGTTATGTGACCGTGTACAGCCAATCAGAGGCGAGTGCCGTGAGAATTGTGGGAGCGGAATTCTCACGGCTGCCGGGAGAATAGCCACTCCCTAAATGTTTTCCACCACCACCACATCGCACTCCGGAGACACTGGTTCTATTCCCGAAATCGACCAAATTCCTTCTCAGTTTTATTTATTTAGGTGGTCTGATCTTAAAGCCTAATTAGGGTAATTGGTTAATTAAGCAATGAACTAAACTCAGTCCCACTTAGTTGAAGCATCACTATACGATCCCTATAATTGGTTGCGTGGTTACTAGCCAAAGTACAATGGACACCGTTTGAAATTCGCGCACAGTGACGTGAAGCCCATTTCGACCAATTGAAAAGCGTGACATTTCTGTCGACAACCCCTGCTTACAACGATGAGGCATTAAAGGCTTCTGCGTTAATAGCCTCGGCGTCAGAGTCATGTGCTGTGCCCCTAATAGGGGTTACTCGGTTTGGCCCCAAGTCAATGGAGCAGTGTTCGTCGCCCTTGCTCGATAAAACACGGAAACCGATTCTGCGCCTACGAAGAGGGCATCATGCACAAGATAGCATACTATTGTGGACGATATAGCATCGGTCAAACTGATCGAAATAATAATGGCGGAGCCGGACAACACCTGGCGTCACTCAAAGGTGCCCCCCATCTAGCAACCATGCCCTGCATTATCGGGACCCATAAATGCAAAGCCGCCGCAGTGGCTCAGTGGCTATGGTGCTCGGCTGCTGTCCCGAAAGACGTGGGTTCGATCCCGGCCGCGGCGGTTGCATTTCTTTGGAGGAGACATTCGAGGCCCGTGTACTGTGCGATGTCAGTGCACGTTAAAGAACCCCAGGTGGTCGAAATTTCCGGAGCCCTCCACTACGGCGTCTCTCATAGCCTTAGTCGCTTTGGGAGGTTAAACCCTATGAACCAACCAACCATAAATGCAGAGTAAAAGTCAGGTAGGTCACGGTGATTGGAAAGAGGAGAGACAAGCTGATGTGAGAGATTAAGAAGACAGTGGCGATAGATTATGGTGGACAAACTTGCTTCGATGCGCCTTGAATCAATCTGACAAGAGAAAAGGAATTATTGCGCACAGCATAGACGCAGAAGTTATGCTTCATCACATCTAAGCAAGAACACAAGAAATTACCTCACGTCGCCCATATATACGTTGACTTCCCGTGAATGAAATTGTTGATAGTGTCCGCGTTGTGCTTCGTTTTTCATGTGTTTGTGTCGTTTCTCGTGCTCACTCCACTTAAGCTATGACTTTGCGTGATCGTACAACGTTTGTTCGACAGTGATAGTAATATGGCCGGCGTATGAACGCAGCGACAAAACAGAGTAATGCATGAGGCTAACTTAGGTACCACAGTTTCCCCCAAAGAGCCTGTGCAGGCGATTCATCAGCCGGCATCGAACATGAATAACAGCATTATTGAGGTATGCAAATAAATTAACGGGGAGCTACGAGGTGGCATGCGGCTTGGAGCAACGCTAAAGGTCGTGAGAACCCGAGTCTCTTTTTATGAGTCATCGAAGCTGAAGTGCCGCATGTCGATCCAAGTTTGCAATCATCATGATGATACCAGTAAAAAAAGCGAAACTATTCACACTTCCGCGTCACTTTCTTTGGCGTTCAAACCAGTTGCGTGCGCGGCTACCGTTGTAGCTTCGCGTATGGTTATCCCACCTCGCTCAAGTCGTTTTAACTTTTTCAGAAACTGCAGCCTTAGGGGTGACATCATGCGTACTACTTTGAAAAATTCAGCAACGCTACCCCCAAGTGCTCTGTTTAGTTTAAAGAGAAAAGGTTTTCCCGTCCGCATACCTTCCCCGACCTTACCTTCAGTGTCCGCCTAGAGCACCTATGCACTGGAAGAGCAGATATTAGGCATCTTCAAGGCACTAAACGTCGCAACTAGTGGCCACAGATATTGCAAGGCGCTGCTCTATTTTTAAGTAATAGGACAACGGTAACTGGACAAGGTATGAATACATCGGGTTCACACATTGCGCAAATAATTCCTGGTGCTTAAAACGTAAAGATATAGGCATACAGTTTGGTGCAGAAGTTTATGTGAGGCGGCAGTCCTGAATTCAAAGATATCTTTGCAGCATCGTAGCGAGAAACAGTAGTTAAGTGGTCGACGCCTCTGCTCGAAGAACTAATGCACTCCCTCCTTATGCTGTTTTCCTCATGCATGCCTTGAAAATTGGTTTGGTTTGGTTGGGGTTCAACGTCTCAAAAGCGACTAAGGCTATGAGGGACGCCGTAGAGAAGGGATGCGGAAATTTCGGCCTCAAGTGGTTCTTTAACGTGCACTGACATCGCACAGTACACGGGTCTCTAGGATTTCGCCTCCATCGAAATTGGGCCGCCGCGGCCGAGATCGAACCCGCGTCTTTCGGGTCAGCAGCCGAGCGCCATAAGCACTGAGCCACCGCGGCGGTCACCTGCCTTGAAAAGCATTGCGCTTAAATACCACGTTCCTGCGCGACAAAATGTACGCACTCTACGCATTGTACGGACGTAAGCATACCTGCAAGTTCTTCGCTATGAAGTCTTCAGCCTGGGCAGCGTTGCATAAGAGAAGGGCCTTCGTGTACGCCTGGGTATGCGTGTAAGTGGAGTTTTCGTCGCTCGAAACTAGCAACTCGTCTTCTGAGATCTTCTCAACTTCGTCGACGTGGACCGTGACGTGCGTCGGGATGACCTCGCTCCAGAAGGCGAAGCAGTTCCCGACTGGCAGCGTCAGCAGAAGCGTGATGTTCACTATGGTGAAAGGAAGGCCTAGGAAACCGCGACCGTTGATGCACATGGTAACCGCGAATCTGTCTAGAGTATACCGTGGCGTATTTAGCTTGAAGTGGAGGAGCACTAGAGTCGGATGATCGCCGCCCCTAGCAGCGGGAGCCACTCCGGCGTAGAAGGCGAGATATGGTAGTCGAGTCGAAGGGGCTGCATTAATCGAGAGCTGGTTGACGGAGCGGTAGAAGGGATGGACAGGAAGCATTGTACACCCTCCCACTTTTTTAACCTGAATGCACGAGCGCCGACTGCCCGGCGCTACGGCGCCGGAAGAAGAAGGAGAGGAGAAAGCTTGCGAGGGCAACGGCACGCCCTCAATTCGTGCTGCTGGGGCCCGATTCTCGATATTCGCCAATCCGCCATGAGCGGGGCGTACCCGTGACGTGTGAATCGGGGCGGTGCCAAGTTACGTAAACGCAGAATAGGATGACGACATTGAAGAATAAAGAAAAAAGTATGACAAAAAATAAACAGTGTCGTCTGCTACTTGGCGCCAAGTACAAAAAACACCGCCGAGTTGCGGCGCGAAGGTGAGTTAGCACAGTAGCGCCGTCGAGATGGACGGTGAAATGCGTTGCGGCGGCGGTCTCGGCGTACTCGCCGCACACATTAGCTGAGTGATGGTGCTGAATGCGACGCTAAAGACCCTGTGGCCGGTCGTCACGGAAATAAGAGCGACCGCTTATTGCCCTCGCGTCTCCGCACTTGTGAGATGCGATCAGCGTCACGGGGAGAGCAATTGATGGAGAAACGGCGGGCTCTCGATCGTAACCTCAACGCGTCAGTGGCGTTGGAAAGCTTTACCTCACCGCGTCACTTCTTCAGGTGCTTAGAACTTAACGCTACCCTTGGTTACGTTTGCAAGCGGCCGCGCACGAAACGCGACTGCGAATCGCGTCAAGTGCAACGCTATGAGCGCGTACTTCTTATTATCAAAAGCGTCAAATGCGAAAGCAAAATAGGGAGATATTGTTTCCCGCCAGTACTTAAAGAAAAACAGACACAGCTAAAAGTCCACTGTTAACAGAAGCATGTATTTCACAGTGTTGGCGTTTCACTTAATCTCAATAGGACATGGCACTCATCTTTTGCTTTGTGAACATTAACTAAGTCTGCCTGCAAGCAGACTTCACGGACTTTATATAAAAGCACCTCATGAATGCATGGCGTAGAGTGGCAGGTACATTATTTCATTCAAATAAAAAAAGGCTCTCAATAATGCTATTTAATTTCAATGTTTGAAAAGGCCCTCAATCTCTTTAATTCTGTCTAACAATGAGCACACAGCACTTACCAAGGGCATATAGGCAGCTACACCACTCATGTGATGCAAGTACGCATCAAAATGTGAGAGGTGAAACAAAATTTGCATTGCCCATCCCTACAATTCCTTTGCTGCAGGACAACAGTAATGCATCTACAGCAGCACCAGGCAGCTCCTTTCAATGCAGCAAGATTCCTTGTAAGAGGGCAACGTGTGATGCCAAGAGAGGTGAAGTCGGCTGGAAAAAGATATCTTCACATATGCTACTCAACATTGGGGAGTGGGACGAATATAGAAGAGGATAGTGAAAGTGGAGGGTGATGCCACATTACAAACAGGTAATGCAGTGTGCAAGACACTTGCTTTATTTGCTTCATGCAAGTTATTGGTTTGGTTTATTGGGGTTTAATGTCCCAAAGCAACTCAGGCTATGAGGGACGCCGTAGTGAAGGGCTCCGGAAATTTCGGCCACCTGGGGTTCTTTAACGTGCATGCAAGTTATTATCATAGGATACACATACACGCGTATTATCTAGTGCACATGTCATATTAAGCCTGAACATGCCTCGGTGTCAGGTCAAGCTAGGAGCTGAAGGAGAATAAAAACAATGGTGAGTTAAGAAGGAAGAACAGCAACACAACAAGAAAAGCACAAGCATGCACAGCAGCAAGATAACACACAAAGGGGGCATGAAATGCAAGGCTAACATGGCCCACAGTATTTGAGGGAGGCAGCATCACAGACAAGCAGTGGTATTCTGGCAGAAGGTCCATTAATGCAGCATGATAACACTGGATGATGTGGATTGGTTTTGGCAAGCCCTGTGCACTCCACGAGCAATCTACAAGAGGCCTCAGTCATGTTTCTAGCCTGATGTGCAAGTGCATGACTTTCCCTCTGTGCACACTCCTGACCACATACATATCAGGGCCATTGTTGGTTCTCTTTGAGTGGTGAATCACAATGCTTTTAGGCAACATTTACACCATACACTGATGCAATAAAGACCCTGTGATGCCACTATTGTGCACTACAGGAGAGTAATGCTCAATGAAATGCGTTCACTCTCAAAGTAGTTTCCTTTACTGTGAACTAAAATAGACAACCCTCTATGTACACTCAAAATATGACATCTACAGTTCAGTGAAGGGCACCATACCAGATGTAGGTGCTGAAATGTCGGCAAATGTCTGAAAGGACACTGAGGACCAATCGAAGTTGCTCTGCAAAAGTAGATTACCACATTCCAATAACAAAGGGCTTACTGAGAACAAAGCTTGTGTACAGCTCAGAGATTATTTGTTCAATGAAGCAGTTCAAAATTACTGTGGTGAAGCGCGTTGGCAGGAAGGAGCCCTTGGTTGGCAATAACTTTATTAGTCCCACTTCAGTGGATCAGGTGAGGGTGGCTGAAGGGGTGTTGAACAGGTTGGCGACGGCCCTCAGGCCACTCTAGGTGACCAGGCACTGTTTGGCTGCGGCGACCTTCAAGGCCCAGACCATGATGCAATGCACAGAGCAGCCTCCCATCGCTCCTGTGATTCCATCCCTTGGAAAGGAGGTTTTGGTTTGTTTGGGCAAGCCTGATAGGTGCATTTAAAATTACGCTCTGGTGCTTGAGCATAAGTGACAGGTTGGAGATTTCTCCCTTCTATGTATGTATTACACTCTACTGCATGAAAAAAAAAAAAAATAGAACACTTAAAATGCCTAGTGGTGTGTGCGCATGGAGGGTAAATTGTTTTTTTGAGCATGATTAAGGCAGCTTGAAAAATGGTAAGCAAGTTTGACTCAGAGTTTCCATGAGGAGAGTGTTAAATTAATGAACCGGAACTATTCATCACCAATATAATGATATAACAGGTAGCAAAATGTTGATGAAATTGGAGTCATTGCAAGTGCCTGTGCATAAAATTTAAGCCCCCTGAAAAATTACCGTCTTGTACAGCTTTGCTGGCTAATTTCTCTTTAAGTTCAAGCAGAAGTGTGAAACCAAACCAAGTCAGGTGGAAACAGGCTGCTATTCTTTTTTCACACTATAAGAATAATTTTTTTTTTTCTGACTACCACCAAGTAATATTATTAGTGCTGTATGGTATGTGATGGCATCACAATTAGTGCTAAGAAGTTATTGGGTGCCATGTGCAACCAGAAAAGAAAGGTACGGAAAGCTTGCACACACCACTGTCAAGGAAAGAGGCTGCGATTCTGCAGAAGACCCAGTGTTATCCAACCGGCATTGTGTCAAAAAACAAGCTTCACGCGTGGATGTCCGCAGTGAAAGTCACTGAAAAGAGGATTTGTAATCTGAATCCAAACATCAGCACATGTCTGAAACTACTTCACTTTATAAAATAATAGATTTTACGTACAGAAAATTAATAAATTTCTGTCTGCCTTGAAACCCATGACCCCTGGATTGCCAGCCAGGCACGCTACCAACTAGGCCGTGCAGGCACATTGACTTTACTGAGGTACAAAGTGGGAGGGAGTGATGCGCGGGTGCTGTTGGCTTAATTTGAAGCCTAGCATTGTAATTACTGCAGTGAACTAGAGATGTGCCAATTAGTGAGAAACTAATTACAATAACATTATGTAGGTGAACTGCAGTGTGGAAGAGTTCAAAGACAAGAATTAGGAACCTGTGTTGAAGCAACTGTGATAAATGTGTGAACACGAATGAAGAACAGTGACTCAGCTAGTACAAACTATACATGATTTTGCGCAGGCAATAAATGAAGGAAAGCAGACTGACGCTATATTTATGGACTTTAAAAAAGCATTTGATATAGTTTCGCATAACAAGCTTCTTCACAAATTAGGTAATGTACTAAAAAATGACAAATTACTTGCATGGATTACAGCCTACTTAAGAAACCGTCGTCAGTTTGTAGTAGTAAATAATTCCCCTTCCCCTCCAGTTCCTGTTGATTCCGGCGTTCCCCAAGGATCTGTTCTTGGGCCACTCCTCTTCTTGATTTTTATTAATGACATTGTCGATAACATCTCAGTTTCTGTTAGATTGTATGCTGACGATTGTGTGTTATATGAAAAGATTACTACTACTGAGGACCAAGTACGGTTAAATAACGATTTCACTAAGATAATAACATGGTGTGACCAATGGCAAATGTGCGTTAATTATGATAAAACAGTGTTCATGCGTATAACCCAGAAAAAGAAGACTCTTTTGTTTAACTATACTGCTAAAAACAAAGTTCTCTCTCAAGTGAATACTTACAAATACCTAGGTCTGCGGATCTGCAATAACCTCTCCTGGACAGAGCACGTTGACAACGTTACAGCTAATGCCCTACGCAAACTATTTTTCCTCCGACGTGCTCTGAAGCTCGGCCCCCCCAGTGTACGTTCACTTTCGTATAACACTATTATTCGCCCTATGTTAGAATATGCCGTCATAATCTGGGATCCTTTCACTAAATCTAACATTGCTAAATTAGACAGAGTCCGAAAGAAAGCAGCACGGTTTATTTACAATTCATATAACCGCACATCTATCACTGCACTTCTTAATCAAAGTGGTTTGCTTCCAGTCTCTCACAGAAATCGCATCTGTCGTCTAAAATTTTTATTTCAGTTAATCAAAGGTCAGTACAATATTGACACATCCAATATTATATCGTTCTCCTCAGGGTACAACACAAGACAACGCCATGATTTTACAGTAACACCATTAAACGCACGAATTAACACCTTTAAGTACTCCTTTTTCCCCAGAACGATTACAGACTGGAATAATCTAACTAATGATGCAGTAACCCAAACTTCACTAAAAAGGTTTGAAAGCCACCTTTAACTTTTTTATAATGTCGTACCGCTACATTTCTTTGTTTCGTTTTTACTTTTTGAAATTGTTTCTTGATCTTAAATTGTTGATCAATTGTTCTTGATTGTTTGCTTGTTCCTGAGGTCGTTTTTGTTGTTTCCAGAATTTATGTATTGTGTGCCCACCCTGCGAAGGTCTTGTAAAAGATCGCAGTATCAATAAATAAAATAAAAATAAATATGAGAAACCACTGTAGGGAGCCATAAACACTGTCGTGTCATACCCATGAATGCTGGGCTTAAGTGTGCCCCTACATTTTTGGGGAGCGAGACAAGTTGCATTGCCTCTTAGGTGTTGCAATTTGCTCAAAAAAAGTGAGGTGTCTTTTACATGCAGAGTGAAAAGTTTGTGGAAGCCATTATTGGCAAAATAATTTATTTCCATCACTGAACTTCATGCATCCTAGAATTCATTATGCAGCCTAACTGCGAATCATTACCTAGTGCAACAATACACATTGACGAATGTGTCTCATCTACACAGATAAGAATTTTTTTGGGACAGGCCCGTCTTTCATAACCGTTTGACGGTAGTATACATGCACATTAATGTTGCCTAGTTCGCAAACTTAAGTAGCTAGCAGTCGCCTTTGCTAAACAGAAAAATGGCAGCACGTACACTGATATGGTCCAGTCACACTAAGGGTTCAGGGGGTGAGCAGGTTGTCTCGGATTTTTCATAAAATGACCAAACAGCATCCCCAATTTGCATGAAGCAAAACGCGAGGGAACATGTCAATGAAAATGGGATCTAACAGAGTTTCACTGGGAGGAAAGGAGGGCAGTGATCTTCCAATGCATGCATTCAAGGTTGATGGCCCAGCACAGAAAAAGAACACAGACCACAAATCCTGGAAAGAGAAAAAGATCCCAAACCTGGGAAGACCGCCTGAGTAACCCAGAAAGATCAACAAAGTTTACTACTACTACTACGACTATTATGATCCATTTCCAGTAGAATTATTGAACCGGATTATGCCCTTCCAGCTACAAAATGCCATTTGGAGCTTTATTATTGAAACACAAATTACGTCCAGCTGCATAATTTATACCTCCATTTACCTTCAACTGAAATAATGTACAATTTCTAGGTTTTCGTCACAGGTACAAATTTGAGCTAGAAGATGGGAATGGGTAGACGTGTGAAGACGCTGGCCAGGCCTTGCATTTTCATCTGGGAAAATGACCATGAAACAATTACGTGACTTCTCCTTCAGGAAAAATAGTTCACTGCTGTATAACTACAAGCAGCATGTGAAAGAGGCAGTCGAAAGCAAGCACACAGAGGCCACCAGATGCCATGAGACAAAGCATGTTGCGATCTTATCACACAAACAGTGCCACACAAGGCATGTTGCACCCTGAAGAACAGATGTTGTAAATGACTAGAGGCATAGCGACCATGCTGTATGTTGAGGATGTTGTGGACTGCTGGCTCTCAACAAACACCAAAGCAAACAGATAAGCACTGGTGAATGCATGTGCAGTGAACACCCTGGTGCTAGAAGGAAAACATTTTGGTGCTTTCTTGTCCTTCACTGAACTTAAGCACCAAATAAAATGTGCGTTGTGTACAAGCAGAACACGTAGGGAGGCACCACACGAAGGGATGGCACTTCTTCACAATCACCAAAGCATGTGTTGAAGCATGCACTCAGCAAGTTGGCAGACGGTAGGCTGAAAACACTTGGGGCACTTCCTGACTCACACAAAACTGCAGCACCAGACAAAAATGATTTCTACTGTCATGGATATCACCAATATGGTCCTATTCAAAGAACAGCACCAAAATGATGAAGACTTCATCAGCTTCCTGGCAGTATGCTATCAAACTTGAAGCAGAGCAAATGTATGCTGATTACTTGTGGCATAGCTACACATGACAATCACGGCAGTGAGTGCAATTCTCGAAAGCAGCTGCTGATCATGCACTTCCTGTCTGTCAGGTAGAATCCAAATGGTGCTGTGTCCTCCTCCCTGCTGTAGATGTTGGTGCTCCTTCTGTTATCACCACCTGCCAGTGGTGTCATGGTCCTGCAGCTCAGTGTGGATGAATATGTTGTGTTGCACAGTGCAAGCTCCGCTGACCTTTGCAGAGAACTCTTGACCATGGCGTACCATGACCATGACACCTTTGCAGACACCTCATGTAATCGTTCAGGAACCCGGTATCACCACCCAGCTAGGCAGCCAGTCCAGCCGAGGGGTGAGCGAAGATGAATCTGGCATCATGGCTCCCGAGCACACGAGACCCCACGGTGAGAGTAGTCCACCACATCTGCATAAGATGCAAACCATCACCTGCACATTAATCAACGCTGTGCACTGAAATCTTCCAACGAGCTAGACATTGCGTTTCCAAATATGAGAAATTGTTGAAGCCTCAAGTTCAACTATTGTCTAGTTTTACGCACAAATGTAAAATACGCTGACTGCAAAATCAATCATTAGTATCAAAACGAAGTGTTGCCATATAGCTAGAGGTACTTGATGACACATTTCCCAAACTGATGGATACAAATAATTAATACACACTTTTTATACTCAAGAAAACCACCACAGCATGCACTGCAAGGAAGGGCACAAGTTCAACTGTTTATGACTACCATGAGTTTTTTAGTATATGCATGCTTTTTCATTTTGCACCAATTGAAATGAGGCTACCTTGACATTGCGGTCACTAAGAGAAATCCAAAGCCAGAGAACAACACTGCGTGTCACCCACACCTATCTCCACTGTCACCTGAAAAGTACAGACATGATTAATCTACATGTGGTTCTATTTACACTGTTCTTCCTTGCTCAATAAACTATATATAAATGCAGACAGATATCATTAGCCGCATGCAATCTTACTGCAGGCAAACATGCTATCCCTTCATGCCTGCCACAACACACTAAGCACGTGCTCACCAGTTTAACGATTTCCATGCGGGCAGCACATGGAGAGAGACTGCACATAAATGGGTCATGGATGGATCCCGCACAGATTCTTGTGAGCTGGAACCTTCACCGGCAGGAACACCACACCTGTAAATAAGATGTACAAGACTCATATATATTTGTTTTCCGTGTGCCCTAAGAGAAATAATTTTTTCCACCCTCCTACGGTAATTTCCACGTGACTGCTGCGTAACTGATGATGTAACACTGTTATGAAAATTTCAGCTTGAATAGCGAAATCACTTTAGTGTGCTTCATTAATAATGCTTAAGACAGGTTATAGTATTCTTTTACAATGTCACGCATTTTTTTTTTTTTTCACACTTAAGGAAACGACGCCTTTCAGCTGATTTCACCGATGCTGCCTTTCACATTCATCAACACCAAACACAAAGAAATCGATCAACGTACTAGCATGCTAGGCTTTGTTTTCTCAACTTGGCGCTGTGTGCAAAAACTGAAACACAGTATGAAAAAAGCAACGCGAAGTGCCGAATACAAATTTCGGATTCTTGTTTTAAAGTCATCTCCAGCATGCATGCGAAAGGAATGAGAATGATGCTACACACACACGGATGTCTCGTCAAGAAGCCCGACACATTCCTGGAGTTTGTTGCTCGGCCGCGCGAACACCTCTCGTGTCATCCGCTCATCACGCGAGGCAAAGCCCATCCGTTCAGCGACGTTTCACAGCTGGCGATCGTCCCTCAGAGCTCGACAGTTCGGCACTGCTTCTCGCCGCAATGCATCCTTGCATAGCCACCACATATATGCCTCGTCAGATGATTGCACAGACGAGCTGTCTAGTCAGAGACAACTCGAAAGCATCGCGGTGACCTCGAAAGTCGCTCACCTTTCCCACTTCTAGGGTTTAACAAACGACGAATGAATGCAAGGAGCAGCAAATCGCAGCGCCGGCACCGCCATTCGAGCAATTTTCGCGCTTCACTAACCGCACGGACGGATGATTTCTCACCGCGAGCGAAGGGTTTGCAACGGGAGAGCAGTTAGCGCCCCCATGCGGCTGTACGCTTAAGCCTTCACTATTAACGCTCTCGAGGGTTGCTTATTTCAGATGAGCTCTTACAACGCGATATCATTACATTGTGCAATCAAAACAAGACTTTTGTAAGCTTAGTTTTGTCTTGAAATAAATACCCGTTAAAATGCGGCTACCTAACGCCGTATAAATCAGCATTTCACTAACTCATTTGCATGATTCGGGTACCTTTCGCCGGGCGAAATGATCGCGGCGAATTTCAGCCATTTTTTGCAATGGCGGCACAACGTAAACGTGATGAAACGTCATTCTGACATCACTCCAAAATGTGTGCCTATCACGTGATTTACGTGATATTGTTCCAACCAATCAGATTTTAGGAAGTTGCCATTTCCGGTGTGCAGCTATTTTCTCCGAATTGGCAAGTCGAGCGCAAGTGCTCTCGCACGGACCGCTTGTAGCTTCTTTTCCCTTCACAATCACATATATGTACCAGCCGGGCACCAAGAATAGCGCTACGAAAATGCATTTTCAATGCCACGTCAAATCGACGTCACCGCGAAAAGTGCTCGCGTAACCGACCCTGATTGACACGCCCATTGACGGCGATTGACACTTCTGACAGCCAATCAGAGAGGCAATATGGCGCCGACAGGCGAATGTGAATATCGAGAATCGGGCCCTGGAATAAGGTTCGTCTGCTAGGCTGTTCTGAATAGTGCGAAGCAACCCCTGCCCATCATCGGCTGTTATGCATCGCAGCCCCAAGAAGCTGCGAGCAATTGATTTTATCCGCTGTATGTAGCGTGGGTGATTCTGAAAAGAGCAAACATTTGGGAACAGCCTAGCATGCCCAAAAAACCAGTTGCAATCGTTGATTACAAAAAAACTGACAGAAGAGGACCTTCGCTATTGACGCTTTAATTTCGCTATTTAAAGCAAATGCTCTCGAGACGCTACCCGCAAATGCAACCGGCGCCTAGAGTCGTGCTTGGAACTCTACGCGTTTGCACCATCTCAGAGCCTTAAAGACGCATCAGATAGAACACGAAACAAACGCTCTCAGAACTCGGCCTGGCCATAAAAATTGCTTCGCAGGGGTTGCTTCGCACGAAACAGAACAGCCAAGCAGACGGCGATAGCTGCAGCGACATGATCGGCGCGCATGCCCGTACCCCTCTCCCGATTTCCGCTCTGCTTCGCCTATGCACCGCTGCTCCGGGCAGTCGACGCTCGCGCGTTCAGGTTAAAAAAGTAGGAGGGTGTACCTGAGCAGTGCCTCGAATGTAATGCTTCGTGGCCGTACGGAAACGTAACTGTCTTCGGAAATAGGTGGTGATACTCTTTCCTTCTTTTGGTTTCAATTCTGTTGTCATTTGCACGGAATCTTATCATTTTCTGTTTTTCCACTTTGTGCGAGTGTCGGGACGAACGCCTCCACGTGCGGAGAGCGTACTTCCGAATGATCAAAACCACACACGGGCGATAACAGGAGGCTTGCCGTTGCTGCACATGGCTGATATGAAGTTCTGTGCGTGATATTTGAAAATGATGACCATGACGTCATCAGGCTTAGTGGCACATAACCACAGCGGGGGTTGGCCAAGGTGCATACCGCGCAGCGATATCCTCTATGCCCTCTTTGGTCATGACTTCTGCCTGTGCGCAGTGTTACTTTGACAGCCGACTTGTTTCTCAGGTAAAAAATTTCCAGATTCCGTACCCCGATTGGGTGAATCAATTTACTACCCCAACAAACGTCGACAAGAGGCCTGCGCGACAACAGAAGCAGACAGCTCTGTAATTCTCCCGTGACTCGATGCCGCCCTTAAGATAGTGAAGGTTGGCCTCCTGTACTCTAGCATGTGATACCCAAATGAGGCGATCGTTGGCAAACATAGCACGATGGTTCTAGATAGGTTTTCTCGTCTCCTGGCGTAGTGGTGTCTCCGATGTGGCAACATTCCAGTTTTTTTAGTAGTAACGCTCGAGCATCCAGTTCCACGTGTCGCTAACGTGCAAATCTTTAAAGCTAACAATATTTGCCGCATGCGCACGAAGCACAGGCAAGGAAGGAGCCGTAGGCTGCTGCTATCTTAGCGGTGCGCGCAGCCCCCTTTCTTTCCTTCTTGCATTTTTATTTGCTTCTTCATTTCGTACTTAATTTCATCCTTTGTTTTTCACTTTCCTCTTGTTTTTCTAGTGAGAGCTAGATTACCCGTAGTCTCGCCGTTTCGCTGTGGGCCTTCGGCGCCACTTGTGGGCATGCGCGAAGAACCGAGTGACGTCACAGCCGCGCAGCTGGTGCGCCGACGCCTCTCGCCTCCGACCGAGAGACAGACTGCGCATGCGCGACACGCAGCTGGTGCGCCGTGCTCTACTGCGCATGCGCGGCAAGGGGAGGAGGAAGGTCGCGGTGCATACCTGATGGTGATGTGGCAGTGGAAAAACACGCTGTCATGGCGGCCAATGAAAGCGAGGCCGGCGCTGTGCGACGTATTTTCTTTAATATCTAATAGGTAGTCATGATGATAAGCAAAAACAGCCAGACGTAGCCAGGGATATACCGTACCTCTCGCTACGTATATCCTGGCATAGCTGAGCTGAGCCACTGCCAAATTTTTGCTTTCCCTCTTTTTTAAATCGCAATGGTTTGTATAGATGCTGCCAACCACCCGGAGATAGCAACCGAAACCTGCTGAGCAGGTTCAAAGATCTAAATACAGAAAATACAAAATCGCATTGTTATCAGAACTGCCAGCTATACTCGAGCATCGACAAAGAATGTGTGCTTATGTTGGGAGCTTTCGGCAACGGCACCGCTCGCGGGCGCTCCGGGCGATGAGCTCTGCTGCTGCCTATAGCCTGTTTCGCAAGAGGCCGGCGCTTCGGAAGTCGCCTGCGCTATAATAAAAGGCCTACTTTTCACATATAGCTTTAGTATCAACAGCATCATCTCACAATAAAATAATAGTACGGTCAATCTCCTCGACGCCTTCGGGAGCGGTGCTAGCGGGCTCCAGGCGAGCCGGACCTCAACGTCGCGGGCCAGCGGCAGCTGCGAGGCGGTTGTGGCAAGAAATTTGCTCAGTTGTTACCTCTACCAGCACAGCTCAGTATTGGTCAGCGATGCTCAAAAATGACACTTTTTTCACCTCTCTTGTCCCAGGGTTTATTATTTACGTCAAGAACACTCTTTAGCTCGTTTTTATGACGTCTGATCCAGGCTGACCGACCGGCCGGCAGGCTCGGCGTACTTCACGTCCGCACAAGAACATACAAAACAGTCATGCTACCAGAAAGGATGCTTCCTAGATTCGAGCTACGACAGCATCACTGTGCGAAAAGTGGATCTTTCGGCAACGAGACTGCCTGCGGCAACGCCGGGCGATGACCTGTGCGCTGGTCCCAGACTGCCGTAGTCGTCGCTAAGCATAGGTGGTTTCGCATCGACTCCGCAGCTGAGGGCGCTTCGGCACTGGCTAGCGCTCAGAAACGTGCTCCGCTCGGCACCCCTTTACTGCGAACTCGTCTCATAATAAAATATACGTTCGATTTCCACGACGTCTTCAGCAACGGAGCTAGCAGACGGCAGGCGAACCGCACCAGGTAGCAGCAGCACAAAAGCGGAATTTGCTTGCATCGCAGTCATCACTTCTACCAGCAACTCGTTATTTGGCAACGATCGTCAGAAACGATGCATTTTTGATATCCATATATCCCAGAGATTGCTATGAACGTGAACAAACAATACTATCGCGTTCTTCACATGCCGGCGGTCGGCACGAAGACTGGCGCAGGCCGGCCGGCTCCAAGGAGTGCGCCCGATGTCATCATGACGCTGCCGCTCTCCGCGCTCGCATTGGCTGCCGCTTCCTTTCGTTGCGTTTGCCGCGAGCGGCCCGCCGTTGACATCTAGAGGCCGGACGCAGGCGACGAGCTGCGATCGGACGTTGCGACGCTGTTCGCAACGGCGCGCCGCAGATCGCGCTCACTTTTCGCACATGTGTCCCCGCCTGTAAGCACAGTTCGGCAATACGTTGATAAAAAAATTTGCTGTGGCTTAGCTTGGTTAAGCGTGGCAATTGCGAAAGCAATATCCGTACCTACGCCATGGTTCAGCTGGTGGTGGTGCTTGTGGTTAGACTTGTGGCAATGCATCTGTTATACAATCCAATCCAATCCAATGTGATCTATTTTAATCTAATGTAATCTAATCTATTCTAATCCAATCCAGTCCGTCTGGCCGCCGTTCATGTGCACCGCCGTCGCACACGGACGGCGCGAGATCGCGAAGCAATGTTAAGCCGCTGGTGGTTGGCACAGCTACTGCTTTCTAGCGGCGTGAGTCGAGCCTAATCTCTTCAGCGTAACGCCACAATCGCGCTCCTAGCGGAGAGCCCAGGAGTTAGGCGCCGGTGGTGGCACCGCCGCGGCTTGCGATGGCGCTAGTCGGTCGTCCTTTTCTTCGGCGTGACGTCACAAAGGACCTGTTGAGCTCCTAGCAGAGAGCGCAGGAGTTAGGCGCCGGTGGTGGCACCGCCGCGGCTTGCGACGGCGCGAGTCGGTCGCCTTTTTCTTCGGCGTGACGTCACAAAGGACCTGTTGAGCTCCTAGCAGAGAGCGAAGGAGTTAGGTGCCGGTGGTGTGACCGCCGCGGCTTGCGACGGCGCGAGTCGGTCGCCCTTCTCTTCGGCGTGATGTCACACATGACCTCACACAGAGGTCAACTAAAGGTCAATGGTGGCACCGCCGCGCCACGGCAAAGGCTCAAAGTGCAAGTAGTAAAGCTTTCGCTTTAAAACTAACCGATCGAGTGGCGGTTAGCAGCAAATGCGGCTCGCTGGCGCGTCGACTGCGCTCACGCGGCTGTGGCTATGCCGCGCTCATCGTACGTCACTGTATTTTGGTATGACGTCACAAAAACTTTTAGTTTTTCTACCTACCTTGTGACGTCAGCGTTGATGGCGCAAGCGATAGGTCTAGATCGTGAGAGTGAGCATTTAGGTAATCTTTCGAACCGAATTAAAATATTTTTTAAACGTTTGTTGTGTCCAACACATGGCTGTGAGTTCCCTTGCATACATAGGAATCTCATAGCAGGCTTTTTATAGCTTCAAAATTTGGTGTCTCCACCCCTTTAAGGTCGTCAATAAGCTCCTAGATTGTATTGTGAATGCCTAAATCTAGCAGTCTTATAGTTGCGGAGTAGACGGGTATTCCGGCGACCGTTTCCATGGCTTTACGGATGAAAATATCCAGTTGTTTAGATTCAGTTTGGGTTAGCCGACGGTTGGGGCGCTGTATGTTAGTCTGCTGAAAAAAAAAGGCGTGGATAATTTATTTATTACAATACTGCCTGTCTCAGTAAGACACCGTAGCCGGCGGGCAATCAGTACAATGTAGAGTTCAGTACAATATAGAGTTCAGTACAATACAGATAAATTACAAGCAGATAAACAAAAATAAGAGCTCTTACATAAGTTTTACTTACATAACTACTAGTAGGCAGGTTAGCAAAGAATACCTTGAAGATTCAGAACTGAAACAAAAATAAATCAAGTACAGCAGGAGTCGTTCATTCCAGCAAACATGCTGGTATTAGAAGTATTTTACAATAGAAACTAGAAGAAAGCGAAAAAGAAGGTAACGGGTGGCAATAGGCATGCAATCATCCTTAAAAATAACATGTCAAGAAATGTCAATAAGCAGCTGTTGGGCAGCCATCTGGTAAAATGAAGGACTATTGGTACTTTACTGATTCTTGTTATATTCTACTAATCTTGAGGTGAAGGAAGATATTTGGTCCGACATGGTAATCGATGGATCGAGCTGATTCCATTCGCTGATGGCTAAAGGAAAGAAAAAATGCTTGAGTGTGTTCGTTCGGCATGAGTATTCAGTCAGCGTGTGCGCATGCTTGTGCCGGGATTGCCGTGACTGTGAGAAGGATGCATATTTAGACACATCTATACTGTAGGTGTTGTGTAATAATTGATATAAAAACTTCAAGCGGGGTTCTTTTGCCCTAGATAATAGTGATGGAAGTCCAGATGATGAGGCAAGATCGGTAGGGGAGTCAGAGTGTTTGTATTTGTTATGAATGAACCTTAAAGCTTTTCGTTGCACTCTCTCAAGCCGAGCGATGTTAGTGATAGAATGCGGGAACCAAACAGTGCTTGCATATTCTAAGATTGGCCTTACGAGGGTAGTGTAGACAAAAAGCTTGGTATTTTGGTAATTTCAAGGACATCAATTTCTATAAAACCACAGTAGCAGTAAGTTGCTCTTGTTACAATGCAAATTACCTGGTTTGTCCGCGGGGTTGTTTCAGGCTGCTTTCATTCTGTAGAGCTTGCTCTTTTCCCTGCATGTTAAACTTCCTAATGTCAATTATCTTAACCTCATTAGTTAGCTTTGATACCTTTCCCAGTTCTGTTCTGTCTGTGGAGTCAGAGGCTTTCAACCTTTGGTGTTTCTTAATCAGATCTTCCGTGTCCTGAGCAATGCTTGAAGTCTCGCTCCATGCAAGTGTGGGCTTAGTCATTCGGTAACAGGAGGAGAGAGAATAAAGGAGAGAGAGAAAACAGATGGTGGCCTGTTTTAAACATCATTTAATGCAAAGGTGAGAAATCACTTTTAAAGCTCGTTTTTTGCTCAATTTATGCCACAGACACCAAACAAACGATACCCAAGCTTTTCCAGCGTGCTCGTTGCTGTTTTGTAGCCTAGGAGTTGTGCGGCCAGCTCTCGACTGACTCGTGCCGTGAGGGCACGGGTTTCCCTTTGTCTTCAAACGCTTGTGCAGCGATGACAACTTTGTATTTTACCCCGTCTCGAGTTTTGTAACACACGTTAATTAATTTTGCTTACTAAAAATCGCACCGAAATTTTAGAAAAGATAGAGAAGAAATTCTACGACTGCCATTGACAAGAAGAATAAGGAAAGGTTGCTGGCTTCGGATTCATGGAGTCCCTACATATTAAAGCGGATAGTCTCAGATCCCTTGCCGATATTGGTGGGAGGATCTGAGACCCCTCGAGACCCCCCTGAATTTACGGGGTACTGCATGCTGTTGTATGGCATGTTTAATTTTCCGACGCTGCATATTGGCTCTGAGGATAGTGGCGGTAGTGACGGTAAAGTGAAGCGTGTACATATATCGGTGCCATACGGGAAAGATGATGAGGGTGCGGACACTACAATGCACTACTTGTGAGCATCAGGGTTGATGCGGAAGTAGAAGAAGGGAGACGGAGCGTTAAAGTTTTACTGCGTGGTTTTAGTCAAAAGCAGGGCGATATTATTGTGATGATCTCTATCAGTTATTTAACGAATCAGAGATCAATGTAACGATCGATTACCGGAAATTTTATTCTTAGACTCTTCGCACTTACTAAGACTTCGGCGGTCTTTATGCAGTTTTCGGGCTTATCGCTGCAATACCAATTTCCGTGTTTTTTTTTGACAAATTTTAAGATCGAGCATGTTCAAAGAAACTTATCGATACACGTTCGCCACGCAAAGGTCATCGGCCGTGCCTCCGTCCTCTGGGCCTGCCGCTTCCGCTGCCGCCAGCCAACGAGACGCGCACGTTGTAGTTCTCGTCGCCGATGACCTCGACGCTGCCAGAGGAAGTGCGACGAAGTACGTACGGACCGTTTCCTCCTTCGTCGCCCTCGCTTATTTCACTAGTCTCTTCTTCAAACCTGCCTCGAAACTCGTACCCTCGCGGCGGGGACCGACCCGAGCGGCCACTGCCTCCGCTGCTAGCTCTGTTCGGGGCGTATGTCCTCCGCTCTTCGAACTCCTGGTGCCTCCGACCACCGGGCCTTCCGGCACCACCATCGTAATCGTCCTCGCTCTCGAACCTCGACATCATGCGCCGCTCCTCTGATATGAGCCGGTCTCTCACTCGCTCGCTGTGGCCTCGACGAGGCGAGTCCGACGTGCCGGGTGGAGGGAAGCCCCGGGCGAAGCAGCAGTTGGGAGCGTGCGGTATGGGTGGCAGTGGGGCACCGTACCCTCCTGCTGCACCTCCGGGTTGGAACTTCTCGAGGCAGTTGCAGACGAACTGGATGTGCGTGTCCGAGCCAGGGATAGACTTGACGACGTTCATCATGCCGGGACCGGTGCAGGGACCTCCGCTAGTAGAGGCCGCGCCCGGTTGGAGTGCTCCAGGGGTTCCTGGAGCGGGAGGCCTCGACGCCGTCTGGTTCGGGTCGGCGACTTGCTCGGCTCCGCACCTGCCGCAGCTAATTCTGCGGGGGAGAGTGATCCCGTGTCAACGTTGGTAGCAGGGAGGGCTACAAAGTACAAACCGCCTAAAGGGATATTCTTCGTCTTGAAACCAGATATGCGAACGAATGCGTACAAACACAAACAAAAAAATTAGAGAAGAAAAGCAAGGTGAAGTATGAAATACTCTTTGGCGTTCTTGAGTCGTCGCGTAAATTTATCAAGCTCCCGCAGAAATTATCATTTGGTTCACAAATCCGGGCATAGCATGGACATGGCCGGTTTGAGGCTCAAAGTATTTCTTCCTATGTGTGCAAAGGAACAGAAGAGCGGAACTGAAGCACGGTAAAAAATGAACATAGATGAAAGTTGGAGAGCTGTTTAAATAAAAAAAAAACATTCTTGAACTTACGGTCGTCCTTTTGTTGAGTCTACTGAAGCACCTTACCAAACCTAGCCTGTCCGTCGCTTAAACATCTTTCGGGCACATGAAGACTGCGATCATCAATCGTATCACGGCTATGTTTTTAATCTACATACGTTAAAGCGATTTCTTAGAGAAAGGACGTTGGGTTAGGCAAGTGTGGCGATTTATCTTCCTATAAAGACCACGAAAACTTTGGTGATGGCAACAGGACTAGGAGTAGAAGAAACACGTTGCTATCTTCTTCTCGCCTCTCGCATTATGCTTCAGCGAAATTCGTTCAGAAGCATGCAGGGAGCACCACGTTGTCTGAAAACCTTTTTTTCCTGTTTTCAGGGACATTGATGAGGGCGGGCATAGGATAACCTGCACTACTTAAAAGCAACGTTTAATTATCACCACTGTGTAGAGCTGCAATGATGGATCTTATGCAACAGGTTTGCCCAGTGCTTTACACCAACCGGACAGCGTTCCACTTACAAGGTTGAACTGTTGGCCCCAAGGTTCTGTTTCCGTGAAGAATCTTTTCTACCTGCCTTTTTAAAAAATAAACTCCATCTCAAGAGCCGCAGGGCATCGCGTTTTTTTAAGCCATTCAAAGGAGATTTACTCCGCTGAGAAGGGTTGGTTTGTAGGCCAGTTGGTCATACATATTTCAAGAAATGCTTCGGCGCGGCAGACAAGGACAAACGTAGAATAACACCACCGAGCGCCAACTCTGTGGTGTTATTCTACGTTTGTCCTTGTCTGCCGCGCCGAAGCATTTCTTGAAAGATTTACTCCGTCTCACATCTTGCTGGCTGATCAGCGGCAGTTAAGAAATTGGGATGACGGCCTCAAGAATTTCGTGGTTGGCTTCCGACCACGTGACTATAGAACTTGTTAAGTCGTTGAGGCACACCCGTAGCTGCCAAGAAACTGTCAAAGAGCTGTGAGACTGCTTACAGTTGCACTCTTCGCAGACCTCAACGCTAAGAGCAAACTTCGACTACTATATATAGATTTCGAACTGAGAGTTTGCATGTACGCGAGGTCATGGTGGCCATGATAATGCACCACGAATGCCTTCCCTGCTGCTGCCTGCTGTATACGGCAATAAGGCTTAGAGATACGCCTTATCTAGGCTCCTGACTCGTAACTATTGCGGCCACAGTGACGTCAGCGCAAGTCATCTGCACAAACACCGTTGATGGAACCACAAGGGAACCCGTTAGCCGGAGGGACATCTAAGCTTTACAACGGCAGGAAGAAAAGGACCGAAGACAGCGACAGCCCTTACTTGATGAAGGACATCTGTTGCGTGATGGTCTCCGGGAGCGGCGGGGCCTGCGGTGGAACACGGCAGCTTTGCGTCAGGGTCAGCGACTGCGCCTTGAACGGGCACGGCTGTTGGATGGACATGTTAGACACGGGTGTTTTGACCACGGCCCGCGTCGACAACCGCCTCGCCTCTTCCTTGAGCTCGGCCATGCAGTCTACGCAGGGGATCACCGGCTCTGGAGCTTCGGGCTCTGGGTCGTTACAGGGACAGCGCTCGACAAGCCGCGCTACGGCGGGACGTACCTTCTGAACCATCCCGATGGCCGCCTGGCGCGGGATCTTGAGCGTCTCGCATCCCGCCGACGTCCCGTCCGGTTGTTCGACGCCCGGAAAGTGGAAGATGACAAAGTCCTTGTCTACCTTGGAATCCTCGGGCTTCTTCTCGCCTTCCTTCTTCTCGTCCTCCTTCTTGTCTTTGGCCTCATCCTTGGGGGCTTCCTTGGCGTCGTCCTTTTTGTCCTTGTCCGCCATTGTGAACCGTCAGCCTTTTGTTCTACGAAGAAACGCCGCTTGATACCGGTTTTCTCGTCCTCTGAAGATGCTTGCCTTACTCGTGGGTGACGAGGAGGCCAGGGTACGGAGTCACCGAGGCAAATTTTGTTGGGGTTATCAATTTTAGCTGGCTTTCAGGGCCAGGGCCTTTAGCTAGTCTGATCGAATCGTATTGTTGCTGTTGTTGCCTTCGCTCACACTACTATCTTCGTCTTTCCTTCTTTCGCTGCACGCTCCCATTATATCGGCGAAGGCTTAGATTTCAGCGGAAATGTGGTGATACACTAAAAGACATCCAGCTTTTATTGCTTACTAGGACACTGGACGCAGAGAAAATAATCAATTGAGATAACGCCATTTCAGATAACGCTATGCCTCCTGTTGATGCATCGATGCAGAACTCGAACCAAGGAATGACAAAGAGAAAAGTGTGGACAACTATCACTCGTACATGCTGCTGCTTGTGAAGATTGGTTTGGTTTGGTTATTGGGTTTTAACGTCCCAAAGCGACACAGGCTGTCAGAGACGCCGTAGTGAAGGGCTCCGGAAATTTCGACCACCTGGGGTTCTTTAACGTGCACTGAAATCGCACAGCACACGGGCCTCTAGAATTTCGCCTTCAAGAAATTCAGCCGCCGCGGCCGGAATCGAACCCGCGCTTTCGGGTCAGCAGCCGAGCGCCGTAACCACTGAACCACCGCGGCGGGGTGCTGCTTGTGAAGACTCTGGGGCGTTCAGCGCATGGCCACTTCTAAGAATGGCTGATTTTCATTATAAAGGGATTAAATGATTTCCATAAAGTGAGTCGAAAAGATTAAACACGTGAAAATAAAGAAAACACAAGCATTTCTTGAAAGAGATCTCTTGTGTCACGTTTTATTCCGTTTTATTTCATTTTCAACTGTATAACGAGTCACAGTAATGCCTTCTGTGCGAGCGTGAGCGCATTGATGCACGAAAACAGCAGACGAAGAAGAGCGTAACAGGGCTCGAGTTTCAGATTAATTTATTTTTCCTTCCCGGTAGACGCGGTGCGGACTAGAGGCTGCACTGCCGGTCTTAAATATTCAGGGAAGCTATACATCATGACGACTGCATTAAAATATTAGCTCCAAATATAATGAACTGTATTAAAAAGCCAACGCAAACCTCTTCAGTGACATGACCGTAATCCTTGACTGGCTGCAGCAGGACCGATCATTCTTCACTTTTGCAGCGCTTCACTTTTAGGGACGATCGAAAAGGCTGCCTCTTGGATATACCAAAAAGGATTCGGCGCAGGACGACGTTTTCGCATATATCCTTTCGAAGCCAAAAAACTTGAATGGAAGGCTGCACTCAGGAAATAAATGTCTTGAGCTGCCAGCTTGTGGCTTTTTTCTTTTTTCCTCTCGGGACAAATCCATTTTCCCGCTCGATTTCTAGGCGGCTCCGAGCAGTCAACTGCCGTGACTTTTTTTTATTTTATTTACCGGCAGTTCATGTTTCGAGCAACCGATTCGAACCTCCTCGACAACAGGTGCAGATCCCACCTCGCGCCGTTTTCAGAAGCCATGAAAGGTTCCTTTCTATGAGAAATAAATTAAATTGGAAAGAATAGAATTCACATTCCCAAGAACAAAGGAACAAAAAGTTACAAGAGCAGTTCGCAATGCCATGCACTGTATGGCTTCAATAGGGAGTGTATCTCCCCCTCTCCCCTCTCCCCCCCCCTTCTGGGCAAGCAAAACCGGCTATATACAACAAAAGTTTCTTGTGTATCGTGAAGAAATTTATATAGCACAGAATAATAGTTGTATCTACTATATTTGCAGCGTAAGGTTCGTGAGGATGCAAACTTGACATGAACCCCGTTCCTCACCAAGTATTTTTACCTCAAAACAAACCAGCCCCTATATATAGCGTTCATTGATTACGAGAAAGCATTTGACTCAGTGGAGTCAAACGCTTTCTCGAAATTTCGAAAATCGAAAGTTCCGTAGTCCTCCACTACGGCGGGCCTCATAGCCTGAGTCGCTTTGGGACGTCAAACCACCACACACCATAAATCGGAAAATTGGTGGGTAACAGATAGCGAAGGTATGCCAGTGTTTGTACCGATAGGTCATTTTGTCACAGTGGTGAGATTAGACATGAAAGGCGTGCAGTATGCAATAGAAAAACATGAATGGGCCCTAATGAGCAGTAAACTCAAGATCAAAGATAGACCGAGAACTGGGCTAATTAAATGGAAAACGCGCAGACCTTCGACCTCTACACAGACCGAATAAGGCAAATTAGGCAGCAATCACTGTGTGATCGCTAAATAGGAGCGCTTTGAAGGAGCTAGACACCGCAGCGGACACGGGACAGAGAAAGAAGACGACACAGGGCGCTTTACTACGTGTAGCAATATCACGGTACCTTTGAACGCTAGAAAAAGATAAATTTAACCAAGATGACACACGTGCATTGCGTGGCGTATCTGAAGAAACGATTAAGCATATTTCACTACAATGTGGCAACACCCGTCCAAATGTAGACGCAGACACAGTTACTACTCCTGAGGCTTTAGGGCTGAGAGATAACGGTTGTACGAATTAATCCGCTTTACATGTCAGTTAAGGGGTTTCAAGAAAGGTGGCTTAAAAGCCAGGCAGTGAGTGAAAAGTACCGATCCGGGAATCAAAATCTGTCTAGCGCCAATATCTAGAGAAGTTTTATTAAAAGAAACGGAATTTTGAGACAGTACCTGTAAGTTTGAGGCGTAGAAAGAGAAGTTTATTTTTTCTGTTTTAACATAGAAAATACAAAACAAAACAGATGAACTTAATGCTCTGATCACTCAAGCACATGCTCAGTGACGCAGCACTGAGCACGTCAGTAATGCAGTAAAAATGCCGATACTCGACCGCCGCGCAGGGCGATAAAGTATGTCGACCATTTGCGCAAAAACTCAGCCTCGCTCATTGACAGAGCGTCCATGCATGCTTGTTCAAAGAGGCGCGTGCGCAGGCGCTGCAACATTGGGAACATTGCTCTTTGCGGATGCCCATTTAAGGATGCCACTCCACGCTGCCGCCACAAAACGAACATGCCGACACACAAGAGCATATTTTGAAACACTTCGGGAGAACTAGTGCGCGCTTCCAGGCGGGTTAAAAACAAGCGTGACACTAATGTCCAAAAGGTGCGCGCAACTACACACTCAAACATTGCGTGCTGCAAAGTTTCAAGCAGACCGCACTGCGGGCGCTTGAGGCGCTGCTTACAACAGCACAGAAAAAAATATCGAGTATTGTGGCGCCTCTCACCACCCTGTTTTAAAGGGGACGCTCTTAATACTCATCCATGTTTCCATCGTCGGCGAAATAGAAAATATGTCGATCTATGCACCTGTACTCCCTCAGAGTACCATTAGGGCTAGTGATCGTGCCTTTAATTTCTTTGCCATCTTTTTACCTCCTTCGCTTTTAGCTGGGAGGAGTGTCAAGATAATACTTGTCATAGGTGGTGTTACAGCACATTTTCGTTTCATAGCAAATTTAATCGCCCGTTCAATCATACCTGACGCATCAGCTTCTTTTTTGTTCATCGCTCACGTCGCTTTCCTAGTGGCTGATTTTAAGCATGCGCTATTTCCACGGCTGAGAGCAGCGAAGTTTTTTCTGAGGTCCCGCTCGTGAACATTTTCCTAAATTCGGGGGCTTCCTTGCTTCAGTTTTAGGTAAGTGATAATTTTTGTGCGGCGTGTGCTTACTTTGAACCCTTTATTGACAGCATGCAACTTAAATTCCATCCATTTTTGTGGATTCTCTAGCCGTATATTAAATTGTTCACAATATTTTAGCTTGCTTTCCTTCTTTTTGCTAACCGCAACGCATTGAATCTTCCGGACGTGAGAGCACGTAATATTTCCTTCAGTACACTAGAGAAGGGCACTCCCTGACAGTAGTCAGTGCTTAACCTTATTTTCTGGTCTCGCCCTTCAGAGGAGTCTGTTTTTCCCTGAAATATTCTCTAGTAAACCGCCATTCATTCTGCATGCTTCAAAGGCCACGACGAGTGCAGCAGGTACTGTGATTCCACTTGCCCACCCAAACGTTCTTAGCAAAACGTTCGCCGGGACACCTTGGGAACCTTCCCATAGGCGCTTATCAAAATTCATTTTAAGCGTGAGCTGCCGCGGTGGCTTAGTGGTTATGGCGCTCGACTGCTGACCCAAAAGACGGGGGTGGTCTTGTTCTTTTGCAGACGTATAGTCTTTGCCAAAAGTAACGAGGCTGCATGGTTTGCTCCTCATTCGTGTAGCAGAGCCCTCACGGCTTCTCTAAAGATCAAAAAGTTATTTGAAGGTGAGGACAGGGGTTCTCCTTACCATACTGTGAGGATCTGTGTGAAGATTGCAGGTCTTATTTTAAATAAACACAAAAGTACAAACAATAAACGAGGCGGCTTTTATCGGAAAGGAAACCAATTTCAATACGAGCGAGAAAAAAGGAAAGGAACAAGAGAGCAGGGCGGCAACGCACGGGAAAGAAACACACGGTGGAACAGAACAAAGTGCTTACGGACAATACAGGGAAAAGAAAATCAAAGAGGAAAGTTCACACTACTTGTCTTATTTGAGCAACGAGCGGAGAGGACTGGCTGGGTGTCGGGCAGTCAAGGAGTCTCTTGGCGTTCCAACGTCGATGCAACGCTACCGCAGCGTCAGCGTTCGTGGGCTCCCGGCACGGTTTCCAGGTCTGGTATCCCGGAAAAGTCACGTAGGCGCCCGAAGCGGCCTATGTAGAGCAGCTGACGGATGGACAGAGAAGAGTGGCGCCTGGGCCTGGTGGTTGAGGCTCTCGACGATGGATGTCCAGGTCTGGTGGCCCGGACGTCTGCGGCTAAGGCCCAAGCCCGGAACTCGGGGAGCCAGCAGAACTCGTCCACGTCCGTCGCCCACCGCGCTCTTCTCTTCTCTGCCACGTAATCCTGTTCGACCTGTCCCGGCGTACCCCTCAGCACGCGCTCCTCGTGCTTTGTCTTCTCCTCACGAACGCCGCTGGGTGGCGCTATCTCCTTACAGAAGGCCCCCTCTTCGGAAGTTTTTTCCAAGGGAAAGAACTCAACTTCAGGAGAGCGACACCAGACGCGTTCGACGATCGCAACACAGAACACCGCACCACAGCGCGCACACTACACACCACACACAATACGACGGTCGTCAATGTTCGAAGCGTTCACAGACCTTCGCACACACAGCACAGAGAGCACATGGAAAGTCAACGTAAAGCGTCCATAGAGGGCGAAGAAACACGGAAAACATAAAAAGTAGATAGCCGACACTCAAAAACAAACATGAACAAACAAAAACAATTCCAACAATAGGTGTGGGCTACATTCTTCCGTATTCCATTGTTCCCATCAAACCACATCAACGTCGCGAGAACTTTTCCGGCTAATACTTCCGTTTTCCTTTGTGAAACCGTTTTCTCCACACCGACCTCAGTTTCCACCATGATTTTACATGTTCCCGTCCTATGATGTTATTCACTCTGTTCTCCCTTGCCTTCGACACAGTCTGCTGACACATGTCACACGATCTGACATAACTCTTAATGTCAGCCTGTACACCGGGCCAGTAAAACTCAGTGAGCACCCTAGCTATTGTTTGCCGTATTCCATGATGGCCGGATAATGCACTCTTATGTGCCAACTTAAGAACTTGCGTGCGTAAGCCCTTCGGTACCACCGTTTGCTCAACGACTTGGCCGGGACACACTTGGTACGACCGGAAAAGAACACCGTCATCTGTATCAAAGGAGTGGGCGGTCTGTCCCTTGCCATGAAATATTTGCCCCAACTTCCTGCGACACACCTCTAAGCTCGGGTCTTCTTCCTGTTTGAGGCGAAACTCCGGCCGTGACAAGTGGAGTGTGTTCAGAGTGGGGCTTTTACTACTCTCTGAAACCTTTGCTGTCACCATGAGGGAAGGAACATCGACCGCACCCGTCATGGCAAGGGAAACTGCCTGATCAGTGAGAACTGGCGGGTCAACCGGGAATGGAGGTTTAGCCCCGGGGACATTGCCTATTATAATGTCGTATAAGGGTGTAGACAAGCAGCGCGCGATGGCCTTACCCGAGAAGTATGGAGAAGAAATCACCACCTCCGCTTCCGGAACTTCTACACGGGTCCCATTGGCCAAGAATAATGTAGCCTTTTTCCCTGTTAGTGCCGCTGGCGGTACAAGAGACTCACGCACAACAATACCGGTGCTGCCCGTATCCCGTAAAACCGAACCATGCTGGCCGAACACCTCACCGTGCGCCACGGGCATAGCAGTTTCCACCGGGTTGGAAGGACAGACCATCTCCCCCAACTGGCCCTCTACGCGCGTTACCTCTGCAGGGTTATCGGGATGTGAATATCGAGGTGTCATGCAACAGGAGGACTCCTCACGGTCTCCTGGCCTCTTAGCTTTGCACGACTGGGCATCATGTCCTACCTCGCGGCACCAGGTGCAATACGATTGCTTCGGCTTCGTCCGACAATCCGCCGCCTTGTGCCCAGTCTTCTCGCAAAGAAAACACCGCAGGCGAGATTGTGAACCTGAAACCTCGTCCTTGGCTTTATTCATCGTATGCTCCCCCTGTTCTTTGAAGAACAACAAGTTATTTTGCCGCTGTGCTTCAAGAAAATGATCGGCAGCCTCCGCCAGCTTGGCAACTGTCTTGCCCTCCCGCTCACGTAAGAAAAGGGCTAAACGAGAATGACAGTTGTTCAGAAATTGTTCGCTCACGACCATCTCGCGAACCACCTCAAAAGTGCGGCCTTCTCCCCGCATCTCGACCCAACGGTCAAAGAAGCTAAACAACCTGGCAGCATATTGCGAGGCCGTTTCTCCATCCTGGGGCTTGCTCTGGCGAAACTTCTCTCGGTACCCTTCCGCGGTGAACCTAAACCTCTGAAGCAAGGCAAGCTTCGCTTTGTCATAATCCACGGAATCCTCAGGCGAGAGCCGACCGAAGACCCTAAGTGCTTCGCCACCAAGGCACAAGCTCAACGCCGTTGCCCACTTTTCTTTTGGCCAACCCTGCCCCGTGGCCACATGCTCAAACCTCTTTAAGTAGGCATCGAGGTCATCCCGCGCTTCATTGAACTGTGGTATGAGGCTGTGCGGGTTAATGGAGCTGGTCGATGAGACGCTACGCTCTCCACGGTCACTCGGAGGATTTGCGCCACCCTCCATGAGCCTTATTTGTAGCTGCAAGTTCCGCGCCTCTAACTCCAAGCGTTCCTTCGCAGCCTCTCGCTCCGTCTCTAAATTCCGTGCCTCTAAATCCAATTTCTGCTTCGCAGCTTCACGCTCAGCCTCTAAATTCCGTGCCTCTAATTCCAATTTCTGCTTCGCAGCTTCACGCTCAGCGGCTCTCTCTTCCCGTGCCTTACGAAGCTCGTCCTCCACCCACGCTCGTAACTCCGCGCCGCACAAGCCCATGCGCTCGCCTAAAGTAACCAAATCTGACGCGCTCATACTGTGCCTAAATTAACACAACAGGCAAAGAAATAATAACCGACCTCGTCCTGTCGTAGTGGACGCCAAATTTGTGAGGATCTGTGTGAAGATTGCAGGTCTTATTTTAAATAAACACAAAAGTACAAACAATAAACGAGGCGGCTTTTATCGGAAAGGAAACCAATTTCAATACGAGCGAGAAAAAAGGAAAGGAACAAGAGAGCAGGGCGGCAACGCACGGGAAAGAAACACACGGTGGAACAGAACAAAGTGCTTACGGACAATACAGGGAAAAGAAAATCAAAGAGGAAAGTTCACACTACTTGTCTTATTTGAGCAACGAGCGGAGAGGACTGGCTGGGTGTCGGGCAGTCAAGGAGTCTCTTGGCGTTCCAACGTCGATGCAACGCTACCGCAGCGTCAGCGTTCGTGGGCTCCCGGCACGGTTTCCAGGTCTGGTATCCCGGAAAAGTCACGTAGGCGCCCGAAGCGGCCTATGTAGAGCAGCTGACGGATGGACAGAGAAGAGTGGCGCCTGGGCCTGGTGGTTGAGGCTCTCGACGATGGATGTCCAGGTCTGGTGGCCCGGACGTCTGCGGCTAAGGCCCAAGCCCGGAACTCGGGGAGCCAGCAGAACTCGTCCACGTCCGTCGCCCACCGCGCTCTTCTCTTCTCTGCCACGTAATCCTGTTCGACCTGTCCCGGCGTACCCCTCAGCACGCGCTCCTCGTGCTTTGTCTTCTCCTCACGAACGCCGCTGGGTGGCGCTATCTCCTTACACATACACAGATTTAGAGCTTGAGGGCTGGCATAACAGCTTTAATATACGACTGAGAAGCTAACCGTGCAGCCTGGATACTTTTGGCAAAGAATGTACACTCATGAAACTTATTGGCGGGAACACGGGAGTGCGTGACAGATAGCCTCAAGCCCTACTGATGGCGACCCACGGCGGTTGCTTTTAGCAACGTGGTGGAAAGGGCTATGCCATGTTGCCTGCTTCCAGCAAGCCGAAGGACACAACTCCCTTTCCAGTTTGGTTATGAAGGTGCCCGCCGCGTATTGCCAAGAGTAGGGTGCGAGGCTATTGGGCACGCACTGCCGTGTTCACGCTCAGACTTCATGACTGTACATACACTCACGATGCACAGAAATACAAACAGAGCGGAGTGTACGCGCTCCGCTGTTCGAATTTCTTTCGGTGGCAGTTTTATCTGGGTCGTAAGAAAAATACGTGAGAGTCGTCCTGGGATGCATCACGTACAACTATAGCAAGTTTTTGCTACCACCGAAGTAAAAGAGTGTTTAAAAGAAATGCGGATAGCGGAGCGCCTAGGCTACGCTCTGTTCGCGTTTCTTTAAATCGTGATAGTATATTAAGGCAAAGGCCAATTTGACCAAGTGCTTTTTGTCCTTGAAAAAGCCGCCTTTATTCACTCTTGATAAGCACGGTTCGAAATGTACTGGTTGGAAGCCTTTGCTTGATAAAACTACAATCTTGTTTCGATACCCAAATACTGACTAGAGGTTTCCGAGGGCTATCATATCCGTGAGAATTAGCACACGTGTGCTGCTGACCCAATTGTAATCTTGCGTAAAAAGGAGTCTTCTTATCTTGACGTTGCCTGCGTGACTCTCATCCTGATGCGCCTGCGTGATGGCCTTGGTTTCTGTTTATGGTTTTTTATCTTCCTATCTTTTTCTGCATTTTTTGAACAAACGCCCAGTTGCGAGTAAGCACCTGTATTGTTTGGTCTTCCTAGTCTGTTGTCCTGAGTGCGCGATTTTTCCCATAATGCTCTTCCAATAGCTAAAATGTCTATTCTACTTGAATAACATTCTGCTGAAGCGCAACGCATCCTCTCCGAGGCGGAAGCCTTTAATGCCTCGCCGTTGTAAGCAGGAGTTGTCGATAGAAATTTCACGTTTTTCATTTGGTCGAAATTGTCGTGACGTCACAATGCGCGAATTTCAAACAGGGTCAATTGTACTTTGGCTAGTAACCATGCAATCAATTAAAGGGATTATATAGTGATGCTCCAAGTAAGTGGGACTGAGTTTATTGAGTTAGTTAATTAACCAGTTAGCCTAATTAACCTTTCTAGTAAGACCAGAAAAATAAATAAAACCGAGTAGGAAGTTGGTCGAGTCGTGGAATCGAACCAGGGTCTCCAGGGTGCGAGACAAGCACGCTAACCACTCCGCCATGCCAGCTCGTTGGTTGGAAATGAACAAAGGCGCGTCTAATGAATATGAAGGCAAAATTCTAGACGCCTGTGTACTGTGCGATGTCAGTTCACGTTAAAGAACTCCAGGTGGTCGAAATTTCCGGAGCCCTTCACTACGGCGTCTCTCATAGCCTGAGCTGCATTGGGACGTTAAATCCCAATAAACTAAAAACCAAACGAATACGGTGTCTTCCTTCACTCCCATCTTCCTCCTTCCCTTACGGTGAGATTCAGGTGTCCACCGAGATATGCGAGGCACATGCATTTCCTTTCCTCGAAAATAAATTTACCGACGAGCAAGGCTTAGAGCCGAACGGGCGATGGCGTTCTGTGGACTCCCTGACAGCGTTGCAAGACAATGTCGCGTTCCACACTTAGAGGCGAAGCTTAACATCTTAACCACAAATCAGTGACACAAGCAGCAACACCTCGCTTAAACTCACCGCTTTTTAGGTAAAAAAAAATGGCTGAGGCTTCACTTGGTTAAGCCTGGAGAATGCGAAGCATCATGGTGTCGCGTAATTTTGAGGCGCACAACCACAGCGACGGCGCGAGGTGGGCCCCCGTTTCTCCACTGTCGTGACGTCATCGTGTCACGTGGTGTGACGTCATGTATCACGTGATTTGGAGGCGCACAACCACAATATTCTAGTTCACTGTAACCACAGCGACAGCGCGAGGTGGGCCCCCGTTTCTCCACCGACGTGACGTCATCGTGTCACGTGGTGTGACGTCATGTATCACGTGATTTGGAGGCACACAACCACAGCGACGGCGCGAGGTGGGCCCCCGTTTCTCCACTGTCGTGACGTCATCATGTCAGGTAGTGTGACGTCATGTATCACGTGATTTGGAGGCGCACAACCACAGCGACGGCGCGAGGTGGGCCCCCGTTTAACTACTGTCGTGACGTCATGTATCATGTGATTTGGAGGCGCATAACCACGGTGAAGGGCTGAAGTGGTAGCTAAAGTAGTATGCTTCGCATAAAAGTGCCCTTGAATTTTAGGCGTCGTAGTTATGCACGGCAATACTCCTGACACCGCATATTTATCTTTCAGGTGATAGACGGCGGTACGTTCACGTTTTCCTTGGAGCCATCGCCATGTCCTCGGCCCAGCCGTTCTACATCTATCTACAAAGATGGGACCTGACGCCCTCGCATTCGGTCCGGCACCCTGAAGTCCTGTCATATTTCCGAGAGTTCAGGAATACCACGAGATTTCGAATCCATTCTTCAGTGATGTTTGCCCACTTTTCCTTCAATCAGGAGCAGGCTCCCGCGCGTGGTTGCACAGCCAGATTGAGAGTAGGCGGCAAAGTCTATGGTGGTCTGCCGTTCACGATGGTGAACATAACACCGTTCCTCTGCACCGCACCTACAAAGAGGTTCACGTTGCGGTTCGAAGCCATCCCGTTGCATGTTTCAGTGCACTTAGATGAAGTGGTGAGGACCACGGAGGATTATGTGCTGCAAACAATTCAGGAAAGCGACCCCTACGTGTACAAGCGAGAAGACACCGTGGCTCTTGTCAAAGCCAGCGTCGCCACTGAATATCAGGCCACCGTGCAAGGCTTACTGGTACCGATGCGCCCCGAGTGTGGAATTAGCATTTTCCGGAGCATGTAACCAGTTTTAAAATAGCTTCGGCCCAGTTTGTTCATGTAACCTGAGCGTACAATGCATCGCCAAAAGAGGACACCTACGGCAAGTGGAAAATGTTGCGCGCTACAGTAATTTGTTCGCGAGTCCACGTGTATTAGCTGGCCGTAAATTTGAGCGGCATGGGCTCTATATACCTCTAGAATACGTCCCGTCCACATTAAAGTTCCAAGGATGCTCACGGGTTCCAACAAATTGAGAATTTCTTTTAGTGTTAGCTGCTTGTATTGATTGTTCCGCTATATTACTATTATTTATATGCCCCTCCTGCTTGGGCCACTCCAAGGCCTGCAGTATTGAACAAATAAATAAAATAAATAAATAAATTTGTGCTGTAGTGTTATATGAGCTGTAGTGTCGTCTGAGCTGTAGTGTCGTCTGAGCTGTAGTGTCGTCTGAGCTGTAGTGTCTTCTGACCTGTAGTGTCGTCTGACCTGTAGTGTCGTCTGAGCTGTAGTGTCTTCTGAGCTGTAGTGTCGTCTGATCTGTAGTGTCGTCTGAGCTGTAGTGTCGTCTGAGCTGTAGTGTCGTCTGAGCTGTAGTGTCTTCTGAGCTGTAGTGTCTTCTGTCCTATAGATGTTTTCTGGCCAATAGATGTTTTCTGACCTATAGATGTTTTCTGACCTATAGATGTTTTCTGACCTATAGATGTTTTCTGACCTATAGATGTTTCCTGACCTATAGATGTTTTCTGAGCTATAGATGTTTTCTGAGCTATAGATGTTTTCTGAGCTATAGTGTTATCTGAGCTATATCGATACGCCCGTGCATGCGCAGCAGCGTTTTTCCATCAAGGCGTCGTTAGTGTAAAGTTACAGCTTCCTGCGAGCCCATATGCGCGTAATTTTTCTTTACTTGGTTGAAGCTCTTGCTTTGATATCACTTGTCGGTGCTTGTAGAAGGTGAGGCAGGGATAAAGAGTATATTTCCCGTTGTATTTATCTCGTGACTCGCAGGTATCTCTAGTCTGCCCTCTTTCTGGAATGAGGATCCATATCTCCTGTCGTGGGGTCCGCTGCAGACACGTGCAGTGCTTTGATGCGCACACGTACCTAGGAAGTTACGAGGCCACTCTGGAGCCTTGCTGGAGGTGCCCCGTGTGTAGCGACCAGGTTTTCGTCAAGGACCTCCGCATCGACCTCTTCACGCTTGACATCCTTGCTAGCGCCAACGACCATTCCATCGCCGTGGTCGTCCAAGCCGACGGAAGCTGGAACATGGTGGCTTCGGACAATGACCAAGGCGCCAATTGCGTCCATGACAACTAGGCGGGAACTGAGGCCTCCCCGTTTCATGCACTTCATGAGCTGGGCATCATAGTAGAGGGCGAAACAAACCAATGATAGATGCTGATGACGCATCTTCACCATTTTTACGTCCTTTGTATTCTTTTTGTTCGCTTCTATACCTTCCTCGTCCGCCCTTCTGCCAAAAATACGAGCTGCTGTTGCCTGCTTCAGGGAGCAGGGATGAGTGATGCAAGTGTTACCATTGGGGCTGCATATGTTTTTGATCGGTTAAATGCAAGTTTCATCGTCATTCTCGTTGCTACGCGAGGTGAACTTTCTTTCCCCGCGAATTTTAGGTACGCAAATTGTAGGCAATTATCATTCCTACGGAGCCGACACCCATCGTTCAGCGCATTCAGCTTTTAGCCCTACCTACCTCCCCCCTTCCTGTAGTCATGATCTTTTATTGTGTACATTAACGGAGCAGCCAGACGCATTTTCTATTTTATGTTTTCCGGACGTGTCCGTTTACATCGTGCATGTTCCCTGGACGATGCCATGTTATTTACGACTGATCGCTGAATAGCGAGCACGATTAAACGGCCTTTCACGGCTATTAACAAAGATGGACGGGTGTTCTGTGTGACGTTTCGTGCTTTGTGTAAATACATCGCGGACGTCAGTCACTGTCATCCGGGTCGGGACGATCCCTAAGCGTACCGACTGTTGCGTAAATCAGAGAAAATCGAAAAAAAATTTTCTCGGCCCAACGACACGTTTGTTCGGGCTAAAGTTCCTTTCCCTTTTGTCTGCAGTGACGGCGAACCAAAACCGAAAGACAACGCAACAGTGGTACCCGTAGCGCCATCTCGCACCCACCGGAGAAACGAGCCCTCTACCGGGAAGGGCCCGGGGGGAGGAGTTAGACTCGCATAGCCAAGTCACGGCCATGACCTTCTGTTGATCGCTGTACGACCGCATTTTCGGTGATGTCTTGCGCTGCTTCGCAGCAGGGACCACCAAGCCAAGATCATTTGCTCACCAACTTAGCAAAGCTGGGTTTCTCGGGTGGGTGCGAGATGGCGCCACGAGCACCGTTGATGCGATGTCTTTCGGTATTGGTTCGTTGTCGCCGCAGACGATGGGGATTTACAAATAATTCTGACCGAATCAGGCAAGTAGCCCACCTAAATGTAGTATAAAACAAAACTGACCACCAAATGCAACCTCTGTGCGAAATTTGAGCCCGAACAAACGTGCGGTTAGGCCGAGGAAATTTTTTTTCGATTTTCTCTGATTTACGCAACACGCGATATGTGTTCCTCTCGCCACCGTCGAGTTTCTTTCCCTTCTTTCCTTTCAGCAGTGTTTAGGCTCTGTAGTCGAGTTCCCAGATTTCTGAACACTCCGCGCGGCCTTCTCCGATGTCAGTGAACGTTAAAGCCCTGCGATAATCGAAACTGTTACAGGACCTGCCATCCCAAAGATCTAAATTTCTCATGATTCGCATTGCATCCAGTGAACGGCTTGCTTCTGAATCCTTGGTAATCTAGTGTTGTTCTGGTTCTTCCCACCTGTTTGGGGGGCTGCAGGCCTATTCATGTGATCTTGCTGCAGCCCCACCTCTAGCACTGACGCTCAACTGGCAAACACACCATCAGCAGCCTATAGCAGCCTACAGTTTTCCCCCAAGAAACCACAAATCCTGTATAAAATCTTTACACTTATAAGGTGTAGAAGAAGGACGTCGAGGACGGCGTCGAGGTCGGCGATGGAGCGGGGCGACCAAGACTAACACGATCTGCGCGATGGCAATCTTCTTCTTCTTCTTCACCTCTTTCCCACAACTGCTTCTTCTTCATCAGCGTCCATCGAAGGGGTCCAGCTTCTTCTTCACAATGCCCCCCAGAGAAAAAGGAGCCATCCTGGCCACTTAAGGGGACGGAGAGACAAGGGGGTCGTAGAATGGCTTAAGGCACTGCACATGTACAGTTTCACGGCCTCGGCGCCGAAAATCAGAAGGCGGCATAACAGGTTCAACGACGTAATTTACTGGCGAAGTGCGCTCGACGACACTGTAGGGCCCATGGTACTTGGAGAGCATTTTTGTTTTGAGGCCGGTGCTGCCGGATGGAACCCATAGCCACACGAGTGAGCCGGGCTCGAAGTGTAGTGCATTCTTCTGATTGGTGTCATGGTGATGTTTCTGGCGCCAATGAGAGTGGGTCGTAAACTACCGAGCAATCTGGCGGCATTCTTCGGCGTGCTGTGCAGCTTCGGTAACTGTGGTACATTCAGATGCATCAGGGTTGAGGCGAGCACAGTATCAAGGGGAGCAGATGGATGCCGACCGTAAAGCAAATAGAACGGAGAGAAACCCGTGCTGGATTGCGTAGCAGTGTTTCATGCATAGGTGATATAAGGAAGGACAATGTCCCAGTTGGTGTGATCGGATCCGACGTACTTCACCAACATGTCACCAAGGGTGCGATTAAATCGTTCAGTAAGACCGTTTGTTTGCGGGTGGTAGGCTGTGCAAGTGCGGTGAATGATTTTGCACTGAGCGAGCAGGGCTTGAACGACGTCAGATAAGAAAGCACGGAAGAAAGCTTCTTCTTCACAAAGGTAACACTTGCATTCCAGAGCGAACTAAAAGATGTTAAAGGGCAACTGCCGCACTTTTTTGAGAATTTCGCGATATTCAAGGACTCAGATCTATGTAGGCTGTAGGTAAAGCATGCCAATTGTTTCGCACTAGCAATTAAAATAGTGACGTAATCGTGATTTAATTTTGCGCTTCTCCTCAATGCACCGTAGGAGTGCAGGGAAACTCAGCGTGACGTCACGGAAGGTATGATTTCAAATTACAGCTGTCGTCCGCCACACCCTGCCCTGACTCGCCAGATGCTTGCTGCCAAACAACTCTCGGCACGGTTCGCCATCGGTGGCCTTATTTTTTTTCCTTCAAAGCAGGTGTTTGTGCATTGGAAATGTACCGATACCTTCGATGACGTCATCAGGGCGTGCGGATTTAAATCGGCGATTACTTCATTATTTCAAGTGCTAACCAAAAAAGACTCCGCATGCTTTACCAGCAGGTTTCACACATTCGACCCTATTAAGCTCGTTGATTTCTAAAACGTATGAAGTTTTCCTGTAAGTCTGTGCATGAGATGTCATTATTGGAAAACGGCACTGTATTTTACCCTCCCAGAACAAACTACGCCATGAAAATATTTTTTTTTAATTTCAAATGGGTTTGGTTTGGTTTAACGAGGTTTAACGTCCCAAAGCGACTAAGGCTATGAGAGACACCCTAGTGAAGGGGTCCGGAAATTTCGACCACCTGGAGTTCTTTAACCTGCACTGACATCGCACAGTACACGGGCCTCTAGAATTTCTCCTCCATTAAAATTCGACCACTGCAGCCGGGATCGAAACCCCGTCTTTCGGGCCAGCAGCCGAGCTCCTTAACCACTCAGCCACCGTGGCGGCCACAATGGAAAAATTATCCTCTACCCGTCCAACGTTATTAAACAGCTATCGTAAATCTCGGACTGGCCTGCTAAAGATATATCACCCTGCTTATTCCTAGTTTCAACTTAGTTTCACCCTACCGCCTCCTTGAAGAGCTCTCCAAAAGGTAGAAGTCAGAGTGAGCCTGTTGGATGGTGCAGCTGAAAACTATTGGATTAAGTGTATTTCAACAATCATTAAATCTCTTCTAAGGGCTTGTTAGTGTTCTTAGCAGTAGACCCGATGCACATAAAACCACATTTTAGCGAACACGGGGTGAAATATCCCTTTACGGTTTTTAATTTCATAATTTTTCCAACTTTACGGGATGTCCAGCACACCGAGACGAGTTCGAAGCTTAGAAAAAGACATTGAAAACTTGTTTTGTTAATCCTAATAAGTACTATCGCGATCAATATGACTTGCAACCTCAAGCAGCGTGGCCGGAGCGCTAATAAGAAAATAAACAGGATTCTCAATTACGCTTGCGCTGCTGGCTTGGCAATATTCGCTGAGCGGAGTATAGTGGCGCCTCTCACCACCCTGTTTTAAAGGGGGCGCTCCTAATACTCATCCATGTTTCCATCGTTGGCAAAATAGAAAATATGTCGATCTATGCACCTGTACTCCCTCAGAGTACCATTAGTGCTAGTGATCGTGCCTTTAATTTCTTTGCCATCTTTTTACCTCTTTCGCTTTTAGCTGGGAGGAGTGTCAAAGATAATACTTATCATAGGTGGTGTTACAGCACATTTCCGTTTCATCGCAAGTTTAATCGCCCGTTCAATCATACCTGACGCATCAGCTTCTTTTTTGTTCATCGCTCACGTCGCTTTCCTAGTGGCTGACTTCAAGCATACGCCATTTCAACGGCTGAGAGCAGCGAAGTCTTTCCTGAGGTCCCGCTCGTGAACATTTTCCTGAATTCGGGGGCTTCGTTGCTTCTGTTTTAGGTAAGTGATAATTTTTGTGCGGCATGTGCGTACTTTGAACCCTTTATTGACGGCATGCAACTTAAATTCCATCCATTTTTGTGGATTCTCTAGGCGTATATTAAAGTGTTCGCAATATTTTAGCTTGCTTTCCTTCTTTTTGCTAACCGCAACGCATTGAATCTTCCGGACGTGAGGGCACATAACATTTCCTTCAGTACACTAGAGAAGGCCACTCCCTGTAAGTAGTCTTTGCTTAACCTTGCAGATATTTTCTGGTCTCGCCCTTCAGAGGAGTTTGTTTTTCCCTTAAATATTCTCTAGTAAACCGGCATTCAATCTGCATGCTTCAGAGGCCACGACGAGTGTAGCAGGTACTGTGATTCCACTTTCCCAGCCAAACGTTCTTAGCAAAACGTTCGTAGGGACACCTTGGGAACCTCCAAATAGGCGCTTATCTAAATTCATTTTAAGCGTGAGCTGCCGCAGCGGCTTAGTGGTTATGGCGCTCGACCGGTGACCCAAAAGACGGGGGTGATCTTGTTCTTTTGCAGACGTATAGTCTTTGCCAAAAGTAACCAGGCTGCATGGTTTGCTCCTCATTCGTGTAGCAGAGCCCTCACGGCTTCCCTAAAGATCAAAAAGTTCTTTGAAGGTGGGGACAGGGGTTCTCCTTACCATACACAGATTCATAGCTTGAGGGCTGGCATAACGACTGAGAAGCAAACCTTGCGGCCTGGTTACTTTTGGCAAATAATGTACAGGTGCTCCAAAAGTAAAACGGAGCACGCGAGCGGTGGCCAAACTGGCAAAAACTGCATGGCAGCGCGCTCTATAAGCAGATGCGCAGCAGAGAGCGAAAGGGCGTTGGCACATCCAGTTAACCCATCTCGATGATTGATGCTCGCTGTATCGTCAGATCGAGCGAAGCCACGCTTTTACCTTCACTGCTCGCCAGAAGTGCTTTGAGTGCTTCTTGGCATGTTTACGTGCATCGTGCAGAAAAGCTTGCCTTCGACGGAGTTCGCTCCCTGCTTCGTCAGGAATCACTCTGCGTGAGCACCATGGCTCGCGCTCAACTTGGCGGCGAGTTTGATTGGCAAGTGCAGTCGAAATTTTTCTTGGCTCAAGGGAACGCATGAAAAAAAAATTGCATTCAGTATTGGCTGCGTTGTCTTTTGACATAAATAGATGCTCAAAATATAACCAATCGAGGACGACTCAAGCAGAGACAACCTTATCTGCCATGAAAATTTGTTTAAATATGTTTTCTACATATTTACATTGTTTTCTACATTGCGCTCTTTCTGCCTCCTTGGCCTTTTTCCTGTGACAGTCTTTTTTATAGCTCAACTTGGTTCCTTCAAAGCAATGCACCAACTTGCAAAACAAGTTCGTCTAAACTAAAGAGTAAGAAAACCAATTTGTATTGAAGGAAGTGTTCCCCAGTTACCTCACTTGCTATGCCGTTGAGCATCTGTTCATATCATAATGACACGCAGCCAATATATGCATGCTATTCATTTTGTCATTCCGCACTTGCGAAACCGATGCAGAAGCAATTATACTCGATAGCACAACCAACTCGCCGCTTTCGAAGCGCGAGCCACGGCGGTCACGCAGACTGAAAATGGTGGCATTCATGACGAAGCATCAAGCGAACGCCGCCGAACGCAAGCTTTTCTGCACGATGCGGGCAAGCATTGCAAAAAGCACTGAAAGCGCTTCTGGCGAGCAGTGATGGTAGCAGCGTGGCTTCGTTCGATCTGACCATAAAGTGAGCATCAGCCATCGAGGTCGATCAACCGGATGTGACGCCCTTTCGCTCTCCGCTGCGCATCTGCTGATAGAGCGCGCTGGCATGCAGTTTTTGACAGTTTGGCCACCGCTCGCGTGCTCCGTTTTACTTTTGGAGCACCTGTACAGTGATGAAACTTATTAGCGGGAACACGGGAGCGAGTGACAGATAGCCTCAAGCCGTACTGATGGCGACCCACGGCGCCTGCTTTTAGCAACGTGGTGGAAAGGGCTATGCCGTCTTGCCTGCTTCCTGCAAGCCGAAGGACACACCTCCATTTCCACTTTGTTTATGAAGGCAGCCGCCGCTTATCGCCACGAGTAGGGTTCGAGGCTATCGGGCACGCGCTGTCGTGTTCACGCTCATAGATTTCATGACTGTACATACTATCACGATGCACAGAAACGCAAACAGAGCGGAGCCTTTATGCGCTCCGCTGTTCGAATTTCTTTTGATGTCGCTTTTATCTGGGTCGTAAGAAAAAGACGTTAGAGTCGTCGTAGGATGCATCACGGACAACTACAGCATCTTTTTGCTACCCCCGAAGTAAAAGAGTGTTTAAAATATTTGCGGATCCCGGAGTGCTTAGGCTACGCTCTGTTCGCGTTTCTTTCCATCGTGATAGTATATTAAGGCAACGGCCACTTTAACCACGCGCATTATCTCATTGAAAAAGCCGCCTTCATTTAATCTTGCTAAGCAGTGTTCGAAACGAACTGGTTGCTAGCCTTTGCTGGATGAAACCACAATCTTGTTTCGGCATCCAAGACAACTAACTAGAGAGGTTTCAGAGGCCTATCATATCCGTGAGAATGAGGACACGTGTGCTGCTGACCAAAATGGTGGTCCTGCATGAAAAGTTTTCTTATCTTGACGTTGAATGCGTGACTCTCAACCTGATGCGCCTGCGTGATGGCGTTTCTTTCTCTTTGTGGTTTTTTATCTTCCTCTCTTTTTCTGCATTTTTTGAACAAACGACCAGTTGCGAGCAAGCGCTTGCGTTGTTTGGTCTTCCTTGTCCGTTCTCCTGAGCGCGCTTTTTCCCATGATGGTATACCTGCAGCTAGCTAAAATGTCGATTCTACTTGAATAGCATTCTACTGAAGCGCAACGCATCCTCTCCGAGGCGCAATGCACAAGCGCACATTTCGCTTGATAATAGGCGTCTTAGTTATGCACGGCAATATTCCTGACACCACACATTTACCTTTCAGGTGAAAGACGGTGGGACGTCCACATTTTCCTCGCAGCCATCGCCATGTTCTCGGCCCAGCCATTCTACACCTATCTACAAAGATGGGACCTGAGCCGCTCGCATTCGGACCGGCACCCTGAAGTCCTGTCATATTTTCGAAAGTTCACGAATACCACGAGATTTCGAGACTATTCTTCAACGATGTTTGCCCACTTTTCCTTCAATCGGGAGCAGGCTCCCGTGCTTGGTTGCAGAGCCATATTGAGACTAGGCCGCAAAGTCTGTGGTGGTCTGCCGTTCACGATGGTGAACATAACACCGTTTATCTGCACCGCACCTGCAAAGAGTTTCACGTTACGGTTCGAAGCCATCCCGTGGCATGTTTCAGTGCACCTAGATGAAGTGACGAGGACCTCGGAGGATTATGTTCTGCAAAGAATTCAGGAAAGCGACCCCTACGTGTACAAGCGAGAAGACACCGTGGCTCTTGTCAAAGCCTGCTTTGCCACTGACAATCAGGCCACCGTGCAAGGCTTGCTGGTACGGATGCGCCCCGAGTGCGGAATTAGCATTTTCCGGAGCATGTAACCAGGCGCAAAATAGCTTCAGCCCAGTTTGCACATGCAACCGGGGTGTACAATGCAGCGCCGAAAGAGAGGACGCGCAACCTCAATTGGGAAATGCTGGACGCTTCAGTAATTTATTCGCGAGTTCACGTGTATTAGCTGGCCGTAAATTTGAACGGCATGGGCTCTATATACCTCTAGAACACGTCGCGTCCACATTTAAGTTGCAAGTATGCTCACGGCTTCCAACAAATTGAGAATTTCTTTTAGTGTTACCTGCTTGTATTGATTGTTCCGCTGTATTACTATTATTATTTATATGCACCTCCTGCTTGGGCCACTTCAAGGCCTGCAGTATTGAACAAATAAATAAAATAAATACATTATTCTGAGCTGTAGTGTTATATGAGCTGTAGTGTTACATGAGCTGTAGTGTCGTCCGAGCTGTAGTGTAGTCTGAGCTGTAGCGTCGTCTGAGCTGTAGCGTCGTCTGAGCTGTAGCGTCGTCTGAGCTGTAGCGTCGTCTGAGCTGTAGCGTCGTCTGAGCTGTAGCGTCGTGTGAGCTGTAGCGTCGTGTGAGCTGTAGCGTCGTCTGAACTGTAGCGTCGACTGAGCTGTAGTATTGCTAAGTTGTAGTGTCTTTTGACCTATAGTGTCTTCTGACGTATAGTGTCTTCTGACGTATAGTGTCTTCTGACGTATAGTGTCTTCTGACGTATAGTGTCTTCTGACCTATAGTGTTATCTGAGCTATATTGATACGCACGTGCATGCGCAGCAGCGTTTTTTCATCAAGGCGTCATTAGTGTAAGTTGCAGCTCCCTGGGAGCCCATATGCGCGTAATTTTTCTTTGCTTGGTTCAAGCTCTTCCTTTCATATCACTTGTCGGCGCTAGAAGGTGAGGCAGGGATAAAGAGTATATTTGATGTTGTATTCATCTCGTGACTCGCAGGTATCTCTAGTCTGCCCTCTTTCTGGGATGAGGATCCACATCCCCTGTCGTGGGGTCCGCTGCAGACACGTGCAGTGCTTTGACGCGCACACCTACCTAGGAAGTAACGAGGCTACTCTGGAGCCTTTCTGGAGGTGCCCCATGTGTAGCGACCAGGTCTTCATCCCGGACCTCCGCGTCGACCTCTTCACGCTTGACATCCTTGGCAACGCCAACGACCATTCCATCGCCGTGATCGTCCAAGCCGACGGAAAGTGGTTCTTTGTGGCTTCGGACAAGGACCAAGGCGCCAGTTGCGTCCATGAGAACTCGGCGGTTTCCGAGGCCTCCCCGTCTCCAGCGCTTCCTACGCCGGGCGTCATAGCGGAGGGCGAATCAAACCAGAGATAGATGCTGATGACGCATTTTTGCCTTTTGTACGTCCCTTGTATTCTTTGTGTTCGCTTCTGTACCTTCATCGTCCGCGTTTCCGCCGAAAAGACGAGCTGCTTCAGGGAGCGGCGATGAATGATTCAAGTGTTCCCATTAGGCAGCATTTGTTTTTGCTCGGTTAAATGCAAGTTTCATCGTCATTCTCGTTGCTACGCGCGGTGAACTTTTTTTCCCCGCGAATTTTAGTGACGCAAATTGTAGGCAATTATCATTCCTGCGGAGCCGACACCCATCATTCAGCTTTTAGCCCTGCCTCCCTCCCCCCTTCCTGTAGTCATGATCTATTATTATACACATTAACTGAGCAGCCAGCCGCATTTTCTATTTTATGTTTTCCGGACGTGTCCGATTACATCGTGCATGTTACCAGGACGATGCCATGTTATTTACGACAGATCGCTGAATAGCGAGCACGATTAAACGGCCTCTCACGGCTATTAACAAAGATGGACGGGTGTTTTTTGTGAGGTTCCGTGCTTTGTTTAAATACATCGCGGACGTCAGTCACTGTCATCCGGGTCGGGACGATCCCTAAGCGTACCGACTGTTACGTAAATCAGAGAAAATCGGAATAAAATTCTCTCGACCCAACCACACGTTTGTTCGGGCTAAAATTGATCACAGAGGTTAGTTCTGGTAGTCAGTTTTGTTTTATACTACATTTAAGTGGGGAACTTGTCTGATTCGGTCCGAATTATTTGGAATTCCCCATTGTCTGCGGTGACGGCGAACCAAAAGCGAAAGACAACGCAACAGTGGTACCCTTAGCGCCATCTCGCACCCACCGGACAAACGAGCCCTCTACCGGGAAGGGCCCGGGGGTAGGAGTTGGACTCGCATAGCCAAGTCACGGCCATGACCTTCTCTTGATCGCTGTACGACCGCATTTTCGGTGATGTCTTGCGCTGCTTCGCAGCAGGGACCACCAAGCAAAGATCATTTGCTCACCAAATTAGTAAAACTGGGTTTCTCCGGTGGGTGCGAGATGGCGCCACGGGCACCGTTGCTGCGATGTCTCTCGGTATTGGTTCGTTGTCGCTGCAGACGATGGGGATTTCCAAACAATTCTGACCGAATCACGCGAGTACCCCACCTAAATGTAGTATAAAAGAAAACTGACCACCAAAGGCAACCTCTGTGCGAAATTTGAGCCAGAACAAACGTGCGGTTAGGCCGAGGAAATTTTTTTTTCAATTTTCTCTGATTTACGCAACACGCGGTATGTGTTCCTCTCGCCACCGTCGAGTTTCTTTCCCTTCTTTCCTTTCAGCAGAGTTTAGCTTCTGTAGTCGAGTTTCCAGATTTCTGAACACTCCGTGCGGCCTTCTCTGATGTCAGTGAACGTTAAAGACCTGCGCTAATCGAAACTGTTACAGGCCCTGCCATCCCAAAGATCTAAATTTCTCATGATTGGCATCGCATGCAGTAAACGGCTTGCTTCTGAATCCTTGGTAATCTAGTGTTGTTCTGGTTCTTGCCACCTGTATGAGGGGCTGCAGGCCAATTCATGTGATCTTGCTGCAACCCCACCTCTAGCACTGTCGCTCAACTGGCAAACACACCATCAGCAACCTATACCAGCCTACAGTTTTTCCCCCAAGAAACCATAAATCCTGTATAAAATCTTTACACTTATAAGGTGTAGAAGAAGGACGTCGGGGACGGCGTCGAGGTCGGCGATGGAGCGGGGCGACCAAGACTAACACGATCTGCGCGATGGCAATCTTCTTCTTCTTCTTCACCTCTTTCCCACAACTGCTTCTTCTTCATCAGCGTCTATCGAAGGGGTCCAGCTTCTTCTTCACAATGCCCCCCAGAGAAAAAGGAGCCATCCTGGCCACTTAAGGGGACGGAGAGACAAGGGGGTCGTAGAATGGCTTAAGGCGCTGCACATGTACAGTTTCACGGCCTCGGCGCCTTAAATCAGAAGGCGGCATAAGAGGTTCAACGACGTAATTTACTGGCGAAGTGCGCTCGACGACAAGGTAGGGCCCATGGTACTTGGAGAGCAGTTTTGTTGTGAGGCCGGGGCTGCCGGATGGAACCCATAGCCACACGAGTGAGCCGGGCTCGAAGTATAGTGCATTTTTCTGATTGGTGTCATGGTGATGTTTCTGGCGCCATTGAGAGTCAGTCGTAAACGACCGAGCAGTCTGGCGGCATTCTTCGGCGTGCTGTGCAGCTTCGGTAACTGTGGTACATTCAGATGCATCAGGGTTGAGGCGAGCACAGTATCAAGGGGAGCAGATGGATGCCGACCGTAAAGCAAAAAGAACGGAGAGAAACCCGTGCTGGATTGCGTAGCAGTGTTTCATGCATAGGTGATATAAGGAAGGACAATGTCCCAGTTGGAGTGATCGGATCCGACGTACTTCGCCAACATGTCACCAAGGGTGCGGTTGAATCGTTCAGTAAGACCGTTTGTTTGCGGGTGGTAGGCTGTGCAAGTGCGGTGAATGATTTTGCACTGAACCAGCAGCGCTTGAACGACGTCAGATAAGAAAGCACGGAAGAAAGCTTCTTCTTCACAAAGGTAGCACTTGCATTCCAGAGCGAACTAAATGATGTTAAAGGGCAACTGCCGCACTTTTTTGAGAATTTCGCGATATTCAAGGACTCAGATCTATGTAGGCTGTAGGTAAAGCATGCCAATTGTTTTGCACTAGCAATTAAAATAGTGACGTAATCGTGATTTAATTTTGCGCTTCTCCTCAATGCACCGTAGGAGTTCAGGGAAACTCAGCGTGACGTCACGGAAGGTATGATTTCAAATTACAGCTGTCGTCCGCCACACCCTGCCCTGACTCGCCAGATGCTTGCTGCCAAACAACCCTCGGCACGGTTCGCCATCGGTGGCTTTATTTTTTTTCCTTCAAAGCAGGTGTTTGTGCATTGGAAATGTACCGATACCTTCGATGACGTCATCAGGGCGTGCGGATTTAAATCGGCGATTACTTCATTATTTCAAGTGCTAACCCAAAAAGACTCCGCATGCTTTACCAGCAGGTTTCCCACATTCGACCCTATTAAGCTCGTTGATTTCTAAAAGGTATGAAGTTTTCCTGTAAGTCTGTGCATGAGATGTCATTATTGGAAAACGGCACTGTATTTTACCCTCCCCGTCACAAAGAGGAATGGATTGTACAAACCCCCAGAACAAACTACGCCATTAAAATATTTTTTTTTAATTTCAAATGGGTTTGGTTTGGTTTAACGAGGTTTAACGTCCCAAAGCGACTAAGGCTATGAGAGACGCCGTAGTGAAGGGGTCCGGAAATTTGGACCACCTGGAGTTCTTTAACCTGCACTGACATCGCACAGTACACGGGCCTCTAGAATTTCTCCTCCATTAAAATTCGACCACTGCAGCCGGGATCGAAACCGCGTCTTTCGGGCCAGCAGCCGAGCTCCTTAACCACTCAGCCACCGTGGCGGTCACAATGAAAAAATTATCCTCTACCCTTCCAACGTTATTAAACAGCTATCGTAAATCTCGGACTGGCCTGCTGAAGATATATCACCCTGCTTATTCCTAGTTTCAACCTAGTTTCACCCTACCGCCTCCTTGAGGAGCTCTCCAATAGGATGAAGTCAGAGTGAGCCTGTTGGATGGTGCAGCTGAAAACTATTGGATTAAGTGTATTTCAACAATCATTAAATCACTTCTAAGGGCTTGTTAGTGTTCTTAGCAGTAGACCCGATGCACATAAAACCACATTTTAGCGAACACGGGGTGAAATATCCCTTTACGGTTTTTAATTTCATAATTTTCTCCAACTTTATGGGATGTCCAGCACACCGAGACGAGTTCGAAGCTTAGAAAAAGACATTGAAAACTTGTTTTTTTAATCCTAATAAGTACTATCGCGATCAATATGACTTGCAACCTCAAGCAGCGAGGCCGGAGCGCTAATAAGAAAATAAACAGGATTCTCAATTACGCTTGCGCTGCTGGATTGGCAATATTCGCTGAGCGGAGTATAGTGGCGCCTCTCACCACCCTGTTTTAAAGGTGGCGCTCCTAATACTCATCCATGTTTCCATCGTTGGCAAAATAGAAAATATGTCGATCTATGCACCTGTACTCCCTCAGAGTACCATTAGTGCTAGTGATCGTGCCTTTAATTTCTTCGCCATCTTGTTACCTCTTTCGCTTTTAGCTGGGAGGAGTGTCAAAGATAATACTTATCATAGGTGGTGTTACAGCACATTTCCGTTTCATCGCAAGTTTAATCGCCCGTTCAATCATACCTGACTCATCAGCTTCTTTTTTATTCATCGTTCACGTCGCTTTCCTAGTGGCTGACTTTAAGCATACGCCATTTCAACGGCTGAGAGCAGCGAAGTCTTTCCTGAGGTCCCGCTCGTGAACATTTTCCTAAATTCGGGGGCTTCGATGCTTCAGTTTTAGGTAAGTGATAATTTTTGTGCGGCGTGTGCTTACTTTGAACCCTTTATTGACGGCATGCAACTTAAACTCCATCCATTTTTGTGGATTTTCTAGCCGTATATTAAAGTGTTCGCAATATTTTAGCTTGCTTTCCTTCTTTTTGCTAACCGCAACGCATTGAATCTTCCGGACGTGAGGGCTCATAACATTTCCTTCAGTACACTAGAGAAGGGCACTCCCTTTAAGTAGTCTGTGCTTAACCTTGCAGATATTTTCTGGTCTCGCCCTTCAGAGGAGTTTGTTTTTCCCTTAAATATTCTCTAGTAAACCGGCATTCAATCTGCATGCTTCAGAGGCCACGACGAGTGTAGCAGGTACTGTGATTCCACTTTCCCAGCCAAACGTTCTTAGCAAAACGTTCGTAGGGACACCTTGGGAACCTCCAAATAGGCGCTTATCTAAATTCATTTTAAGCGTGAGCTGCCGCAGCGGCTTAGTGGTTATGGCGCTCGACCGGTGACCCAAAAGACGGGGGTGATCTTGTTCTTTTGCAGACGTATAGTCTTTGCCAAAAGTAACCAGGCTGCATGGTTTGCTCCTCATTCGTGTAGCAGAGCCCTCACGGCTTCCCTAAAGATCAAAAAGTTCTTTGAAGGTGGGGACAGGGGTTCTCCTTACCATACACAGATTCATAGCTTGAGGGCTGGCATAACGACTGAGAAGCAAACCTTGCGGCCTGGTTACTTTTGGCAACGAATGTACAGGTGCTCCAAAAGTAAAACGGAGCACGCGAGCGGTGGCCAAACTGGCAAAAACTGCATGGCAGCGCGCTCTATAAGCAGATGCGCAGCGGAGAGCGAAAGGGCGTTGGCACATCCAGTTAACCCATCTCGATGATTGATGCTCGCTGTATCGTCAGATCGAGCGAAGCCACGCTTTTACCTTCACTGCTCGCCAGAAGTGCTTTGAGTGCTTCTTGGCACGTTTACCTGCATCGTGCAGAAAAGCTTGCCTTCGACGGAGTTCGCTCCCTGCTTCGTCAGGAATCACTCTGCGTGAGCACCATGGCTCGCGCTCAACTTGGCGGCGAGTTTGATTGGCAAGTGCAGTCGAAATTTTTCTTGGCTCAAGGGAACGCATGAAAAAAAAAATAGCATTCAGTATTGGCTGCGTTGTCTTTTGACATAAATAGATGCTCAAAATATAACCGATCGAGGACGACTCAAGCAGAGACAACCTTATCTGCCATGAAAATTTGTTTAAATATGTTTTCTACATATTTACATTGTTTTCTACAGTGCGCTCTTTCTGCCTCCTTGGCCTTTTTCCTGTGCATGTCTTTTTTATAGCTCAACTTGGTTCCTTCAAAGCAATGCACCAACTTGCAAAACAAGTTCGTCTAAACTAAAGAGTAAGAAAACCAATTTGTATTGAAGGAAGTGTTCCCCAGTTACCTCACTTGCTATGCCCTTGAGCATCTGTTCATATCATAATGACACGCAGCCAATATATGCATGCTATTCATTTTGTCATTCCGCACTTGCGAAACCGATGCAGAAGCAATTATACTCGATAGCACAACCAACTCGCCGCTTTTGAAGCGCGAGCCACGTCGGTCACGCAGACTGAAAATGGTGGCATTCATGACGAAGCATCAAGCGAACGCCGCCGAACGCAAGCTTTTCTGCACGATGCGGGCAAGCATTGCAAAAAGCACTGAAAGCGCTTCTGGCGAGCAGTGATGGTAGCAGCGTGGCTTCGTTCGATCTGACCATAAAGTGAGCATCAGCCATCGAGATGGATCAACCGGATGAGCCGACGCCCTTTCGCTCTCCGCTGCGCATCTGCTTCTGCTGATAGAGCGCGCTGGCATGCAGTTTTTGACAGTTTAGCCACCGCTCGCGTGCTCCGTTTTACTTTTGGAGCACCTGTACAGTGATGAAACTTATTAGCGGGAACACGGGAGCGAGTGACAGATAGCCTCACGCCGTACTGATGGCGACCCACGGCGCCTGCTTTTAGCAACGTGGTGGAAAGGGCTATGCCGTCTTGCCTGCTTCCTGCAAGCCGAAGGACACACCTCCCTTTCCACTTTGTTTATGAAGGCGGCCGCCGCATATCGCCACGAGTAGGGTTGGAGGCTATCGAGCACGCGCTGTCGTGTTCACGCTCATAGATTTCATGACTGTACATACTATCACGATGCACAGAAACGCAAACAGAGCGGAGCCTTTATGCGCTCCGCTGTTCGAATTTCTTTTGATGTCGCTTTTATCTGGGTCGTAAGAAAAAGACGTTAGAGTCGTCCTAGGATGCATCACGGACAACTACAGCATCTTTTTACTACCCCCGAAGTAAAAGAGTGTTTAAAATAAATGCGGATCCCGGAGTGCTTAGGCTACGCTCTGTTCGCGTTTCTTTCCATCGTGATAGTATATTAAGGCAACGGCCACTTTAACCACGCGCATTATCTCATTGAAAAAGCCGCCTTCATTTAATCTTGCTAAGCAGTGTTCGAAACGAACTGGTTGCTAGCCTTTGCTGGATGAATCCACAATATTGTTTCGGTATCCAAGTCAACTAACTAGAGAGGTTTCAGAGGCCTATCATATCCGTGAGATGAGCACACGTATGCTGCTGACCAAAATGGTGGTCCTGCATGAAAAGTTTTCTTATCTTGACGTTGAATGCGTGACTCTCAACCTGATGCGCCTGCGTGATGGCGTTTCTTTCTCTTTGTGGTTTTTTATCTTCCTCTCTTCTTCTGCATTTTTTGAACAAACGACCAGTTGCGAGCAAGCGCTTGCGTTGTTTGGTCTTCCTTGTCCGTTCTCCTGAGCGCGCTTTTTCCCATGATGGTATACCAGCTAGCTAAAATGTCGATTCTACTTGAATAGCATTCTACTGAAGCGCAACGCATCCTCTCCGAGGCGCAATGCACAAGCGCACATTTCGCTTGATAATAGGCGTCTTAGTTATGCACGGCAATATTCCTGACACCACACATTTACCTTTCAGGTGAAAGACGGTGGGACGTCCGCATTTTCCTCGCAGCCATCGCCATGTTCTCGGCCCAGCCGTTCTACACCTATCTACAAAGATGGGACCTGAGCCGCTCGCATTCGGACCGGCACCCTGAAGTCCTGTCATATTTTCGAAAGTTCACGAATACCACGAGATTTCGAGACTATTCTTCAACGATGTTTGCCCACTTTTCCTTCAATCGGGAGCAGGCTCCCGTGCTTGGTTGCAGAGCCATATTGAGACTAGGCGGCAAAGTCTGTGGTGGTCTGCCGTTCACGATGGTGAACATAACACCGTTTATCTGCACCGCACCTGCAAAGAGTTTCACGTTACGGTTCGAAGCCATCCCGTGGCATGTTTCAGTGCACCTAGATGAAGTGACGAGGACCTCGGAGGATTATGTTCTGCAAAGAATTCAGGAAAGCGACCCCTACGTGTACAAGCGAGAAGACACCGTGGCTCTAGTCAAAGCCTGCTTTGCCACTGACAATCAGGCCACCGTGCAAGGCTTGCTGGTACGGATGCGCCCCGAGTGCGCAATTAGCATTTTCCGGAGCATGTAACCAGGCGCAAAATAGCTTCAGCCCAGTTTGTACATGCAACCGGGGTGTACAATGCAGCGCCGAAAGAGAGGACACGCAACCTCAATTGGGAAATGCTGGACGCTTCAGTAATTTATTCGCGAGTTCACGTGTATTAGCTGGCCGTAAATTTGAACGGCATGGGCTCTATATACCTCTAGAACACGTCGCGTCCACATTTAAGTTGCAAGTATGCTCACGGCTTCCAACAAATTGAGAATTTCTTTTAGTGTTACCTGCTTGTATTGATTGTTCCGCTGTATTACTATTATTATTTATATGCACCTCCTGCTTGGGCCACTTCAAGGCCTGCAGTATTGAACAAATAAATAAAATAAATACATTATTCTGAGCTGTAGTGTTATATGAGCTGTAGTGTTATATGAGCTGTAGTGTCGTCCGAGCTGTAGTGTAGTCTGAGCTGTAGCGTCGTCTGAGCTGTAGCGTCGTCTGAGCTGTAGCGTCGTCTGAGCTGTAGCGTCGTCTGAGCTGTAGCGTCGTCTGAGCTGTAGCGTCGTCTGAGCTGTAGCGTCGTCTGAACTGTAGCGTCGACTGAGCTGTAGTATTGCTAAGTTGTAGTGTCTTTTGACCTATAGTGTCTTTTGACCTATAGTGTCTTCTGACGTATAGTGTCTTCTGACGTATAGTGTCTTCTGACGTATAGTGTCTTCTGACGTATAGTGTCTTCTGACGTATAGTGTCTTCTGACGTATAGTGTCTTCAGACGTATAGTGTCTTCTGACGTATAGTGTCTTCTGACGTATAGTGTCTTCTGAGCTATAGTGTTATCTGAGCTATATTGATACGCACGTGCATGCGCAGCAGCGTTTTTCCATCAAGGCGTCATTAGTGTAAGTTGCAGCTCCCTGGGAGCCCATATGCGCGCAATTTTTCTTTACTTGGTTCAAGCTCTTCCTTTCATATCACTTGTCGGCGCTTGAAGGTGAGGCAGGGATAAAGAGTATATTTGATGTTGTATTCATCTCGTGACTCGCAGGTATCTCTAGTCTGCCCTCTTTCTGGGATGAGGATCCACATCCCCTGTCGTGGGGTCCGCTGCAGACACGTGCAGTGCTTTGACGCGCACACCTACCTAGGAAGTAACGAGGCTACTCTGGAGCCTTTCTGGAGGTGCCCCATGTGTAGCGACCAGGTCTTCATCCCGGACCTCCGCGTCGACCTCTTCACGCTTGACATCCTTGGCAACGCCAACGACCATTCCATCGCCGTGATCGTCCAAGCCGGCGGAAAGTGGTTCTTTGTGGCTTCGGACAAGGACCAAGGCGCCAGTTGCGTCCATGAGAACTCGGCGGTTTCCGAGGCCTCCCCGTCTCCAGCGCTTCCTACGCCGGGCGTCATAGCGGAGGGCGAATCAAACCAGAGATAGATGCTGATGACGCATTTTTGCCTTTTGTACGTCCCTTGTATTCTTTGTGTTCGCTTCTGTACCTTCCTCGTCCGCGTTTCCGCCGAAAAGACGAGCTGCTTCAGGGAGCAGCGATGAATGATTCAAGTGTTCCCATTGGGCAGCATTTGTTTTTGCTCGGTTAAATGCAACTTTCATCGTCATTCTCGTTGCTACGCGCGGTGAACTTTTTTTCCCCGCGAATTTTAGTTACGCAAATTGTAGGCAATTATCATTCCCGCGGAGCCGACACCCATCATCCAGCTTTTAGCCCCTGCCTCCCTCCCCCCTTCCTGTAGTCATGATCTATTATTATACACATTAACTGAGCAGCCAGCCGCATTTTCTATTTTATGTTTTCCGGACGTGTCCGATTACATCGTGCATGTTACAAGGACGATGCCATGTTATTTACGACAGATCGCTGAATAGCGAGCACGATTAAACGGCCTCTCACGGCTATTAACAAAGATGGACGGGTGTTTTTTGTGAGGTTCCGTGCTTTGTTTAAATACATCGCGGACGTCAGTCACTGTCATCCGGGTCGGGACGATCCCTAAGCGTACCGACTGTTACGTAAATCAGAGAAAATCGGAATAAAATTCTCTCGACCCAACCACACGTTTTTCGGGCTAAAATTTATCACAGAGGTTAGTTCTGGTGGTCAGTTTTGTTTTATACTACATTTAAGTGGGGAACTTGTCTGATTCGGTCCGAATTATTTGGAATTCCCCATTGTCTGCGGTGACGGCGAACGAATAGCGAAAGACAACGCAACAGTGGTACCCTTAGCGCCATCTCGCACCCACCGGACAAACGAGCCCTCTACCGGGAAGGGCCCGGGGGGAGGAGTTGGACTCGCATAGCCAAGTCACGGCCATGACCTTCTCTTGATCGCTGTACGACCGCATTTTCGGTGATGTCTTGCGCTGCTTCGCAGCAGGGACCACCAAGCAAAGATCATTTGCTCACCAAATTAGTAAAACTGGGTTTCTCCGGTGGGTGCGAGATGGCGCCACGGGCACCGTTGCTGCGATGTCTCTCGGTATTGGTTCGTTGTCGCCGCAGACGATGGGGATTTCCAAACAATTCTGACCGAATCACGCGAGTACCCCACCTAAATGTAGTATAAAAGAAAACTGACCACCAAAGGCAACCTCTGTGCGAAATTTGAGCCAGAACAAACGTGCGGTTAGGCCGAGGAAATTTTTTTTTCGATTTTCTCTGATTTACGCAACACGCGGTATGTGTTCCTCTCGCCACCGTCGAGTTTCTTTCCCTTCTTTCCTTTCAGCAGAGTTTAGGTTCTGTAGTCGAGTTTCCAGATTTCTGAACACTCCGCGCGGCATTCTCCGATGTCAGTGAACGTTAAAGACCTGCGCTAATCGAAACTGTTACAGGCCCTGCCATCCCAAAGATCTAAATTTCTCATGATTGGCATCGCATGCAGTAAACGGCGTGCTTCTGAATCCTTGGTAATCTAGTGTTGTTCTGGTTCTTGTCACCTGTTTGAGGGACTGCAGGCCTATTCATGTGATCTTGCTGCAACCCCACCTCTAGCACTGACGCTCAACTGGCAAACACACCATCAGCAGCCTATAGCAGCCTACAGTTTTTCCCCCAAGAAACCATAAATCCTGTATAAAATCTTTACACTTATAAGGTGTAGAAGAAGGACGTCGGGGACGGCGTCGAGGTCGCCGATGGAGCGGGACGGCCAAGACTAACACGATCTGCGTGATGGCAATCTTCTTCTTCTTCACCTCTTTCCCACAACTGCTTCTTCTTCATCAGCGTCCATCGAAGGGGTCCAGCTTCTTCTTCACAATGCCCCCCAGTGAAAAAGGAGCCATCCTGGCCACTTAAGGGGACGGAGAGACAAGGGGGTCGTAGAATGGCTTAAGGCGCTGCACATGTACAGTTTCACGACAATGTCCCAGTTGGTGTGATGGGATCCGACGTACTTCGCCAACATGTCACCAAGGGTGCGATTAAATCGTTCAGTAAGACCGTTTGTTTGCGGGTGGTAGGCTGTGCAAGTGCGGTGAATGATTTTGCACTGAGCGAGCAGGGCTTGAACGACGTCAGATAAGAAAGCACCGAAGAAAGCTTCTTCTTCACAATGGTAACACTTGCATTCCAGAGCGAACTAAAAGTTGTTAAAGGGCAACTGCCGCACTTTTTTGAGAATTTCGCGATATTCAAGGATTCAAACCTATGTAGGCTGTAGGTAAAGCATTCCAAGTGTTTCGCACTAGCAATTAAAGTAGTGACGTAATCGCGATTGAATTTTGCACTTCTCCTCAATGCACCGTAGGAGTGCAGGGCAACTCAGCGTGACGTCACGGAAGGTATGATTTCAAATTACCGCTGTCGTCCTCCACACCCTGCCCTGACTCGCCAGACGTTTGCTGCCAAACAACTCTCGGCAGGGTACGCCTTCGGTGGCCTTGGTTTTTTTTCCTTCAAAGCAGGCGTTTGTTTGTTGGAAATGTACCAATACCTTCGATGACGTCCTCAGGGCGTCCGGATTTTAATCGGCGATTACTTCATTATTTCAAGTGCTAGCCCAAAAAGACTCCGCATGCTTTACCAGCAGGTTTCACACATTCGACCCTATTAAGCTCGTTGATTTCTAAAACGTATGCAGTTTCCCTGCAAGTCTCTGCATGAGATGCCATTATTCGAAAACGGCACTGTATTTTACCCTCCCCGTCAGAAAGAGGAATGGATTGTACAAACCCCCAGAACAAACTACGCCATGAAAATATTTTTTTTTATTTCAAATGGGTTTGGTTTCGTTTACCGAGGTTTAACGTCCCACAGCGACTAAGGCTATGAGAGACGCCGTAGTGGAGGGCTCCGGAAATTTCGATCACCTTGAGTTCTTTAACGTGAACTGACATCGCACAGTACACGGGCCTCTAGAATTTCTCCTCCATTAAAATTCGACCACTGCAGCCGGGATCGAAACCGCGTCTTTCGGGCCAGCAGCCGAGCACCTTAACCACTCAGCCACCGTGGCGGCCACAATGGAAAAATTATCCTCTACCCTTCCAACGTTATTAAACAGCTATCGTAAATATCGGACTGGCCTGCTAAAAATATATCACCCTGCTCATTCCTAGTTTCAACCTAGTTTCACCCTACCGCCTCCTTGAGGAGCTCTCCAAAAGGCAGAAGTCAGAGCGAGCCTGTTGGATGGTGCAGCTGAAAACTATTGGATTAAGTGTATTTCGACAGGCATTAAATCACTTCTAAGGGCTTGTTAGTGTTCTTAGCAGTAGAGCCGATGCACATAAAACCACATTTTAGCGAACACGGGGTGTAATATCCCTTTACGGTTGTTAATTTCTTAATTTTCTCCAACATTACGGGATGTCCATCACACCGAGACGAGTTGGAAGCTTAGAAAAAGACATTGAAAACTTTTTTTATTTCTAATAAGTACTATCGCGATCAATATGACTTGCAACCTCAAGCAGCGTGGCCGGAGCGCTCCCCGGAAGCATGGTGGAGCCGACAAGCGACGCGCTTGAAAACGAAAGGGAAAGAATTTTGCTGTTCCACCACTCAGACTTCTCCCCTGGGTCTTGGCAGTACAATGGCGTTATCGCATCGTCGGCGCTTGCATGACGAATGCAAGACGCATGTCACAGTTGATTGTTTTTCATTCCTTTTGCTGCTTTCACCTGGCTTTCACCGTGGCCCAAATAGCACTTCAATCACAGTATGAGTGGAGCGGTTTTGACGATTTGAGGCTAGATGCACCGGCGCCACTGAGAATTAACGAGCTCAGATTTCGTTAAGCAGACGGTGCGGGGGATGCGCCTGGCCGCTGGAACAGCAGATTCCTTTCCACTTAGTCTTCAGGCGCGCTGCTTTTCGGCCCCACCATGCTTCCGAAAACGCTGCGGCCACACGCTCGCGGGTTTCAAGTCATATTGAGCGCGATAGTACATCCTGATGAGGCTGAATTGTAATCCCCGAACGGCAGGTTTGACCAAAGAGCGAAATGGTACAAAGTGCTTTTTAGAACATCATATTTTAAGCGTTTTGATGATATCAGCGACACAGTTTGACTAACGGTCTCAGGAGGCACAATATTCCGTCGTTGCCCGTATAGATGATCATAACAGCCAGAAATGCGTGAAGCTGGTCATGAGCTCTGTGAGCAGTAACTCCGCCTTAATCTATATTACACCTTGCAGAGAATGGACAAGATGTTATAAGCAGACGCAACTAGATAGTAGACACGATGCTACAGCCTTCTCACGCGTACTTTAAGCTTCACCTTGTATTGATCAGCCAATACAAACCTGACCAGTGCGCTATTCTTATTGACTCTCCACAACCGTGGTTTGGAAGCAGAAAAGCAGTGTCAGACTGGCCGCCTATTGTAAGCCTTTTTTATCCCGACATGTGTCAAGCGCACCTTCACAAAAGGAAATAAACAGGATTCTCAATTACGCTTGCGCTGCTGGCTTCGCAATATTCGCTGAGCGGAGTATAGTGGCGCCTATCACCACCCTGTTTTAAAGGGGAGGCTCCTAATACTCATCCATGTTTCCATCGTTGGCAAAATAGAAAATATGTCGATCTATGCACCTGTACTCCCTCAGAGTACCATTAGTGCTAGTGATCGTGCCTTTAATTTCTTCGCCATATTTTTACCTCTTTCGCTTTTAGCTGGGAGGAGGGTCAAAGAAAATACTTGTCATAGGTGGTGTTACAGCACATTTCCGTTTCATCGCAAGTTTAATCGCCCGTTCAATCATACCTGACGCATCAGCTTCTTTTTTTTTCAACGATCACGTCGCTTTCCTAGTGGCTGATTTTAAGCATACGCCATTTCCACGGCTGAGACCAGCGAAGTCTTTCCTCAGGTCCCGCTCGTGAACATTTTCCTAAATTCGGGGGCTTCGTTGCTTCAGTTTTAGGTAAGTGATAATGTTTGTGCGGCATGTGCTTATTTTGAACCCTTTATTGACGGCATGCAACTTAAATTCAATCCATTTTTGTGTGTTCTCAAGCCGTATATTAATGTGTTCGCAATATTTTAGCTTGCTTTCTTTCTTTTTGCTAACCGCAACGCATTGAATCTTCCGGACGTGAGAGCACATAACATTTCCTTCAGTACACTAGAGAAGGCCACTCCCTGTAAGTAGTCTGTGCTTAACCTTGCAGATATTTTCTGGTCTCGCCCTTCAGAGGAGTTTGTTTTTCCCTTAAATATTCTCTAGTAAACCGGCATTCATTCTGCATAATTCAAAGGCCACGAAGAGTGTAGCAGGTACTGTGATTCCACTTGCGCAGCCAAACGTTCTTAGCAAAACGTTCGTATGGACACCTTGGGAACCTCACAATAGGCGCTTACCAAAATTCATTTTAAGCGTGAGCTGCCGCGGTGGCGTAGTGGTTATGGCGCTCGACTGCTGAAACAAAAGATGGGGGTGATCTTGTTCTTTGGCAGACGTATAGTCTTTGCCAAAAGTAACCAGGCTGCGTGGTTTGCTCCTCATTTGTGTAGCAGAGCCCTCACGGCTTCGCTAAAGATCAAAATTTTCTTTCAAGGTTAGGACAGGGGTTCTCCTTACCATACACAGATTCAGAGCTTGAGGGCTGGCATAAAAGCTTTAATATACGACTGAGAAGCAAACCGTGCAGCCTGGATACTTTTGCAAAGAATGTACAGGTGCTCCAAAAGTAAGACGGAGCAGGAGAGAGGTGGCCAAACTGGCAAAAACTGCATGCCAGCGCGCTCTATCAGCAGATGCGCAGCAGAGAGCGAATGGGCGTTGGCACATCCGGTCAACCCATCTCGATGATTGATGCTCGCTTTATCGTCAGATCGCCAGAAGCGCTTTGAGTGCTTCTTGCAATGTTTACGCGCATCGTGCAGAAAAGCTTGCCTTCGGCGGAGTTCGCTCCCTGCTTTGTCAGGAATCAGTCTGCGTGAGCACCGTGGCTCACGCTCAACTTGGCGGCGAGTTTGATTGGCAAGTGCGGTCGAAATTTTGCTTGGCTCAAGGGAACGCATGAAAAAAAGAGTAGCATTCAGTAGTGGCTGCGTTGTCTTTTGACATAAATAGGTGCTCAAAATATAACCGATCGAGGACGACTCAAGCAGAGACAACCTTATTTGCCATGAAAATTTGTTTAAATATATTTTCTCCACAGTAAGAAAAGCAATTTAGTCAAATGTTTAGGGGAGTCCCCCAAGGTGGAGTAGATTTGTAATAAGGGAGTAATTACTCACTGGCATCCATCCGAGCGCAGCCATACGGCTACAAAGGAAAGCTATACAGCTTTCTCAGAAACTTCGCAGTTAAAGAAAAATTCATCCTGCAGGGTCCGGGGTTCTTTAACTGCGAAGTTTCTGAGAAAGCTGTATAGCTTTCCTTTGTAGCCGTATGGCTGGGCTCGGGTGGATGCCAATGAGTAAATACTCCCTTATGAGAAAACCAATTTGTATTGAAGCAAGTGGTCCTCAGTTACCTCACTTGCTATGCCGTTGAGCATCCGTTCATATCATAATGACACGCAGTCAATATATGCATGCTATTCATTTTTTCATTCCGCACTTGCGAAACCGATGCAGAAGCAATTTATACTCGATAGCAGAGCCTACTCGCCGGCAAGCGAAGCGCGAGCCACGGCGCTCACGCAGACAGAAAATGGTGGCATTCATGACTAAGCAGAAAGCGAACGCCGCCGAAGGCACGCTTTCCTACACGATGCGGGCAAGCATTGCAAGAAGCACTGAAACGCTTCTGGCGAGCAGTGATGGTAGCAGTGTGGCTTCGTTCGATCTGACGATAAAGTGAGCATCAGTCATCGAGATGGGTCAACGGATTAGCCGACGCCCTTTCGCTCTCCGCTGCGCATCTGCTGATAGAGCGCGCTGGCATGCAGTTTTTGCCAGTTTGGCCACCGCTCGCGTGCTCCGTTTTACTTTTGGAGCACCTGTACAGTCATGAAACTTATTAGCGGGAACACGGGAGCGCGTGACAGATAGCCTTAAGCCCTACTGATGGCGACCCACGGCGGCTGCTCTTAGCAACGTGGTAGAAAGGGGTATGCTGCTTTGCCTGCTTCCAGCAAGCCGAAGGACACACCTCCCTTTCCACTTTGTTTATGAAGGCAGCCGCCGCTTATCGCCACGAGTAGGGTTCGAGGCTATCGGGCGCGCGCTGTCGTGTTCACGCTCATGGATTTCATGACTGTACATACTATCACGATGCACAGAAACGCAAACAGAGCGGAGCCTTTACGCGCTCCGCTGTTCGAATTTCTGCCTGCTCATCGAAACGCGATAATAAGGGGTGACGTCCTTAAGAAGGAACAGCCTGGCAGACGACGGGCCCAGCCGAGCGTGCTTTGTGAGCATGCGCTTAGCCTCATCCTGTTTCAAACTCCGCCCCGTCATATGGCGCTGAGGCACAGAAAAGTAGCCGCTCTCGCACGCCAGTTAAAGATCTGGGTGCCTGTACAGTCATGAAACTTATTGGCGGGAACACGGGAGCGCGTGAACAATAGACTCAAGCCCTACTGATGGCGACCTACGGCGGCTGCTTTTAGCAACGTTGTGGAAAGGGCTATGCCACCTTGCTTGCTTCCAGCAAGCCGAAGGACACGCCTCTCTTTCCACTTCCATACTATCACGATGCACAAAAACGCAAACAGAGCGGATACTGTAGGCGCTCCGCTGTTCGAATTTCTTTTGATGTCGCTTTTATCTGGGTGGTAAGAAAAAAACGTTAGAGTCCTTCTAGGATGTATCACGGACAACTACAGCATCTTTTTGCTACGCCCGAAGTAAAAGAGTGTTTAAAAGAAATGCGAATCTGGAGTGCTTAGGCTACGCTCTGTTCGCGTTTCTTTAAATCTTGATAGTATATTAAGGCAACGGCTAGTTTGACCAAGCGCTTTTTGTCTTTGAAAAAGCAGCCTTCATTTAATCTTACTAAGCAGTATTCGAAACGTACTGGTTGCTAGCCTTTGTTGGATGAATCCACAATCTTGTTTCGGCATCCAAGTCAACTAACTAGAGAGATTTCACAGGCCTAACATATCCGTGAAAATGAGCACACATGTGATGCTGACCAAAATGGTGGTCCTGCATGAAAAGTTTTATTATCTTGACCTTGAATGCGTGGCTCTCATCCTGATGCGCCTGCATGATGGCGTTTCTTTCTCTTTGTGGTTTTTTATCTTCCTCTTTTTCTGCATTTTTTAACAAACGCCCCGTTGCGAGCAAGCGCTTGCGTTGTTTGGTCTTCCTTGTCCGTCGTCCTGAGTGCACGATTTTTCCCATGATGGTATACCAGCTAGCTAAAATGTCGATTCTACTTGAATAGGATTCTGCTGAAGCGCAACGCATCCTCTCGGAGGCGCAATGGACAAGCGCACCTTTCGCTTGATAATAGGCGTCGTAGTTATGCACGGCAATACTCTTGACAACACACATTTACCTTTCAGGTGAAAGACGGCGGGACGTCCATATTTTCCTCGCAGCCATCGCCATGTTCTCGGCCCAGCCGTTCTACATCTATCTACAAAGATGGGACCTGAGGCGCTCGCATTCGGTCCGGCACCCTGAAGTCCTGTCATATTTTCGAAAGTTCAGGAATACCACGAGATTTCGAAACTATTCTTCAATGATGTTTGCCCAGTTTTCCTTCAATCGGGAGCAGGCTCACGTGCGTGGTAGCACAGCCAGATTGAGAATAGACGGCAAATTCTATGGTGGTCTGCCGTTCACGATGGTGAACGTAACACCGTTCCTCTGCACCAAACCTGCAAAGAGTTTCACGTTGCGGTTCGAAGCCATCCCGTTGCATGTTTCAGTGCACCTAAATGAAGTGATGAGGACCACAGAGGATTATGTGCTGCAAAGAATTCAGGAAAGCGACCCCTACGTGTACAAGCGAGAAGACACCGTGGCTCTTGTCAAAGCCTGCCTCGTCACTGAATATCAGGCCACTGTGCAAGGCTTACAGGTACGGATGCGCCCCGAGTGCGGAATTAGCATTTTCCGGAGCATGTAACCAGGCGTATAATCGCTTCGGCCCAGTTTGTTCATGCAACCGGGGAGTACAATGCAGCGCCAAAAGAGAGGACAAGCAACCTCAATTGAAAAAAGCTGGACGCTTCAGTAATTTATTCGCGAGTTCACGTGTACTAGCTGGCCGTAAATTTTAACGGCATGGGCTCTATATACCTCTAGAACACGTCGCGTCCACATTTAAGTTGCAAGGATGCTCACGGCTTCCAACACATTGAGAATTTCTTTTAGTGTTAGCTGCTTGTATTGTTCCGCTGTATTATTATTATTTATATGCCCCTCCTGCTTGGGCCACTCCAAGGCCTGAAGTATTGAACAAATAAATAAAATAAATAAAAAAATCTGAGCAGTAGTGTCGTCTGAGCTGTAGTGTCGTCTGAGCTGTAGTGTCGTCTGAGCTGTAGTGTCGTCTGAGCTGTAGTGTCGTCTGAGCTGTAGTGTCGTCTGAGCTGTAGTGTCGTCTAAGCTGTAGTTTCGTCTGAGCTGTAGTTTCGCCTGAGCTGTAGTTTCGTCTGAGCTGTAGTTTCGTCTGAGCTGTAGTTTCGTCTGAGCTGTAGTTTCGTCTGAGCTGTAGTGTCGTCTGAGCTGTAGTGTCGTCTGAGCTGTAGTGTCGTCTGAGCTGTAGTGTCATCTGAGCTGTAGTGTCTTTTGACCTATAGTGTCTTTTGACCTATAGTGTCTTTTGACCTATAGTGTCTTTTGACCTATAGTGTCTTTTGACCTATAGTGTCTTGTGACGTATAGTGTCTTGTGACGTATAGTGTCTTGTGACGTATAGTGTCTTCTGACCTATAGTGTTATCTAAACTATATTAATACGGTCGTTCATGCGCAGCAGCGTTTTTCCATCAAGGCGTCGTTAGTGTGAAGTTACAGCTCCCTGCGAGCCCATATGCGCGTAATTTGTTTTACTTCGTTCAAGCTCTTCCTTTGATATCACTTGTCGGCGCTTGTAGAAGGTTAGGCAGGGATAAAGAGTATATTTGCTGTTGCATTCATCTCGTGACTCGCAGGTATCTCTAGTCTGCCCTCTTTCTGGTATGAGGATCCACATCCCCTGTCGTGGGGTCTGCTGCAGACACGTGCAGTGCTTTGACGCGCACACCTACCTAGGAAGTAATGAGGCCACTCTGGAGCCTTTCTGGAGGTGCCCCGTGTGTAGCGACCAGGCCTTCATCCGGGACCTCCGCGTCCACCTCTTCACGCTTGACATCCTTGGCAACGCCAATGACCATTCCATCGCCGTGATCGTCCAAGCCGACGGAAAGTGGGACTTTGTGGGTTCGGACAAGGACCAAGGCGCCAGTTGCGTCCATGACAACTCGGCGGGAACCGAGGCCTCCCCGCCTCCAGCGCTTCCTACGCCGGGCGTCGTAGCGGAGGGCGAATCAAACCAGAGATAGATGCTGATGACGCATCTTCGCCTTTTGTACGTCCTATGTGTTCTTTGTGTTCGCTTCTATACCTTTCTCGTCCGCTTTTCCGCCAAAAATACGAGCTGCTGTTGCCTCCTTCAGAGAGCAGGGATGAGTGATGCAAGTGTTCCCATTGGGCAGCATTTGTTTTTGCTCGGTTAAATGCAAGTTTCATCGTCATTCTCGTTGCTACGCAAGGTGAACTTATTTCCCCGCGAATTTTAGTTACGCAAATTGTACGCAATTATCATTCCTGCGGAGCCGACACTCATCGTTCAGCTTTTAGCCTTGCCTTCCTCCCCCCTTCCTGTAGTCATGATCTATTATTATGCACATTAACGGAGCAGCCAGACGCATTTTCTATTTTATGTTTTCCGGACGTGTCCGATTACATCGTGCATGTTCCCTGGACGATACCATGTTATTTACGACAGATCGCTGAATAGCGAGCAGGATTAAACGGCCTTTCACGGCTATTAACAAAGATGGACGGGTGTTCTGTGTGAGGTTCCATGATTTGTATAAATACATCGCTGACGTCAGTCACTGTCATCCGGATCGGGACGATCCCTAAGCGTACCGACTGTTGTGTAAATCAGAGAAAATAAAAAAAAATTATCTCGCCCCAACGACACGTTCATGGTTCATGGTTCATGGGGGTTTTACGTCCCAAAGCGACTAAGGCTATGAGAGACGCCGTAGTGGAGGGCTCCGGAAATTTCGACCACCTGGGGTTCTTTAACGTGCACTGACATCGCACAGTACACGGGCCTCTAGAATTTCTCCTCCAAAGAAATTCCAGCCGCCGCGGCCGGGATCGAACCCGCGTCTTTTGGGTTAGCAGCCGAGCACCATAACCACTCAGCCACCGCGGCGGCCCCAACGACACGTTTGTTCGGGCTAACATTTCTCACAGAGGATACTTGTGGTGGTCTGTTTTGTGTTATTTATTTATTTATTTATTTACAGATACTGCTAATCCCAATTGGGATTGTGGCAGGAGGGCTTAGTAAGGTTAACAGAACGCGGTCAAGCATAATTGGAACATTCAACTGGTCAGCATGTTAAGAAAAACAACAAACGGTAAAACGAAAATACAACCGAGCTGTGACGAAAACAATCAAATAACGCATAAAATAAGGCTAATGTCGGTAGTATTATACAAAGAATAACAAAATGTTGAAACATTGCTAGTTGTTATAATACGCACACAATAAGTAAACAGTAAATATTATAATCGTACACTGCAAAGGCATTAACACAGTATAGGTGTTTAGTTTAAGTAACAGTGCATAGTTTGACAAAAAAAACTTACACATAAAAAAACAAATAACCATGTGTATAATAATAAACAGAACGCAAGCAACCAGGAATGAATAACTAATAACATGACATACTCTCAACTGCAATATTAAATTTTGTCAATGATGAACAGTTAGTAATAGATGCATCAAGGCTGTTCCATTCTGGAATTGCTAGTGGGAAAAAGGAATTTTTAAAGCAGTTAGTATGGAAATGATACTCACTTAATGTATGCGAATGTTTATGACGCTTTGATCTTGCTTCGGAAAGGGAAATATATTTAGTAGTGTCGAGTTTTAGATGTGGATTTATTAGTTGAAACATGAGTTTTAGTCGTGCGACTTTTGCACGGGTCTGCAATGATTTTATTCCTTCAGTTTTCATTAATTCAGTAGGCGAATCGGTTATTTTGTATTTGTTAAATATAAATCTGACTGCTTTTCTTTGAACGGCTTCAAGTTTGGTTATATCTTGATTAGTATAAGGAAACCAAACGACGTTAGCATATTCGAGAACAGATCTAACCAAAACATTGTCGGCTAAAAGCTTAGTTTGAAAAGGGGCTAGTGTGAGGCGTCGTCTAAGAAAAAAGAGTAGTTTCAAAGCTGTTCAGGTGATTTTGTCCACGTGAGCGTTCCACCTGAGGTCATGGGTTATTAGTACGCCAAGATACTTATGATTAGTCACTACAGTAAGTGGTGCGCCATTTATAGTATACCCAAAGTCGGATTTATGTTTCTTTCTAGAAACTGTCATAACAGCAGATTTAGTAGCGTTGAGTGTCATCTGCCAGTCAGTGCACCATTTTGCTATAGAATGTAATGCGTTCTTAAGAGCTTCATGATCCTCTAATGTATTAATTTCGCGATAAATTACACAGTCATCGGCGAACAGTCGTATATTAACGTTGAGATTAGTCGTCAGATCATTTATAAAAATCAAGAAAAGAACAGGTGCCAAGACACAACCCTGAGGTACACCAGACACAACATTTACTACGTGGGAGGCTTGATGATTAATTTCTACAAATTGTGTTCTGCCTGATAAGTAGTTGCTAATCCAATTAACTATAGAGCCATGACCTAGAGTTGATTCTAGTTTATTAATTAGTTTAATGTGTGTAACCCGATCAAATGCCTTTGAGAAATCTAATAGTATTAGATCGGTTTGCTTTTGTCTGTCTATGCTGTGGGATAAGTTGTGGACTAAATCTAATAACTGTGTTACTGTCGAAAGGCCTTGGCGGAAGCCATGCTGAAATGGGGAGAGTATGGTTTCATTTTCAAGGAAGACGGTTATGTGTTTTAGTATGATGTGTTCCAGTACTTTAGACACTGAACAGGTGATAGAGATGGGTCTGTAATTAGAAACATCTGTCCTGTTTCCTGATTTGTGTATCGGAATAATTTTGGCTATTTTCCATTCCTTTGGAAGGGTACATGTTGCGAGGGATTTATTGAAAAGTAAGCACAAATACTTAGCCATCCATTCGGCGTATCTTTTTAGAAAGGAATTTGGGATGTTGTCAGGTCCTGGTCCCTTTTTTGTGTCTAGATTTAACAACAGGTTAAGTACCCCAGTCTCAGTTACAGTTAGTGATTCAATGTGTTTCGTTGTTCGTGAGGTCTGATGAGGGACTATACCATTATCGTTAGAAAAAACTGACGCGAAGTAATCATTCAGTTCATTGGCTATCTCAAGGCTTTCTTCTTTTGAGGCTGGGTTTTCAGTTTGTCTTTTAGGATTAAGGTAGCTCCAAAATTTTGATGGGGACGTTCGTATAAAGTTATTGAGGGTGTTATTAAAGTAATGTAATTTAGAAGCCTTTATTCGATGTTTCATGCTTTGTATTGCAAGGTTAAGATTGGTCCTTGTTTTCGTGCAAGGGTTCACCTTGAGGGCTTTTTTACGGCGATTAACTTTGCGCTTAGCGTGTATGACTTCACGGGTGATCCAGGGGTTACGTCTTTTTATTTGCTTCCTTCTACGTGGGACAAACTTATGTATACAATATGAGACAGTCGTTTTAAAGCTATGCCATAAGGATTCGATGTCAGAAGAAGCATCGCTTGCAAGTTCTTTGTATGTGTCGAACTCGAAGAAAAGATGACCTAGAATACTATTATCGTCAGCTTTAGTGAAATCACGAACAAAAGTTTGCGGTCGTGGCGGAGAAAGCGTGCTACTCATAGGGACACTGCATAAGATTACTTTGTGATCGGAGATTCCGTCTAGTATTTCAGTTTTAGTTTTATGGAGTGGAAAGTGGTGACTTAGAAATACTAGATCAAGCGTGTTACTCGAAGAACCTTGTAGACGTGTTGGTTGATTTACAATCTGAGTGAGATTAAACTGTAGCATAATATCTATACTAGATTTAAGTGAGGAACTTGTCTGATTCGGTCCGAATTGTTTGGAATTCCCCATTGTCTGCGGAGACGGCGAACCAAAACCGAGAGACAACGCAACAGTGGTACCCGTAGCGCCATCTCGCACCCACCGGAGAAACGAGCCCTCTACCGGGAAGGGCCCGGGGGGGAGTTGGACTCGCATAGCCAAGTCACGGCCATGACCTTCTCTTGATCGCTGTACGACCGCATTTTCGGTGATGTCTTGCGCTGCTTCGCAGCAGGGACCACCAAGCAAAGATCATTTGCTCACCAACTTAGCAAAGCTGGGTTTCTCCGGTGGGTGCGAGATGGCGCCACGGGCACCGTTGCTGCGATGTCTTTCGGGATCGGTTCGTTGTCGCCGCAGACGATGGGGATTTCCAAATAATTCTGACCGAATCAGGCGAGTACCCCACCTAAATGTAGTATAAAACAAAACTGACCACCAAATGTAACCTCTGTGCGAAATTTGAGCCCGAACAAACGTGCGGTTAGGCCGAGGAAGTATTTTTTCGATTTTCTCTGATTTACGCAACACGCGATATGTGTTCCTCTCGCCACCGTCGAGTTTCTTTAACTTCTTTCCTTTCAGCAGTGTTTAAACTCTGTAGTCGAGTTTCCAGATTTCTGAACACTCCGCGCGGCCTTCTCCGATGTCAGTGAACGTTAAAGCCCTGCGATAATCGAAACTGTTACAGGACCTGCCATCCCAAAGATCTAAATTCCTCATGATGATTCGCATTGCATCCAGTGAACGGCTTGCTTCTGAATCCTTGGTAATCTAGTGTTGTTCTAGTTCTTGCCACCTGTTTGAGGGGCTGCAGGCCTATTCATGTGATCTTGCTGCAGCCCCACCTCTAGCACTGACGCTCAACTGGCAAACACACCATCAGCAGCCTATAGCAGCCTACAGTTTTTCCCCCAAGAAACCATAAATCCTGTATAAAATCTTTACACTTATAAGGTGTAGAAGAAGGACGTCGGGGACGGCGTCGAGGTCGGCGATGGAGCGGGGCGACCAAGACTAACACGATCTGCGCGATGGCAGTCTTCTTCTTCTTCTTCACCTCTTTCCCACAACTGCTTCTTCTTCATCAGCGTCTATCGAAGGGGTCCAGCTTCTTCTTCACAATGCCCCCCAGAGAAAAAGGAGCCATCCTGGCCACTTAAGGGGACGGAGAGACAAAGGGGTCGTAGAATGGCTTAAGGCGCTGCACATGTACAGTTTCACGGCCTCGGCGCCGAAAATCAGAAGGCGGCATAAGAGGTTCAACGACGTAATTTACTGGCGAAGTGCGCTCGACGACACGGTAGGGCCCATGGTACTTGGAGAGCAGTTTTGTTGTGAGGCCGGGGCTGCCGGATGGAACCCATAGCCACACGAGTGAGCCGGGCTCGAAGTATAGTGCATTTTTCTGATTGGTGTCATGGTGATGTTTCTGGCGCCATTGAGAGTCAGTCGTAAACGACCGAGCAGTCTGGCGGCATTCTTCGGCGTGCTGTGCAGCTTCGGTAACTGTGGTACATTCAGATGCATCAGGGTTGAGGCGAGCACAGTATCAAGGGGAGCAGATGGATGCCGACCGTAAAGCAAAAAGAACGGAGAGAAACCCGTGCTGGATTGCGTAGCATTGTTTCATGCATAGGTGATATAAGGAAGGACAATGTCCCAGTTGGAGTGATCGGATCCGACGTACTTCGCCAACATGTCACGAAGGGTGCGGTTAAATCGTTCAGTAAGACCGTTTGTTTGCGGGTGGTAGGCTGTGCAAGTGCGGTGAATGATTTTGCACTGAACGAGCAGCGCTTGAACGACGTCAGATAAGAAAGCACGGAAGAAAGCTTCTTCTTCACAAAGGTAGCACTTGCATTCCAGAGCGAACTAAATGATGTTAAAGGGCAACTGCCGCACTTTTTTGAAAATTTCGCGATATTCAAGGACTCAGATCTATGTAGGCTGTAGGTAAAGCATGCCAATTGTTTTGCACTAGCAATTAAAATAGTGACGTAATCGTGATTTAATTTTGCGCTTCTCCTCAATGCACCGTAGGAGTGCAGGGAAACTCAGCGTGACGTCACGGAAGGTATGATTTCAAATTACAGCTGTCGTCCGCCACACCCTGCCCTGACTCGCCAGATGCTTGCTGCCAAACAACCCTCGGCACGGTTCGCCATCGGTGGCTTTATTTTTTTTCCTTCAAAGCAGGTGTTTGTGCATTGGAAATGTACCGATACCTTCGATGACGTCATCAGGGCGTGCGGATTTAAATCGGCGATTACTTCATTATTTCAAGTGCTAACCCAAAAAGACTCCGCATGCTTTACCAGCAGGTTTCACACATTCGACCCTATTAAGCTCGTTGATTTCTAAAAGGTATGAAGTTTTCCTGTAAGTCTGTGCATGAGATGTCATTATTGGAAAACGGCACTGTATTTTACCCTCCCCGTCACAAAGAGGAATGGATTGTACAAACCCCCAGAACAAACTACGCCATGAAAATATTTTTTTTTAATTTCAAATGGGTTTGGTTTGGTTTAACGAGGTTTAACGTCCCAAAGCGACTAAGGCTATGAGAGACGCCGTAGTGAAGGGGTCCGGAAATTTCGACCACCTGGAGTTCTTTAACCTGCACTGATATCGCACAGTACACGGGCCTCTAGAATTTCTCCTCCATTAAAATTCGACCACTGCAGCCGGGATCGAAACCGCGTCTTTCGGGCCAGCAGCCGAGCTCTTTAACCACTCAGCCACCGTGGCGGTCACAATGGAAAAATTATCCTCTACCCTTCCAACGTTATTAAACAGCTATCGTAAATCTCGGACTGGCCTGCTGAAGATATATCACCCTGCTTATTCCTAGTTTCAACCTAGTTTCACCCTACCGCCTCCTTGAGGAGCTCTCCAATAGGTAGAAGTCAGAGTGAGCCTGTTGGATGGTGCAGCTGAAAACTATTGGATTAAGTGTATTTCAACAATCATTAAATCACTTCTAAGGGCTTGTTAGTGTTCTTAGCAGTAGACCCGATGCACATAAAACCACATTTTAGCGAACACGGGGTGAAATATCCCTTTACGGTTTTTAATTTCATAATTTTCTCCAACTTTACGGGATGTCCAGCACACCGAGACGAGTTCGAAGCTTAGAAAAAGACATTGAAAACTTGTTTTTTTAATCCTAATAAGTACTATCGCGATCAATATGACTTGCAACCTCAAGCAGCGATGCCGGAGCGCTAATAAGAAAATAAACAGGATTCTCAATTACGCTTGCGCTGCTGGCTTGGCAATATTCGCTGAGCGGAGTATAGTGGCGCCTCTCACCACCCTGTTTTAAAGGGGGCGCTCCTAATACTCATCCATGTTTCTATCGTTGGAAAAATAGAAAATATGTCGATCTATGCACCTGTACTCCCTCAGAGTACCATTAGTGCTAGTGATCGTGCCTTTAATTTCTTCGCCATCTTTTTACCTCTTTCGCTTTTAGCTGGGAGGAGTGTCAAAGATAATACTTATCATAGGTGGTGTTACAGCACATTTCCGTTTCATCGCAAGTTTAATCGCCCGTTCAATCATACCTGACTCATCAGCTTCTTTTTTATTCATCGTTCACGTCGCTTTCCTATTGGCTGACTTTAAGCATACGCCATTTCAACGGCTGAGAGCAGCGAAGTCTTTCCTGAGGTCCCGCTCGTGAACATTTTCCTAAATTCAGGGGCTTCGATGCTTCAGTTTTAGGTAAGTGATAATTTTTGTGCGGCGTGTGCGTACTTTGAACCCTTTATTGACGGCATGCAACTTAAACTCCATCCATTTTTGTGGATTTTCTAGCCGTATATTAAAGTGTTCGCAATATTTTAGCTTGCTTTCCTTCTTTTTGCTAACCGCAACGCATTGAATCTTCCGGACGTGAGGGCTCATAACATTTCCTTCAGTACACTAGAGAAGGGCACTCCCTGTAAGTAGTCTGTGCTTAACCTTGCCGATATTTTCTGGTCTCGCCCTTCAGAGGAGTTTGTTTTTCCCTTAAATATTCTCTAGTAAACCGGCATTCAATCTGCATGCTTCAGAGGCCACGACGAGTGTAGCAGGTACTGTGATTCCACTTTCCCAGCCAAACGTTCTTAGCAAAACGTTCGTAGGGACACCTTGGGAACCTCCAAATAGGCGCTTATCTAAATTTATTTTAAGCGTGAGCTGCCGCAGCGGCTTAGTGGTTATGGCGCTCGACCGGTGACCCAAAAGACGGGGGTGATCTTGTTCTTTTGCAGACGTATAGTCTTTGCCAAAAGTAACCAGGCTGCATGGTTTGCTTCTCATTCGTGTAGCAGAGCCCTCACGGCTTCCCTAAAGATCAAAAAGTTCTTTGAAGGTGACGACAGGGGTTCTCCTTACCACACACAGATTCAGCGCTTGAGGGCTGGCATAACGACTGAGAAGCAAACCTTGCGGCCTGGTTACTTTTGGCAAAGAATGTACAGGTGCTCCAAAAGTAAAACGGAGCACGCGAGCGGTGGCCAAACTGGCAAAAACTGCATGGCAGCGCGCTCTATCAGCAGATGCGCAGCAGAGAGCGAAAGGGCGTTGGCACATCCAGTTAACCCATCTCGATGATTGATGCTCGCTGTATCGTCAGATCGAGCGAAGCCACGCTTTCACCTTCACTGCTCGCCAGAAGTGCTTTGAGTGCTTCTTGGCATGTTTACCTGCATCGTGCAGAAAAGCTTGCCTTCGACGGAGTTCGCTCCCTGCTTCGTCAGGAATCACTCTGCGTGAGCACCATGGCTTGCGCTCAACTTGGCGGCGAGTTTTATTGGCAAGTGCAGTCGAAATTTTTCTTGGCTCAAGGGAACGCATGAAAAAAAAAGTAGCATTCAGTATTGGCTGCGTTGTCTTTTGACATAAATAGATGCTCAAAATATAACCGATCGAGGACGACTCAAGCAGAGACAACCTTATCTGGCATGAAAATTTGTTTAAATATGTTTTCTACATATTTACATTGTTTTCTACATTGCGCACTTTCTGCCTCCTTGGCCTTTTTCCTGTGACTGTCTTTTTTATAGCTCAACTTGGTTCCTTCAAAGCAATGCACCAACTTGCAAAACAAGTTCGTCTAAACTAAAGAGTAAGAAAACCAATTTGTATTGAAGGAAGTGTTCCCCAGTTACCTCACTTGCTATGCCGTTGAGCATCTGTTCATATCATAATGACACGCAGCCAATATATGCATGCTATTCATTTTGTCATTCCGCACTTGCGAAACCGATGCAGAAGCAATTATACTCGATAGCACAACCAACTCGCCGCTTTTGAAGCGCGAGCCACGTCGGTCACGCAGACTGAAAATGGTGGCATTCATGACGAAGCATCAAGCGAACGCCGCCGAAGGCAAGCTTTTCTGCACGATGCGGGCAAGCATTGCAAAAAGCACTGAAAGCGCTTCTGGCGAGCAGTGATGGTAGCAGCGTGGCTTCGTTCGATCTGACCATAAAGTGAGCATCAGCCATCGAGATGGATCAACCAGATGAGCCGACGCCCTTTCGCTCTCCGCTGCGCATCTGCTGATAGAGCGCGCTGGCATGCAGTTTTTGCCAGTTTGGCCACCGCTCGCGTGCCCCGTTTTACTTTTGGAGCACCTGTACAGTGATGCAACTTATTAGCGGGAACACGGGAGCGCGTGACAGATAGCCTCAAGCCGTACTGATGGCGACCCACGGCGCCTGCTTTTAGCAACGTGGTGGAAAGGGCTATGCCGTCTTGCCTGCTTCCTGCAAGCCGAAGGACACACCTCCCTTTCCACTTTGTTTATGAAGGCGGCCGCCGCTTATCGCCACGAGTAGGGTTCGAGGCTATCGGGCACGCGCTGTCGTGTTCACGCTCATAGATTTCATGACTGTACATACTATCACGATGCACAGAAACGCAAACAGAGCGGAGCCTTTATGCGCTCCGCTGTTCGAATTTCTTCTGATGTCGCTTTTATCTGGGTCGTAAGAAAAAGACGTTAGAGTCGTCCTAGGATGCATCACGGACAACTACAGCATCTTTTTACTACCCCCGAAGTAAAAGAGTGTTTAAAATAAATGCGGATCCCGGAGAGCTTAGGCTACGCTCTGTTCGCGTTTCTTTCCATCGTGATAGTATATTAAGGCAACGGCCACTTTAACCACGCGCATTATCTCATTGAAAAAGCCGCCTTCATTTAATCTTCTAAGCAGTGTTCGAAACGAACTGGTTGCTAGCCTTTGCTGGATGAATCCACAATATTGTTTCGGTATCCAAGTCAACTAACTAGAGAGGTTTCAGAGGCCTATCATATCCGTGAGAATGAGCACACGTATGCTGCTGACCAAAATGGTGGTCCTGCATGAAAAGTTTTCTTATCTTGACGTTGAATGCGTGACTCTCAACCTGATGCGCCTGCGTGATGGCGTTTCTTTCTCTTTGTGGTTTTTTATCTTCCTCTCTTTTTCTGCATTTTTTGAACAAACGACCAGTTGCGAGCAAGCGCTTGCGTTGTTTGGTCTTCCTTGTCCGTTCTCCTGAGCGCGCTTTTTCCCATGATGGTATACCAGCTAGCTAAAATGTCGATTCTACTTGAATAGCATTCTACTGAAGCGGAACGCATCCTCTCCGAGGCGCAATGCACAAGCGCACATTTCGCTTGATAATAGGCGTCGTATTTATGCACGGCAATATTCCTGACACCACACATTTACCTTTCAGGTGAAAGACGGTGGGACGTCCGCATTTTCCTCGCAGCCATCGGCATGTTCTCGGCCCAGCCGTTCTACACCTATCTACAAAGATGGGACCTGAGCCGCTCGCATTCGGACCGGCACCCTGAAGTCCTGTCATATTATCGAAAGTTCACGAATACCATGAGATTTCGAGACTATTCTTCAACGATGTTTGCCCACTTTTCCTTCAATCGGGAGCAGGCTCCCGTGCTTGGTTGCAGAGCCATATTGAGACTAGGCGGCAAAGTCTGTGGTGGTCTGCCGTTCACGATGGTGAACATAACACCGTTTATCTGCAACGCACCTGCAAAGAGTTTCACGTTGCGGTTCGAAGCCATCCCGTGGCATGTTTCAGTGCACCTTGATGAAGTGACGAGGACCTCGGAGGATTATGTTCTGCAAAGAATTCAGGAAAGCGACCCCTACGTGTACAAGCGAGAAGACACCGTGGCTCTTGTCAAAGCCTGCTTTGCCACTGACAATCAGGCCACCGTGGAAGGCTTGCTGGTACGGATGCGCCCCGAGTGCGGAATTAGCATTTTCCGGAGCATGTAACCAGGCGCAAAATAGCTTCAGCCCAGTTTGTACATGCAACCGAGGTGTACAATGCAGCGCCAAAAGAGAGGAGACGCAACCTCAATTGGGAAATGCTGGACGCTTCAGTAATTTATTCGCGAGTTCACGTGTATTAGCTGGCCGTAAATTTGAACGGCATGGGCTCTATATACACCTCTAGAACACGTCGCGTCCACATTTAAGTTGCAAGTATGCTCACGGCTTCCAACAAATTGAGAATTTCTTTTAGTGTTACCTGCTTGTATTGATTGTTCCGCTGTATTACTATTATTATTTATACGCACCTCCTGCTTGGGCCACTTCAAGGCCTGCAGTATTGAACAAATAAATAAAATAAATACATAAATCTGAGCTGTAGTGTTATATGAGCTGTAGTGTTATATGAGCTGTAGTGTCGTCCGAGCTGTAGTGTCGTCTGAGCTGTAGCGTCGCCTGAGCTGTAGCGTCGTCTGAGCTGTAGCGTCGTCTGAGCTGTAGCGTCGTCTGAGCTGTAGTGTTGCTAAGTTGTAGTGTCTTTTGACCTATAGTGTCTTCTGACGTATAGTGTCTTTTGACCTATAGTGTCTTCTGACGTATAGTGTCTTCTGACGTATAGTGTCTTCTGACGTATAGTGTCTTCTGACGTATAGTGTCTTCTGACGTATAGTGTCTTCTGACCTATAGTGTTATCTGAGCAATATTGATACGCACGTGCATGCGCAGCAGCGTTTTTCCGTCAAGGCGTCATTAGTGTAAGTTGCAGCTCCCTGGGAGCCCATATGCGCGTAATTTTTCTTTACTTGGTTCAAGCTCTTCCTTTGATATCACTTGTCGGCGCTTGTAGAAGGTGAGGCAGGGATAAAGAGTATATTTGATGTTGTATTCATCTCGTGACTCGCAGGTATCTCTAGCCTGCCCTCTTTCTGGGATGAGGATCCACATCCCCTGTCGTGGGGTCCGCTGCAGACACGTGCAGTGCTTTGACGCGCACACCTACCTAGGAAGTAACGAGGCTACTCTGGAGCCTTTCTGGAGGTGCCCCATGTGTAGCGACCAGGTCTTCATCCCGGACCTCCGCGTCGACCTCTTCACGCTTGACATCCTTGGCAACGCCAACGACCATTCCATCGCCGTGATCGTCCAAGCCGACGGAAAGTGGTTCTTTGTGGCTTCGGACAAGGACCAAGGCGCCAGTTGCGTCCATGACAACTCGGCGGGAACCGAAGACTCCCCGTCTCCAGCGCTTCCTACGCCGGGCGTCATAGCGGAGGGCGAATCAAACCAGAGATAGATGCTGATGACGCATTTTTGCCTTTTGTACGTCCCTTGTATTCTTTGTGTTCGCTTCTGTACCTTCCTCGTCCGCGTTTCCGCCGAAAAGACGAGCTGCTTCAGGGAGCAGCGATGAATGATTCAAGTGTTCCCATTGGGCAGCATTTGTTTATTCTCGGTTAAATGCAAGTTTCATCGTCATTCTCGTTGCTACGCGAGGTGAACTTTTTTTCCCTGCGAATTTTAGTTACGGAAATTGTAGGCAATTATCATTCCTGCGGAGCCGACACCCATCATTCAGCTTTTAGCCCTGCCTTCCTCCCCCCTTCCTGTAGTCATGATCTATTATTAAGCACATTAACGGAGCAGCCAGACGCATTTTCTATTTTATGTTTTCCGGACGTGTCCGATTACATCGTGCATGTTACCTGGACGATGCCATGTTATTTACGACAGATCGCTGAATAGCGAGCACGATTAAACGGCCTCTCACGGCTATTAACAAAGATGGACGGGTGTTTTTTGTGAGGTTCCGTGCTTTGTGTAAATACATCGCGGTCGTCAGTCACTGTCATCCGGGTCGGGACGATCCCTAAGCGTACCGACTGTTACGTAAATCAGAGAAAATCGGAAAAAAATTCTCTCGACCCAACGACACGTTTGTTCGGGCTAAAATTTCTCACAGAGGTTACTTCTGGTCGCCAGTTTTGTTTTATACTACTCTTCAGTGGGGAACTTGTCTGATTCGCTCAGAATTATTTGGAATTCCCCATTGTCTGCGGTGACGGCGAACCAAAACCGAAAGACAACGCAACAGTGGTACCCGCAGCGCCATCTCGCACCCACCGGACAAACGAGCCCTCTACCGGGAAGGGCCCGGTGGGAGGAGTTGGACTCGTATAGCCAACTCACGGCCATGACCTTCTCTTGATCGCTGTACGACCGCATTTTCGGTGATGTCTTGCGCTGCTTCGCAGCAGGGACCACCAAGCAAAGATCATTTGCTCACCAAACTAGCAAAGCTGGGTTTCTCCGGTGGGTGCGAGATGGCGCCACGGGCACCGTTGCTGCGATGTCGTTCGGTATTTGTTCGTTGTCGCCGCAGACGATGGGGATTTCCAAATAATTCTGACCGAATCACGCGAGTACCCCACCTAAATGTAGTATAAAAGAAAACTGACCACCAAAGGCAACCTTTGTGCGAAATTTGAGCCAGAACAAACGTGCGGTTAGGCCGAGGAAATTTTTTTTTCGATTTTCTCTGATTTACGCAACACGCGGTATGTGTTCCTCTCGCCACCGCCGAGTTTCTTTCCCTTCTTTCCTCTCAGCACAGTTTAGGTTCTGTAGTCGAGTTTCCAGATTTCTGAACACTCCGTGAGGCCTTCTCCGATGTCAGTGAACGTTAAAGACCTGCGCTAATCGAAACTGCTACAGGCCATGCCATCCCAAAGATCTAAGTGCCTCATGATTCGCATTGCATGCAGTAAACGGCTTGCTTCTGAATCCTTGGTAATCTAGTGTTTTTCTTGTTCTTGCCACCTGTATGAGGGGCTGCAGGCCTATTCATGTGATCTTGCTGCAACCCCACCACTAGCACTGACGCTCAACTGGCAAACACACCATCAGCAACCTATACCAGCCTACAGTTTGCCCCCAAGCAACCATAATTCCAGTATAAAATCTTTACACTTATAAGGTAACACTTGCATTCCAGGGCGAACTAAAACATGTTAAAGGGCAACAGCCGCACTTTTTGAGAATTTCGCGATATTCAAGGATTCAAATCTATGTAGGCTGTAGTAAAGCATTCCAAGTCTTTCGCACTAGCACTCAAAGTAGTGACGTAATCGCGATTGAATTTTGCGCTTCTCCTCAATGCACCATAGGAGTGCAGGGCAACTCAGCGTGACGTCACGGAAGGCATGATTTCAAATTACCGCTGTCGTCCCACACACCCTGCCCTGAGTCGCCAGAAGCTTGCTGCCAAACAACTCTCGGCAGGGTTCGCCTTCGGTGGCCTTGTATTTTTTTCCTTCAAAGCAGGTGTTTGTGCATTGTAAATGTACCGATACCTTCGATGACGTCATTAGGGCGTGCGGATTTTAATCGGCGATTACTTCATTATTTCAAGTGCTAGCCCAAAAAGACTCCGCATGCTTTACCAGCAGGTTTCACACATTCGACCCTATTAAGCTCGTTGATTTCTAAAACGTATGCAGTTTTCCTGTAAGTGTCTGCTTGAGATGTCATTATTGGAAAACGGCACTGTATTTTACCCTCCCCGTCACAAAGAGGAATGGATTGTACAAACCCTCAGAACAAACTACGGCATGAAAATATTTTTTTTATTTCAAATGGGTTTGGTTTGGTTTAACGAGGTTTAACGTCCCACAGCGACCAGGCTATGAGAGACGCCGTAGTGGAGGGCTCCGGAAATTTCGACCACCTGGAGTTCTTTAACGTGCACTGACATCGCAGAGTACACGGGCCTCTAGAATTTCTCCTCCATTAAAATTCGACCACCGCCGCCGGGATCGAAACCGCGTCTTTCGGTCCAGCAGCCGAGCACCTTAACCACTCAGCCACCGTGGCGGCCACAATGGAAAAATTATCCTCTACCCTTCAGCGTTATTAAACAGAATCTCGGATTGGATTGCTAAAAATATATCACCCTGCTTATTCCTAGTTTCAACCTAGTTTCACCCTACGGCCTCCTTGAGGAGCTCTCCAAAAGGTAGAATCAGAGCGAGCCTGTTGGATGGTGCAGCTGAAAACTATTAGATTAAGTGTATTTCAACAGGCATTAAATCACTTCTAAGGGCTTTTTAGTGCTCTTAGCAGTAGACCCGATGCACATGAAACCACATTTTAGCGAACACGGGGTGTAATATCCCTTTACGGTTGTTAATTTCATAATTTTCTCCAACATTACGGGATGTCCAGCACTCCAAGACGAGTTCGAGGCTTAGAAAAAGACATTGAAAACTTGTTTTTTTATTCCTAATAAGTACTATTGCGATCAATATGACTTCCAACCTCAAGCAGCGTGGCCGGAGCGCTCCCCGGAAGCATGGTGGAGCCGACAAGCGACGCGATTGAAAACGAAAGGAAGGAAGGAAGGGAAAACTTTATTTACACTAATGGTTTTTTTTGCGGTTTGGGGGCATCTTCAGAAACGTCTTGGTTCTACCCCCAGGAGCCTTCTCTGTCGAAGTCGTCCGCATATAATCAGTGGTCGGTTGCCCTCAGTCCAGGGCTCCGCTGGCCACTGCCGCCCGTTGAGCTCGCTGTACCAGACCTTGTTGGTCTTCGCAGCGGTCGCTGGACAGCAGAGTCTCCCACTGCTCCGCACTCGGGTTTTGTATTTTGGGGACCACGTCTATGTTTTGGCAGGCCCATGTGATGTGGTATAGTGTAGGTTTTTCGTCGCATCAGGGACATTTGTTCGTGTATATCGTAGGGTGCATTTTGTTTAGTATATGTAGGTTTGGGAAAGAGCCTGTTTGTAATTGTCTCCAAGTGACAGCTTCCTCTCTGCTGAGAGATTTGTGCGGTGGGGGATATCGCATTCTTCTGCCTCTATAGTTTTGTAGTATGGCCGAGTATTCCCTGGGTGCTGGCGCGAGTTCCGCGGTCTCGTCGGAAGCTCGGAAAGTAATGTATCCTCGAGCTATCCTGTCGGCCTCTCGGTTCCCTGCCACCCCCGTGTGCCCCGGTACCCACACATTTTGTGACGAAAGGGAAAGAATTTTGCTGTTCCACCACTCAGACTTCTCCCCTGGGTCTTGGCAGTACCATGGCGTTATCGCATCGCCGGCGCTTGCATGACGAATGCAAGACGCATGTCACAGTTGATTTTTTTTCATTCCTTTTGTTGCTTTCACCTGGCTTTCACCGTGGCCCAAATAGCACTTCAATCACAGTATGAGTGGAGCGGTTTTGACCATTTGACACTAGATGCACCGGCGCCACTGAGAATTAACGAGCTCAGATTTCGTTAAGCAGATGGCGCGGGGAATGCGCCTGGCCGCTGGAACAGCAGATTCCTTTCCACTTAGTCTTCAGGCGCGCCGCTTGTCGGCCCCACTATGCTTCCGAAAACGCTTCGGCCACACGCTCGCGGGTTGCAAGTCATATTGAACGCGATAGTACATCCTGATGAGGCTGAATTGCAATCCTCGAACGGCAGGTTTGCCCAAAGACCGCCACGGTACAAAGTGCTTTTTAGAACATTATATTTTAATCGTTTTGATGATATCAGCGACACAGTTTGCACTAACGGTCTCAGGAGGCTCAATATTCCGTCCTTGCCCGTATAGATGATCATAACAGCCAGAAATGCGTGAAGCTGGTCATGAGCTCTGTGAGCAGTAACTCCGCTTTAGTCTATACGTCACCTTGCAGAGAATGGACAGGATGTTATAAGCAGACGCAACTAGATAGTAGACACGATGCTACAACCTCCTCACGCGTACTTTAAGTTTCACCTTGTATTGATAAGCCAATACAAACCTGACCAGTGCGCTATTCTTATTGACTCTCCACAACCGAGGTTTGGAAGCTGAAAAGCAGTGTCAGTCTGGCCGCCTATTGTAAACCTTTCTTATCTCGACATGTGTCAAGCGTACCTTCACAAAAGAAAAAAAAAAGGATTCTCATTTACGCTCGCGCTGCTGGCTTCGCGATATTCGCTGAGCGGAGTATAGTGGCGCCTCTCACCACCCTGTTTTAAAGGGGACGCTCCTAATACTCATCCATGTTTCCATCGTTGGCAAAATAGAAAATATGTCGATCTATGCACCTGTACTCCCTCAGAGTACCATTAGAGCTAGTGATCGTGCGTTTAATTTCTTCGTCATCTTTTTACCTCTTTCGCTTTTAGCTGGGAGGAGTGTCAAAGATAATACTTATCATAGGTGGTGTTGCAGCACATTTTCGTTTCATCGCAAGTTTAATCGCCCGTTCAATCATACCTGACGCATCAGCTTCTTTTTTGTTCATCGCTCACGTCGCTTTCCTATTGGCTGATTTTAAGCATACGCCATTTCCACGGCTGAGAGCAGCGAAGTCTTTTCTGAGGTCCCGCTCGTGAACATTTTCCTAAATTCGGGGGCTTCGTTGCTTCAGTTTTAGGTAAGTGATAATTTTTGTGCGGCATGTGCTTACTTTGAACCCTTTATTGACGGCATGCAACTTAAATTCCATCCATGTTTGTGGATTCTTTAGCCGTATATTAAAGTGTTCGCAATATTTTAGCTTGCTTTCCTTCTTTTTGCTGACCGCAACGCATTGAATCTTCCGGACGTGAGAGCACATAACATTTCCTTCAGTACACTAGAGAAGCTAGGGCACTCCCTGTAAGTAGAATGTGCTTAACCTTGCCGATATTTTCTGGTCTCGGCCTTCAGAGGAGTTTGTTTTTTCCCTGAAATATTCTCTAGTAAACCGCCATTCATTCTGCATGCTTAGAACGCCACGACGAGTGCAGCAGGTACTGTGATTCTACTTGCACAGCCAAACGTTCTCAGCAAAACGTTCGTAGGGACACCTTGGGAACCTCCCCATAGGCGCTTATCAAAATTCATTTTAAGCGTGAGCTCCCGCGGTGGCTTAGGGGTTATGGCGCTCGACTGCTGACCCAAAAGACGCAGGTGATCTTGTTCTTTTTCAGACGTATAGTCTTTGCCAAAAATAGCCAGGCTGCATGGTTTGCTCCTCGTTCGTGTAGCAAAGCCCTCACGGCTTCCCTAAAGATCAAAGTTCTTTGAAGGTGAGTACAGGGGTTCTCCTTACCATACACAGATTTAGAGCTTGAGGGCTGGCATAATAGCTTTAATATACGACTGAGAAGCCAACCGTGCAGCCTGGATACTTTTGGCAAAGAATGTACAGGCGCCCAAATCTTTAGCTGGCGTGAGCGAGCGGCGACTTTTCTGTTCGTCAGCGCCATATGACGTAGCGAAGTTGGAAATAGGATGAGGCTAAGCGCATGCTCACAAAGCACGCTCGGCTGGGTCTGTCGTCTGCTAGGCTGTTCCTTCTTAGGGACGTCACCCCTTATTATCGCGTTTCGACGAGCAGGCAGCGTGAGTAGGCCAATGGTTTTGCTCGCATTTTACGTTCCGAAGAACAGCGTTGCAGCAACCAAGAAAGGAAATAAAACTGAAATATATGCCGGACACGCCCAATCATGCGATAAGCCGGAGAACATGGGTGGTTATCATTATGAATGGAGAACATGGGTCATTATCGTTATGAAAGGGTTATCACTAGCTCAGGCAACAATCTGCAAGTCTTCTTCTTTTGTTTTCCTGATGAGGTAGCAAGGAGCATCTTCGATCCGACCTTCGTCCCAGTAGGCACGTATGATCTGCCCAATGAAGTGCCAGCCGCTCCAGTTGCTTTAGCATCTCTTTCTGCGATGAGCCGCCCAACGACATCCCTATAATTCGGAGTCTTGTCGCTTGACATACACGGAGTGGCATCTTGATAACTGTTCCGAACTGCTGCGAGCACGGCTGCAGAGTAGCTTCACTTCAGTTACACAGCGGCCTTTTAGTTTCGTCGCCACGCTGAAGCATAAAGCACGCAGAGTGTTGATAAGCGCCCTTCGTGCAGATGTAAAAAAGCTTTCGCGTCATTAAGTAACACATGAACGATCCATGTTCTCCGGCTTATCGCACGATTGGTAGTGTTCGGCCTATCTTTCAGTTTTATTTCCTCGCTTGGTTGCTACAACGCTGTTCTTCGCAACGTAAAATGCGAGCAAAACCATTCGTCTACTCACGCTGCCTGCTCATCGAAACGCGATAATAAGGGATGACGTCCTTAAGAAGGAACAGCCTGGCAGACGACGGGCCCAGCCGAGCGTGCTTTGTGAGCATGCGCTTAGCCTCATCCTGTTTCAAACTCCGCCCCGTCATATGGCGCTGAGGCACAGAAAAGTCGACGCTCTCACACGCCAGTTAAAGATTTGGGCGCCTGCAGTCATGAAACTTATTGGCGGGAACACGGGAGTGCGTGACAGATAGCCTCAAGTCCTACTGATGGCGACCCACGGCGGCTGCTTTTAGCAACGTGGTGGAAAGGGCTATGCCGCCTTGCCACCTTCCAGCAAGCTGAACGACACGCCTCTCTTTCCACTTCCTTTATGAAGGCGGCCGCCGCGTATCGCCACGAGTAGGGTTCAAGGCTAGCAGGCACGCGCTGCCGGGTTCACGCTCATAGATCTCGTGGCTGTACATACTATCACGATGCACAGAAACGCAAACAGAGTGGAGCCTACGGGCTCCTCTGTTCGAATTTCTTTTGATGTCGCTTTTACCTGGGTCGTAAGAAAAAAGCGGTAGAGTCGTCCTAGGATACATCACGGACAACTACAGCATCTTTTTGCTACCCCCGAAGTAAGAGCGTGTTTAAAAGAAATGCGGATAACGGAGCGCCTAGGCTCCGCTCTGTTCGCGTTTCTTTCTATCGCTATAGTATATTAAGGCAACAGCCAGTTTGACCAAGCGCTTTTTGTCTTTGAAAAAGCCGCCTTCATCTAATCGTGCTAAGCAGTGTTCGAAATGTACTGGTTGCTAGCCCTTGCTGGATGAATCCACAATCTTGTTTCGGCATCCAAGTCAACTAACTAGAAAGGTTTCAGAGGATTATCATATCCGTGAGAATGAGCACACGTGTGATGCTGACCAAAATGGAGGTCCTGCATGAAAAGTTTTCTTATCTTGACGTTTCCTGCGTGACTCTCATCCTGATGCGCCTGCGTGATGGCGTTTTTTTCTCTTTGTGGTTTTTTATCGTTCTCTCTTTTTCTGCATTTTTTAAACAAACGCCCAGTAGCGAGCAAGCGGTTGCGTTGTTTGGTCTTCCTTGTCCGTTGTCCTGAGTGCACGATTTTTGCCACGATGGTATGCCAGCTAGCTGAAATGTCGATTCTACTTGAATAGGATTCTGCTGAAGCGCAACGCATCCTCTCCGCGGCGCAATGACCACCCGCACCTTCCGGTCGATATTAAGGCGGAAGCCTTTAATGCCTCATCGTTGTAAGCAGGAGTTGTCGACAGAAATTTCACGCTTTTCAATTGGTCGTGACGTCACAATGCGCGAATTTCAAACAGGGTCAATTGTACTTTGGCTAGTAACCATGCAATCAATTAAATGAATGATATAGTGATGCTCCAAGTAAGTGGGAATGAGTTTATTGAGTTAGTTAATTAAACAATTAGCCTAATTAACCTTTCTAGTAAGACCAGAAAAACAAATAAAACCGAGTGGGAAGTTGGTCGAGTCGGGGAATCGAACCAGGGTCTCCAGAGTGCGAGACAAGCACGCTAAACACTCCGCCATGCCAGCTCGATGGTTTGGAATGAACAAAGGCGCGTCTAATGAATATGAAGGCTAATTCTAGAGGCCCGTGTACTGTGCGATGTCAGTTCACGTTAAAGAACCCCAGGTGGTCGAAATTTCCGGAGCCCTTCACTACGGCGTCTCTCATAGCCTGAGCTGCTTTGGGACGTTAACTCCCAATAAACTAAGAACCAAACGAATACGGTGTCTTCCTTCACTCCCATCTTCCTCCTTCCCTAACGGTGAGATTCAGGTGTCCACCGAGATATGCGAGGCACATGCATTTCCTTTTCTCGAAAATCAATTTACCGACGAGTAAGGCTTAGAGCCGAACGGGCGATGGCGTTCTGTGGACTCCCTGGCAGCGTTGCAAGACGCTGTAGCGTTCCACTCTTAGAGGCGAAGCTTAACATCTTAACCACAAATCAGTGACACAAGCAGCAACACCTCGCTTAACCTCACCGCTTTTTAGGTAAAAAAAAATGGCTGAGGCTTAACCTGGTTTTAAGCCTGGAGAATGCGAAGCATCATCGTGTCGCGTAATTTGGAGGCGCACAACCACAGCGACGGCGGGAGGTGGGCCCCCGTTTCTCCACTGTCGTGACGTCATCGTGTCACGGGGTGTGACGTCATGTATCACGTGATTTGGAGGCGCACGACCACAGCGACGGCGCAAGGTGGGCCCCCGTTTCTCCATTGTCGTGACGTCATCGTGTCACGTGGTGTGACGTCTTGTATCACGTGATTTGGAGGCACACAACCACAGCGATGGCGCGAGGTGGGCCCCCGTTTCTCTACTGTCGTGACGTCATCGTGTCACGTGGTCCGACGTCATGTATCACGTGATTTGGAGGCGCATAACAACGGTGAAGGGCTGAAGTGGTAGCTAAAGTAGTATGCTTCGCATAAAAGTGCCCTTGAATTTTAGGCGTCGTAGTTATGCACGGCAATACTCCTGACACCGCATATTTATCTTTCAGGTGATAGACGGCGGGACGTTCACGTTTTCCTTGGAGCCATCGCCATGTTCTCGGCCCAGCCGTTCTACATCTATCTACAAAGATGGGACCTGACGCCCTCGCATTCGGTCCGGCACCCTGAAGTCCTGTCATATTTCCGAGAGTTCAGACATACCACGAGATTTCGAATCCATTCTACAGTGATGTTTGCCCACTTTTCCTTCAATCAGGAGCAGGCTCCCGCGCGTGGTTGCACAGCCACATTGAGACTAGGCGGCAAAGTCTATGGTGGTCTGCCGTTCACGATGGTGAACATAACACCGCTCCTCTGCACCGCACCTACAAAGAATTTCACGTTGCGGTTCGAAGCCATCCCGTGGCATGTTTCAGTGCACCTAGATGAAGTGACGAGGACCACGGAGGATTATGTGCTGCAAACAATTCAGGAAAGCGACCCCTACGTGTACAAGCGAGAAGACACCGTGGCTCTTGTCAATGCCTGCCTCGCCACTGAATATCAGGCCACGGTGCAATGCTTACAGGTACGGATGCGCCCCGAGTGCAGAATTAGCATTTTCCGGAGCATATAACCAGTCTTAAAATAGCTTCGGCCCAGTTTGTTCATGTAACCTGAGCGTACAATGCATCGCCAAAAGAGGACACCAACGGCAAGTGGAAAATGTTGCGCGCTACAGTAATTTGTTCGCGAGTTCACGTGTATTAGCTGGCCGTAAATTTGAGCTGCATGGGCTCTATTTACCTCTAGAACACGTCGCGTCCACATTTAAGTTGCAAGGATGCTCACGGCTTCCAACACATTGAGAATTTCTTTTAGTGTTAGCTGCTTGTGTTGTTCCGCTGTATTATTATTATTTATATGCCCCTCCTGCTTGGGCCACTCCAAGGCCTGCAGTATTGAACAAATAAATAAAATAAATAAATAAATTTGTGCTGTAGTGTTATATGAGCTGTAGTGTCGTCTGAGCTGTAGTGTCGTCTGAGCTGTAGTGTCTTCTGTCCTGTAGTGTCGTCTGAGCTGTAGTGTCGTCTTAGCTGTAGTGTCGTCTGAGCTGTAGTGTCGTCTGAGCTGTAGTGTCGTCTGAGCTGTAGTGTCGTCTGAACTGTAGTGTCGTCTGAACTGTAGTGTAGTCTGAACTGTAGTGTCGTCTGAACTGTAGTGTCTTCTGTCCTATAGATATCTTCTGTCCTATAGATGTCTTCTGAACTATAGATGTTTTCTGACCTATAGATGTTTTCTGACCTATAGATGTTTTCTGACCTATAGATGTTTTCTGACCTATAGATGTTTTCTGACCTATAGATGTTTTCTGACCTATAGATGTTTTCTGACATATAGTGTCTTCTGACATATAGTGTCTTCGGACCTATAGTGTTATCTGAGCTATATTGATACGCCCGTGCATGCGCAGCAGCGTTTTTCCATCAAGGCGTCGTTAGTGTAAAGTTACAGCTTCCTGCGAGCCCATATGCGCGTAATTTTTCTTTACTTGGTTCAAGCTCTTGCTTTGATATCACTTGTCGGTGCTTGTAGAAGGTGAGGCAGGGATAAGTAGTATATTTCCCGTTGTATTTATCTCGTGACTCGCAGGTATCTCTAGTCTGCCCTCTTTCTGGGATGAGGATCCATATCCCCTGTCGTGGGGTCCGCTGCAGACACGTGCAGTGCTTAGACGCGCACACGTACCTAGGAAGTTACGAGGCCACTCTGGAGCCTTGCTGGAGGTGCCCCGTGTGTAGCGACGAGGTCTTCGTCAAGGACCTCCGCATCGACCTCTTCACGCTTGACATCTTGCCAGCGCCAACGACCATTCCATCGTCGTGGTCGTCCAAGCCGACGGAAGCTGGATCATGGTGGCTTCGGACAATGACCAAGGCGCCAGTTGCGTCCATGACAACTCGGCGGGAACCGAGGCCTCCCCGTTTCATGCACTTCATGAGCTGGGCATCATAGTAGAGGGCGAAACAAACCAATGATAGACGCTGATGACGCATCTTCACCATTTTAACGTCCTTTGTATTCTTTTTGTTCGCTTCTATACCTTCCTCGTCCGCCCTTCCGCCAAAAATACGAGCTGCTGTTGCCTGCTTCAGGGAGCAGGGATGAGTGATGCAAGTGTTACCATTGGGGCTGCATATGTTTTTGATCGGTTAAATGCAACTTTCATCGTCATTCTCGTTGCTACGCGAGGTGAACTTTCTTTCCCCGCGAATTTTAGGTACGCAAATTGTAGGCAATTATCATTCCTACGGAGCCGACACCCATCGTTCAGCGCGTTCAGCTTTTAGCCCTACCTCCCTCCCCCCTTCCTGTAGTCATGATCTTGTATTGTGTACATTAACGGAGCAGCCAGACGCATTTTCTATTTTATGTTTTCCGGACGTGTCCGTTTACATCGTGCATGCTCCCTGGACGATGCCATGTTATTTACGACTGATCGCTGAATAGCGAGCACGATTAAACGGCCTTTCACGGCTATTAACAAAGATGGACGGGTGTTCTGTGTGAGGTTTCGTGCTTTGTGTAAATACATCGCGGACGTCAGTCACTGTCATCCGGGTCGGGACGATCCCTAAGCGTACCGACTGTTGCGTAAATCAGAGAAAATCGAAAAAAAATTCTCTCGGCCCAACGACACGTTTGTTCGGGCTAAAATTTCTCACAGAGGTTAATTCTGGTGGTCAGTTTTGTTTTATACTACATTTAAGTGGGGAACTTGTCTTATTCCGTCAGAATTATTTAAAATTCCCTTTTGTCTGCAGTGACGGCGAACCAAAACCGAAAGACAACACAACAGTGGTACCCGTAGCGCCATCTCGCACCCACCGGAGAAACGAGCCCTCTAACGGGAAGGGCCCGGGGGGAGGAGTTAGACTCGCATAGCCAAGTCACGGCCATTACCTTCTGTTGATCGCTGTACGACCGCATTTTCGGTGATGTCTTGCGCTGCTTCGCAGCAGGGACCACCAAGCAAAGATCATTTGCTCACCAACTTAGCAAAGCTCGGTTTCTCCGGTGGGTGCGAGATGGCGCCACGAGCGCCGTTGATGCGATGTCTTTCGGTATTGGTTCGTTGTCGCCGCAGACGATGGGGATTTACAAATAATTCTGACCGAATCAGGCAAGTAGCCCACCTAAATGTAGTATAAAACAAAAGTGACCCCCAAATGCAACCTCTGTGCGAAATTTGAGCCCGAACAAACGTGCGGTTAGGCCGCGGAAATATTTTTCGATTTTCTCTGATTTACGCAACACGCGATATGTGTTCCTCTCGCCACCGTCGAGTTTCTTTCCCTTCTTTCCTTTCAGCAATGTTTAAGCTCTGTCGTCGAGTTTCCAGATTTCTGAACACTCCGCGCGGCCTTCTCCGATGTCAGTGAACGTTAAAGCCCTGCGATAATCGAAACTGTTACAGGACCTGCCATCCCAAAGATCTAAATTCCTCATGATTCGCATTGCATCCAGTGAACGGCTTGCTTCTGAATCCTTGGTAATCTAGTGTTGTTCTGGTTCTTCCCACCTGTTTGGGGGGGCTGCAGGCCTATTCATGTGATCTTGCTGCAGCCCCACCTCTAGCACTGACGCTCAACTGGCAACACACCATCAGCAGCCTATAGCAGCCTACAGTTTTCCCCCAAGAAACCGCAAATCATGTATAAAATCTTTACACTTATAAGGTGTAGAAGAAGGACGTCGGGGACGGCGTCGAGGTCGGCGATGGAGCGGGACGACCAAGACTAACACGATCTGCGCGATGGCAATGTTCTTCTTCTTCTTCACCTCTTTCCCACAACTGCTTCTTCTTCATCAGCGTCCATCGAAGGGGTCCAGCTTCTTCTTCACAATGCCCCCCAGAGAAAAAGGAGCCATCCTGGCCACTTAAGGGGACGGAGAGACAAGGGGGTCTTAGAATGGCTTAAGGCGCTGCACATGTACAGTTTCGCGGCCTCGGCGCCGAAAATCAGAAGGCGGCATAAGAGGTTCAACGACGTAATTTACTGGCGAAGTGCGCTCGACGACACGGTAGGGCCCATGGTACTTGGAGAGCAGTTTTGTTGTGAGGCCGGGGCTGCCGGATGGAACTCATAGCCACACGAGTGAGCCGGGCTCGAAGTATAGTGCATTCTTCTGATTGGTGTCATGGTGATGTTTCTGGCGCCATTGAGAGTCAGTCGTAAACGACCGAGCAGTCTGGCGGTTTTCTTCGGCGTGCTGTGCAGCTTCGGTAACTGTGGTACATTCAGATGCATCAGGGTTGAGGCGAGCACAGTATCAAGGGGAGCAGATGGATGCCGACCGTAAAGCAAAAAGAACGGAGAGAAACCCGTGCTGGATTGCGTAGCAGTGTTTCATGCATAGGTGATATAAGGAAGGACAATGTCCCAGTTGGAGTGATCGGATCCGACGTACTTCGCCAACATGTCACCAAGGGTGCGGTTAAATCGTTCAGTAAGACCGTTTGTTTGCGGGTGGTAGGCTGTGCAAGTGCGGTCAATGATTTTGCACTGAGCGAGCAGGGCTTGAACGACGTCAGATAAGAAAGCACGGAAGAAAGCTTCTTCACAAAGGTAGCACTTGCATTCCAGAGCGAACTAAAAGATGTTAAAGGGCAACTGCCGCACTTTTCTGAGAATTTCGCGATATTCAAGAACTCAGATCTATGTAGGCTGTAGGTAAAGCATGCCAATTGTTTTGCACTAGCAATTAAAATAGTGACGTAATCGTGATTTAATTTTGCGCTTCTCCTCAATGCACCGTAGGAGTGCAGGGAAACTCAGCGCGACGTCACGGAAGGTATGATTTCAAATTACAGCTGTCGTCCGCCACACCCTGCCCTGACTCGCCAGATGCTCGCTGCCAAACAACCCTCGGCACGGTTCGCCATCGGTGGCCTCATTTTTTTTCCTTCAAAGCAGGTGTTTGTGCATTGGAAATGTACCGATACCTTCGATGACGTCATCAGGGCGTGCGGATTTAAATCGGCGATTACTTCATTATTTCAAGTGCTAACCCAAATAGACTCCGCATGCTTTACCAGCAGGTTTCTCACATTCGACCCTATTAAGCTCGTTGATTTCTAAAACGTATGAAGTTTTCCTGTAAGTCTGTGCATGAGATGTCATTATAGGAAAACGGCACTGTATTTTACCCTCCCCGGCACAAAGAGGAATGGATTGTACAAACCCCCAGAACAAACTACGCCATGAAAATATTTTTTTTTTAATTTCAAATGGGTTTGGTTTGGTTTAACGAGGTTTAACGTCCCAAAGCGACTAAGGCTATGAGAGACGCCGTAGTGAAGGGGTCCGGAAATTTCGACCACCTGGAGTTCTTTAACCTGCACTGACATCGCACAGTACACGGGCCTCTAGAATTTCTCCTCCATTAAAATTCGACCACTGCAGCCGGGATCGAAACCGCGTCTTTCGGGCCAGCAGCCGAGCTCCTTAACCACTCAGCCACCGTGGCGGTCACAATGGAAAAATTATCCTCTACCCTTCCAACGTTATTAAACAGCTATCGTAAATCTCGGACTGGCCTGCTGAAGATATATCACCCTGCTTATTCCTAGTTTCAACCTAGTTTCACCCTACCGCCTCCTTGAGGAGCTCTCCAAAAGGTAGAAGTCAGAGTGAGCCTGTTGGATGGTGCAGCTGAAAACTACTGGATTAAGTGTATTTCAACAATCATTAAATCACTTCTAAGGGCTTGTTAGTGTTCTTAGCAGTAGACCCGATGCACATAAAACCACATTTTAGCGAACACGGGGTGAAATATTTCTTTACGGTTTTTAATTTCATAATTTTCTCCAACTTTACGGGATGTCCAGCACACCGAGACGAGTTCGAAGCTTAGAAAAAGACATTGAAAACTTGTTTTTTTAATCCTAATAAGTACTATCGCGGTCAATATGACTTGCAACCTCAAGCAGCGAGGCCGGAGCGCTAATAAGAAAATAAACAGGATTCTCAATTACGCTTGCGCTGCTGGCTTGGCAATATTCGCTGAGCGGAGTATAGTGGCGCCTCTCACCACCCTGTTTTAAAGGGGGCGCTCCTAATACTCATCCATGTTTCCATCGTTGGCAAAATAGAAAATATGTCGATCTATGCACCTGTACTCCCTCAGAGTACCATTAGTGCTAGTGATCGTGCCTTTAATTTCTTCGCCATCTTTTTACCTCTTTCGCTTTTAGCTGGGAGGAGTGTCAAAGATAATACTTATCATAGGTGGTGTTACAGCACATTTCCGTTTCATCGCAAGTTTAATCGCCCGTTCGATCATACCTGACGCATCAGCTTCTTTTTTGTTCATCGCTCACGTCGCTTTCCTAGTGGCTGACTTTAAGCATACGCCATTTCCAGGGCTGAGAGCAGCGAAGTCTTTTCTGAGGTCTCGCTCGTGAACATTTTCCTAAATTCGGGGGCTTCGTTGCTTCAGTTTTAGGTAAGTGATAATTTTTGTGCGGCATGTGCTTACTTTGAACCCTTTATTGACGGCCTGCAACTTAAATTGCATCCATTTTTGTGGATTCTTTAGCCGTATATTAAAGTGTTCGCAATATTTTAGCTTGCTTTCCTTCTTTTTTCTAACCGCAACGCATTGAATCTTCCGGACGTGAGAGCACATAACATTTCCTTCAGTACACTAGAGGAGGGCACTCCCTGTAAGTAGTCTGTGCTTAACCTTGCAGATATTTTCTGGTCTCGCCCTTCAGAGGAGTTTGTTTTTCCCTGAAATATTCTCTAGTAAACCGGCATTTAATCTGCATGCTTCAGAGGCCACGACGAGTGTAGCAGGTACTGTGATTCCACTTTCCCAGCCAAACGTTCTTAGCAAAACGTTCGTAGGGACACCTTGGGAACCTCCCAATAGGCGCTTATCAAAATTCATTTTAAGCGTGAGCTGCCGCAGCGGCATAGTGGTTATGGCGCTGGACTGGTGACCCAAAAGACGGGGGTGATCTTGTTCTTTTGCAGACGTATAGTCTTTGCCAAAAGTAACCAGGCTGCATGGTTTGCTCCTCATTCGTGTAGCAGGGCCCTCACGGCTTCCCTAAAGATCAAAAAGTTCTTTCAAGGTGAGGACAGGGGTTCTCCTTACCATACACAGATTCATAGCTTGAGGGCTGGCATAACGACTGAGAAGCAAACCTTGCGGCCTGGTTACTTTTGGCAAAGATTGTACAGGTGCTCCAAACGTAAAACGGAGCACGCGAGCGGTGGCCAAACTGGCAAAAACTGCATGGCAGCGCGCTCTATAAGCAGATGCGCAGAAGAGCGAAAGGGCGTTGGCACATCCAGTTAACCCATCTCGATGATTGATGCTCGCTGTATCGTCAGATCGAGCGAAGTCACGCTTTTACCTTCACTGCTCGCCAGAAGTGCTTTGAGTGCTTCTTGGCATGTTTACCTGCATCGTGCAGAAAAGCTTGCCTTCGACGGAGTTCGCTCCCTGCTTCGTCAGGAATCACTCTGCGTGAGCACCATGGCTCGCGCTCAACTTGGCGGCGAGTTTGATTGGCAAGTGCAGTAGAAATTTTTCTTGGCTCAAGGGAACGCATGAAAAAAAAATAGCATTCAGTATTGGCTGCGTTGTCTTTTGACATAAATAGATGCTCAAAATATAACCGATCGAGGACGACTCAAGCAGAGACAACCTTATCTGCCATGAAAATTTGTTTAAATATGTTTTCTACATATTTACATTGTTTTCTACATTGCGCTCTTCACTTCACTTCACTTCACTTTATTTTCCTTAAAGACCCTTTTCCAGGGTGTTACATAAGGGGTGGGGTTTACAAAATGCAGGAATCAACAGTGCTTGAAAATGATGATGAACATGTTATGGCAGCAATATTATGGGGAAGGCCGTTCCAGTCAGCTGCTGCACGAGAAAAAAATGAGTTGGCAAAAACAGTGGTACGGCCACGTGGACGCAAAACTTGAAGAGAATGACCGATGCGATGGGACCTGCGTTGTGGAAGTGCGCAAATGTATGGTTCTTGTTTTAGTGGTGAATAAAAGAACTTGTGAAACAGGACAAGACTGGCTGTGCGACGGCCACTAGAAAGATTAGCTAGACCTGACTGAGATTTGAGGGATGATATGCTCACGTCGTACGAGTATGAGGAGTGAATGAATCTGATAGCCCTGTTTTGAACAGCTTCGATAGCGTGTGTTAAATATTCTTGATTAGGGCTCCAGATGGGTGATGCGTATTCAAGTTTAGTTCTAACGAATGAGATGTACGCTTGTAGTCTTACGTGTTGTGGGGCTTCCCGTAGGTGACGTTTTAAGAAACCTAGTGTTTTATTAGCAGATGATATCAGGTTAGTCACGTGCAAACGCCAAGATAAATCATTAGAAATGGTGACTCCTAAGTATTTATATGACTGGACGAGGTCAACTGGGTTATTGCAAACTGTGTATTTGAAAACAAGAGGATTTCGACGGCGGTGAAAGGACATGCACTTGCATTTGTTAGAGTTGAGCATCATCATCCACTGGGAGCACCAGTCTTGCACATGGCGCAGGTCTGCCTGAAGGGATTCTTGGTCAGAATGGTTAGTCACTGAGCGATAAATGACGCAATCATCGGCGAACAAGCGGATGTGACAAGAGACATGCTGGGGTAAATCATTAATGTATATGAGGAATAACAAAGGACCGAGAACAGAACCCTGTGGGACGCCAGAGGTTACAGGAAGCGGGTTGGAAAGTTGGTTATTAATGACGACGGACTGAGAGCGATGCGTGAGGAAAGCTTTAATCCATGCAATTATGTTCGGATGTAGGTTCAGCTGGGAGAGTTTAAGAAGCAAGCGTTGATGAGGTACTTTGTCGAAAGCCTTAGCGAAATCTAGGAAAATGGAGTCAGTTTGTTGGTTAGTATCAAGGTTGGCGTGAATATCATGTAGAAAAATGGCTAGTTGTGTTTCGCAGGAGAACCCCTTGCGAAATCCATGCTGTGATGGATGGAAGAAATTATTTGAATCCAAAAATTGCATGATTTGAGAGTAAATGACATGTTCCATGATTTTGCACGGTACACTTGTTAATGAAATGGGGCGATAATTAAGAGGTGAATCAGTACTACCTGATTAGTGGACGGGAACGACCTTCCCCACTTCCCAGTCGTCTGGAATGGTACCTTCGGAGAGTGATTGCGAGAACAATGAACAAAAAATGCTGCAACAGACTGATTTAGTGTTTTTCAGGACCTTTGAATTGATTTCATCTATGCCGGAGGCCGAGGAATTGTTAATTTTGTCGATTATGCACGAAATTCCATTACTGCCTCCTTGGCCTTTTTCCTGTGACTGTCTTTTTTATAGCTCAACTTGGTTCCTTCAAAGCAATGCACCAACTTGCAAAACAAGTTCGTCTAAGCTAAAGAGTAAGAAAACCAATTTGTATTGAAGGAAGTGTTCCCCAGTTACCTCACTTGCTATGCCCTTGAGCATCTGTTCATATCATAATGACACGCAGCCAATATATGTATGCTATTCATTTTGTCATTCCGCACTTGCGAAACCGATGCAGACGCAATTATACTCGATAGCACAACCAACTCGCCGCTTTTGAAGCGCGAGCCACGTCGGTCACGCAGACTGAAAATGGTGGCATTCATTTATTTATTTATTTATTTAGTAAGGAACCCACAGCGCCGTGGCATTACAGTGGGGGGGGGGGGGGGGGGGGGCAATGTACAACAAAGAAGCACACATGACACCTCCGCTCGCAGGCAGAGTTACAAGCATAAAACTTTCACCATGTACATCTCACTTCAAAAGAACACATCACAATCACATCACATCATTAAAGAACGAAAGAACGCATCATTTGATGTCACACTCACAACATCGCTCGGTAGTCTGTTCCATTCTCTAATGGTTTTCGGAAAGAAAGACATTTTAAACAATTCAGTTTTTGCCGCGAATTCGCGGACTTTAAAAACATGGTCAACACGGTTGGATCTATAAAAAGGCTCCTGCACATACCTTTCGCGTTCAACCCGAACAGTTAAATAATAAACAGCATGAAACAGCTTCAGACGCAACTTCTTTCGGCGCGTGTCAAGCAATTCCCAGTTGAGTGCATCCTTCGTACGCGATGCACTGTAACGAGCCCCACGTGTGCCAGACACGAAACGAGAGGCAATGTTCTGCACCCTCTCTAACTTATGTTTATCTCTAGCAGTAGGCGGGTCCCAGACAGTGCACGCGTAGTCCAGAACCGACCTGACATAAGTCTTGAATAAAATGTCACGACATGACAGTGGAAAAGTACTTGCATTTCGGCGAAGAAATCCCAAGTTTCTGCATGCTTTAGCAGAGATATAATCGACGTGACGGCGCCAGCTCAAACCAGGAGTAAAATAAACGCCTAGATATTTAAATTGGAATACCTGTTCTAACATTGTGTTCCTAATAACATATGAATACACATCAGGGTTTTTCTTTCTTGTAAACTTCATATGGACAGTCTTGGACAAATTCAAATTCATATTCCATTTAACGCACCACTCTGAGATTCTGTTCAAATCTTCTTGGAACATTTCCGCATCTCGATCACTAGTGACAACACTATAAAGAACGCAGTCATCCGCAAATAACCGAAGCATCAAGCATCTCTCATCTCTCTGACGAAGCATCAAGCGAACGCCGCCGAAGGCAAGCTTTTCTGCACGATGCGGGCAAGCATTGCAAAAAGCACTGAAAGCGCTTCTGGCGAGCAGTGATGGTAGCAGCGTGGCTTCGTTCGATCTGACGATAAAGTGAGCATCAGCCATCGAGATGGATCAACCGGATGAGCCGACGCCCTTTCGCTCTCCGCTGCGCATCTGCTGATAGAGCGCGCTGGCATGCAGTTTTTGACAGTTTGGCCACCGCTCGCGTGCTCCGTTTTACTTTTGGAGCACCTGTACAGTGATGAAACTTATTAGCGGGAACGCGGGAGCGCGTGACAGATAGCCTCAAGCCGTACAGATGGCGATCCACGGCGCCTGCTTTTAGCAACGTGGTGGAAAGGGCTATGCCGTCTTGCCTGCTTCCTGCAAGCCGAAGGACACACCTCCATTTCCACTATGTTTATGAAGGCGGCCGCCGCTTATCGCCACGAGTAGGGTTCGAGGCTATCGGGCACGCCCTGTCGTGTTCACGCTCATAGATTTCATGACTGTACATACTATCACGATGCACAGAAACGCAAACAGAGCGGAGCCTTTACGCGCTCCGCTGTTCGAATTTCTTTTGATGTCGCTTTTATCTGGGTCGTAAGAAAAAGACGTTAGAGTCGTCCTAGGATGCATCACGGACAACTACAGCATCTTTTTGCTACCCCCGAAGTAAAAGAGTGTTTAAAATAAATGCGGATCCCGGAGTGCTTAGGCTACGCCCTGTTCGCGTTTCTTTCCATCGTGATAATATATTAAGGCAACGGCCACTTTAACCACGCGCATTATCTCATTGAAAAAGCCGCCTTCATTTAATCTTGCTAAGCAGTGTTCGAAACGAACTGGTTGCTAGCCTTTGCTGGATGAATCCACAATATTGTTTCGGTATCCAAGTCAACTAACCAGAGAGGTTTCAGAGGCCTATCATATCCGTGAGAATGAGCACACGTATGCTGCTGACCAAAATGGTGGTCCTGCATGAAAAGTTTTCTTATCTTGACCTTGAATGCGTGACTCTCAACCTGATGCGCCTGCGTGATGGCGTTTCTTTCTCTTTGTGGTTTTTATCTTCCTCTCTTTTTCTGCATTTTTTGAACAAACGACCAGTTGCGAGCAAGCGCTTGCGTTGTTTGGTCTTCCTTGTCCGTTCTCCTGAGCGCGCTTTTTCCCATGATGGTATACCAGCTAGCTAAAATGTCGATTCTACTTGAATAGCATTCTACTGAAGCGCAACGCATCCTCTCCGAGGCGCAATGCACAAGCGCACATTTCACTTGATAATAGGCGTCGTAGTTATGCACGGCAATATTCCTGACACCACACATTTACCTTTCAGGTGAAAGACGGTGGGACGTCCACATTTTCCTCGCAGCGATCGCCATGTTCTCGGCCCAGCCGTTCTACACCTATCTAAAAAAATGGGACCTGAGCCGCTCGCATTCGGACCGGCACCCTGAAGTCCTGTCATATTTTCGAAAGTTCACGAATACCACGAGATTTCGAGACTATTCTTCAACGATGTTTGCCCACTTTTCTTTCAATCGGGAGCAGGCTCCCGTGCTTGGTTGCAGAGCCATATTGAGACTAGGCGGCAAAGTCTGTGGTGGTCTGCCGTTCACGATGGTGAACATAACACCGTTTATCTGCACCGCACCTGCAAAGAGTTTCACGTTACGGTTCGAAGCCATCCCGTGGCATGTTTCAGTGCACCTAGATGAAGTGACGAGGACCTCGGAGGATTATGTTCTGCAAAGAATTCAGGAAAGCGACCCCTACGTGTACAAGCGAGAAGACACCGTGGCTCTTGTCAAAGCCTGCTTTGCCACTGACAATCAGGCCACCATGCAAGGCTTGCTGGTACGGATGCGCCCCGAGTGCGGAATTAGCATTTTCCGGAGCATGTAACCAGGCGCAAAATAGCTTCAGCCCAGTTTGTACATGCAACCGGGGTGTACAATGCAGCGCCAAAAGAGAGGACACGCAACCTCAATTGGGAAATGCTGGACGCTTCAGTAATTTATTCGCGAGTTCACGTGTATTAGCTGGCCGTAAATTTGAACGGCATGGTCTCTATATACCTCTAGAACACGTCGCGTCCACATTTAAGTTGCAAGTATGCTCACGGCTTCCAACAAATTGAGAATTTCTTTTAGTGTTACCTGCTTGTATTGATTGTTCCGCTGTATTACTATTATTATTTATATGCACCTCCTGCTTGGGCCACTTCAAGGCCTGCAGTATTGAACAAATAAATAAAATAAATACATAAATCTGAGCTGTAGTGTTATATGAGCTGTAGTGTCGTCCGAGCTGTAGTGTCGTCTGAGCTGTAGCGTCGTCTGAGCTGTAGCGTCGTCTGAGCTGTAGCGTCGTCTGAGCTGTAGCTTCGTCTGAGCTGTAGCGTCGTCTGAGCTGTAGCGTCGTCCGAGCTGTAGCGTCGTCTGAGCTGTAGCGTCGTCTGAGCTGTAGTGTTGCTAAGTTGTAGTGTCTTTTGACCTATAGTGTCTTCTGACGTATAGTGTCTTCTGACGTATAGTGTCTTCTGACGTATAGTGTCTTCTGACGTAGAGTGTCTTCTGACCTATAGTGTTATCTGAGCAATATTGATACGCACGTGCATGCGCAGCAGCGTTTTTCCATCAAGGCGTCATTAGTGTAAGTTTCAGCTCCCTGGGAGCCCATATGCGCGTAATTTTTCTTTACTTGGTTCAAGCTCTTCCTTTGATATCACTTGTCGGCGCTTGTAGAAGGTGAGGCAGGGATAAAGAGTATATTTGATGTTGTATTCATCTCGTGACTCGCAGGTATCTCTAGTCTGCCCTCTTTCTGGGATGAGGATCCACATCCCCTGTCGTGGGGTCCGCTGCAGACACGTGCAGTGCTTTGACGCGCACACCTACCTAGGAAGTAACGAGGCTACTCTGGAGCCTTTCTGGAGGTGCCCCATGTGTAGCGACCAGGTCTTCATCCCGGACCTCCGCGTCGACCTCTTCACGCTTGACATCCTTGGCAACGCCAACGACCATTCCATCGCCGTGATCGTCCAAGCCGACGGAAAGTGGTTCTTTGTGCCTTCGGACAAGGACCAAGGCGCCAGTTGCGTCCATGAGAACTCGGCGGTTTCCGAGGCCTCCCCGTCTCCAGCGCTTCCTACGCCGGGCGTCATAGCGGAGGGCGAATCAAACCAGAGATAGATGCTGATGACGCATTTTTGCCTTTTGTACGTCCCTTGTATTCTTTGTGTTCGCTTCTGTACCTTCCTCGTCCGCCCTTCCGCCAAAAATACGAGCTGCTTCAGGGAGCAGCGATGAATGATTCAAGTGTTCCCATTGGGCAGCATTTGTTTTTGCTCGGTTAAATGCAAGTTTCATCGTCATTCTCGTTGCTACGCGCGGTGAAATTTTTTTCCCCGCGAATTTTAGTTACGCAAATTGTAGGCAATTATCATTCCTGCGGAGCCGACACCCATCATTCAGCTTTTAGCCCTGCCTCCCTCCCCCCTTCCTGTAGTCATGATCTATTATTATACATATTAACGGAGCAGCCAGCCGCATTTTCTATTTTATGCTTTCCGGACGTGTCCGATTACATCGTGCATGTTACCTGGACGATGCCATGTTATTTACGACAGATCGCTGAATAGCGAGCACGATTAAACGGCCTCTCACGGCTATTAACAAAGATGGACGGGTGTTTTTTGTGAGGTTCCGTGCTTTGTTGAAATAAATCGCGGACGTCAGTCACTGTCATCCGGGTCGGGACGATCCCTAAGCGTACCGACTGTTACGTAAATCAGAGAAAATCGGAATAAAATTCTCTCGACCCAACCACACGTTTGTTCGGGCTAAAATTTCTCACAGAGGTTACTTCTGGTGGTCAGTTTTGTTTTATACTACATTTAAGTGGGGAACTTGTCTGATTCGGTCAGAATTATTTGGAATTCCCCATTGTCTGCGGTGACGGCGAACCAAAAGCGAAAGACAACGCAACAGTGGTACCCTTAGCGCCATCTCGCACCCACCGGACAAACGAGCCCTCTACCGGGAAGGGCCCGGGGGGAGGAGTTGGACTCGCATAGCCAAGTCACGGCCATGACCTTCTCTTGATCGCTGTACGACCGCATTTTCGGTGATGTCTTGCGCTGCTTCGCAGCAGGGACCACCAAGCAAAGATCATTTGCTCACCAAATTAGTAAAGCTGGGTTTCTCCGGTGGGTGCGAGATGGCGCCACTGGCACCGTTGCTGCGATGTCTCTCGGTATTGGTTCGTTGTCGCCGCAGACGATGGGGATTTCCAAATAATTCTGACCGAATCACGCGAGTACCCCACTTAAATGTAGTATAAAAGAAAACTGACCACCAAAGGCAACCTCTGTGCGAAATTTGAGCCAGAACAAACGTGCGGTTAGGCCGAGGAAATTTTTTTTTCGATTTTCTCTGATTTACGCAACACGCGGTATGTGTTCCTCTCGCCACCGTCGAGTTTCTTTCCCTTCTTTCCTTTCAGCAGAGTTTAGGTTCTGTAGTCGAGTTTCCAGATTTCTGTACACTTCGTGCGGCCTTCTCCGATGTCAGTGAACGTTAAAGACCTGCGCTAATCGAAACTGTTACAGGCCCTGCCATCCCAAAGATCTAAATTTCTCATGATTGGCATTGCATGCAGTAAACGGCTTGCTTCTGAATCCTTGGTAATCTAGTGTTGTTCTGGTTCTTGCCACCTGCATGGGGGCTGCAGGCCAATTCATGTGATCTTGCTGCAACCCCACCTCTAGCACTGACGCTCAACTGGCAAACACACCATCAGCAACCTATACCAGCCTACAGTTTTCCCCCAAGCAACCATAATTCCAGTATAAAATCTTTACACTTATAAGGTAACACTTGCATTTCAGGGCGAACTAAAAAATGTTAAAGGGCAACAGCCGCACTTTTTGAGAATTTCGCGATATTCAAGGATTCAAATCTATGTAGGCTGTAGGTAAAGCATTCCAAGTCTTTCGCACTAGCAATCAAAGTAGTGACGTAATCGCTATTGAATTTTGCGCTTCTCCTCAATGCACCGTAGGAGTGCAGGGCTACTCAGCCTGACGTCACGGAAGGTATGATTTCAAATTACCGCTGTCGTCCCCCACACCCTGCCCTGACTCGCCAGATGCTTGCTGCCAAACAACTCTCGGCAGGGTTCACCTTCGGTGGCCTTGTATTTTTTTCCTTCAAAGCAGGTGTTTGTGCATTGGAAATGTACCGATACCTTCGATGACCTCTTTAGGGCGTGCGGATTTTAATCGGCGATTACTTCATTATTTCAAGTGCTAGCCCAAAAAGACTCCGCATGCTTTACCAGCAGGTTTCACACATTCGACCCTATTAAGCTCGTTGATTTCTAAAACGTATGCAGTTTTCCTGTAAGTCTCTGCTTGAGATGTCATTATTGGAAAACGGCACTGTATTTTACCCTCCCCGTCACAGAGAGGAATGGATTGTACAAACCCTCAGAACAAACTACGCCATGAAAATATTTTTTTTATTTCAAATGGATTTGGTTTCGTTTAACGAGGTTTAACGTCCCAAAGCGACTAAGGCTATGAGAGACGCCGTAGTGAAGGGGTCCGGAAATTTCGACCACCTCTAGTTCTTTAACCTGCACTGACATCGCACAGTACACGGGCCTCTAGAATTTCTCCTCCATTAAAATTCGACCACTGCAGCCGGGATCGAAACCGCGTCTTTCGGGCCAGCAGCCGAGCTCCTTAACCACTCAGCCACCGTGGCGGTCACAATGGAAAAATTATCCTCTACCCTTCCAACGTTATTAAACAGCTATCGTAAATATCGGACTGGCCTGCTAAAAATATATCACCCTGCTCATTCCTAGTTTCAACCTAGTTTCACCCTACCGCCTCCTTGAGGAGCTCTCCAAAAGGGAGAAGTCAGAGCGAGCCTGTTGGATGGTGCAGCTGAAAACTATTGGATTAAGTGTATTTCGACAGGCATTAAATCACTTCTAAGGGCTTGTTAGTGTTCTTAGCAGTAGAGCCGATGCACATAAAACCACATTTTAGCGAACACGGGGTGTAATATCCCTTTACGGTTGTTAATTTCTTAATTTTCTCCAACATTACGGGATGTCCAGCACACCGAGACGAGTTCGAAGCTTAGAAAAAGACATTGAAAACTTGTTTTTTTATTCCTAATAAGTACTATCGCGATCAATATGACTTGAAACCTCAAGCAGCGTGGCCGCTGCGCTCCCCGGAAGCATGGTGGAGCCGACAAGCGACGGGCTTGAAAACGAAAGGGAAACAATTTTGCTGTTCCACCACTCAGACTTCTCCCCTGGGTCTTGGCAGTACCATGGCGTTATCGCATCGTCGGCGCTTGCATGACGAATGCAAAACGCATGTCACAGTTGATTTTTTTTCATTCCTTTTGCTGCTTTCACCTGGCTTGTACCGTGGCCCAAATAGCACTTCAATCACAGTATGAGTGGAGCGGTTTTGACGCTAGATGCACCGTCGCCACTGAGAATTAACGAGCTCAGATTTCGTTAAGCAGACGGCGCGGGGAATGCGCCTGGCCGCTGGAACAGCAGATTCCTTTCCACTTAGTCTTCAGGCGCGCCGCTTGTCGGCCCCACCATGCTTCCGAAAACGCTGCGGCCATACGCTCGCGGGTTGCAAGTCATATTGAGCGCGATAGTACATCCTGATAAGGCTGAATTGTAATCCCCGAACGGCAGGTTTGCCCAAAAAGCGCCACGGTACAAATAGCTTTTTAGAACATCATATTTTAAGCGTTTTGATGATATCAGCGACACCGTTCGAACTAACGGTTTCAGGAGGCTCAATATTCTGTCCTTGCCCGTGTAGATGATCATAACAGCCAGAAATGCGTGTAGCTGGTCATGAGCTCTGTGAGCAGTAACTCCGCCTTAATCTTTATTACACCTTGCAGAGAATGGAGAGGATGTTATAAGCAGACGCAACTAGATAGTAGACAAGATGCTACAACCTTCTCACGTGTACTTTAAGTTTCACCTTGTATTGATCAGCCAATACAAACCTGAATAGTGCGCTATTCTTATTGATTCTCCACAACCGAGGTTTGGAAGCTGAAAAGCAGTGTCAATCTGGCCGCCTATTGTAAGCCTTTTTTATCCGGACATGTGTCAAGCGTACCTTCACAAAAGAAAATAAACAGGATTCTCATTTACGCTCGCGCTGCTGGCTTCGCAATATTCGCTGAGCGGAGTATAGTGGCGCCTCTCACCACCCTGTTTTAAAGGGGACGCTCCTAATACTCATCCATGTTTCCATCGTTGGCAAAACAGAAAATATGTCGATCTATGCACCTGTACTCCCTCAGAGTACCATTAGTGCTAGTGATCGTGCCTTTAATTTCTTCGCCATCTTATTACCTCTTTCGCTTTTAGCCGGGAGGAGTGTCGAAGATAATACTTATCATAGGTGGTGTTACAGCACATTTCCGTTTCATCGCAAGTTTAATCGCTCGTTCAATCATACCTGACGCATCAGCTTCTTTTTTGTTCATCGCTCACGTCGCTTTCCTAGTGGCTGATTTTAATCATACGGCATTTCCACGGCTGAGAGCAGCGAAGTCTTTCCTGAGGTCCCGCTTCTGAACATTTTCCTAAATTCGGGGGCTTCGTTGCTTCAGTTTTAGGTAAGTGATAATTTTTATGCGGCATGTGCTTACTTTGAACCTTTTATTGACGGCATACAACTTAAATTCCATCCATTTTTATGGATTCTCTAGCCGTATATTAAACTGTTCGCAATATTTTAGCTTGCTTTCCTTCTGTTTGCTAACCGCAACGCATTGAATCTTCCGGACGTGAGAGCACATAACATTTCCTTCAGTACACTAGAGAAGGGCACTCCCTCTAAGTAGTCTGTGCTTAACCTTGCAGATATTTTCTGGTCTCGCCCTTCAGAGGAGTTTGTTTTTCCCTGAAATATTCTCTAGTAAACCGCCATTCAATATGCATGCTTCAGAGGCCACGAGGAGTGTAGCAGGTACTGTGATTCTACTTGCACAGCCAAACGTTCTTAGAAAAACGTTCGTAGGGACACCTTGGGAACCTTCCCAAAGGCGCTTATCAAAATTAATTTTAAGCGTGAGCTGCCGTGATGGCTTAGTGGTTATGGCGCTCGACCGCTGACCGAAAAGACGCGGGTGATCTTCTTTTGCACACGTATAGTCTTTGCCAAAAGTAACCAAGCTGCATGGTTTGCTCCTCATTAATGTAGCAAAGCCCTCAAGGCTTCCCTAAAGATCAAAAAGTTGTTTGAAGGTGAGGACAGGGGTTCTTATTACCATACACATATTTAGAGCTTGAGGGCTGGCATAACAGCTTTGATATACGACTGAGAAGCCAACCGTGCAGCCTGGTTACTTTTGGCAAAGAATGTACAGTCGTGAAACTTATTAGTGGGAACACGGGAGCGCGTGAACAATAGACTCAAGCCCTACTGATGGCGACCCACGGCGGTTGCTTTTAGCAACGTGGTGGAAAGGGCTACGCCGCCTTGCCTGCTTCCAGCAAGCCGAAGGACACACCTCCCTTTCCAGTTTGGTTATGAAGGTGGCCGCCGCGTATTGACAAGAGTAGGATGCGAGGCTATTGGGCACGCAATGCCGTGTTCACGCTCACAGACTTCATGACTGTACATACACTCACGATGCACAGAAACATAAACAGAGCGGAGTCTACGCGCTCCGCTGTTCGAATTTCTTTCGGTGGCAGTTTTATCTGGGTCGTAAGAAAAATACGTGAGAGTCGTCCTAGGAAGCATCACGTACAACTATAGCAAGTTTTTGCTACCACCGAAGTAAAAGAGTGTTTAAAAGAAATGCGGATAGCGGAGCGCCTAGGCTACGCTCTGTTCGCGTTTCTTTCAATCGTGATAGTATATTAAGCCAACGGCCAATTTGACCAAGTGCTTTTTGTCCTTGAAAAAGCCGCCTTTATTCACTCTTGCTAAGCACGGTTCGAAATGTACTGGTTGGAAGCCTTTGCTTGATAAAACTACAATTTTGTTTCGTAACCCAAATCAACTGACTAGAGGTTTCAGAGGGCTATCATATCCGTGAGAATTAGCACACGTGTGCTGCTGACCCAATTGTAATCTTGCATAAAAAGGAGTTTTCTTATCTTGACGTTGCCTGCGTGACTCTCATCCTGATGCGCCTGCGTGATGGCCTTGGTTTCTGTTTATGGTTTTTTTATCTTCCTCTCTTTTTCTGCATTTTTTGAACAAACGCCCAGATGCGAGTAAGCACCAGTATTGTTTGGTCTTCCTAGTCTGTTGTCCTGAGTGCGCGATTTTTCCCATAATGCTCTTCCAATAGCTAAAATGTGTATTCTACTTGAATAACATTCTGCTGAAGCGCAACGCATCCTCTCCGAGGCGCAATGACGACCCGCACCTTCCGGTCGATATTAAGGCGGAAGCCTTTAATGCCTCGCCGTTGAAAGCAGGAGTTGTCGATAGAAATTTCACGTTTTTCAATTGGCCGAAATTTTCGTGACGTCACAATGCGCGAATTTCAAACGGGGCCAATTGTACTTTGGCTGGTAACCATGCAATCAATTAAAGGGATTATATAGTGATGCTCCAAGTAAGTGGGACTGAGTTTATTGATTTAGTTAATTAACCAGTTAGCCTAATTAACCTTTCTAGTAAGACCAGAAAAACAAATAAAACCGAGTAGGAAGTTGGTCGAGTCGTGGAATCGAACCGGGGTCTCCAGAGTGCGAGACAAGCACGCTAACCACTCCGCCATGCCAGCTCGTTGGTTGGAAATGAACAAAGGCGCGCCTAATGAATATGAAGGCGAAATTCTAGAGGCCTGTGTACTGTGCGATGTCAGTTCACGTTGAAGAACCCCAGGTGGTCGAAATTTCCGGAGCCCTTCACTACGGCGTCTCTCATAGCCTGAGCTGCTTTGGGACGTTAAATCCCAATAAACTAAAAACCAAACGAATACGGTGTCTTCCTTCACTCGCATCTTCCTCCTTCCCTTACGGTGAGATTCAGGTGTCCACCGAGATATGCGAGGCACATGCATTTCCTCGAAAATCAATTTACCGACGAGCAAGGCTTAGAGCCGAACGGGCGATGGCGTTCTGTGGACTCCCTGGCAGCGTTGCAAGACGCTGTCGCGTTCCACTCTTAGAGGCGAAGCTTAACATCTTAACCACAAATCAGTGACACAAGCAGCAACACCTCGCTTAACCTCACCGCTTTTTAGGTTAAAAAAAATGGCTGAGGCTTAACCTGGTTTTAAGCCTGGAAAATGCGAAGCATCATCGTGTCGCGTAATTTGGAGGCGCACAACCACAGCGACGGCGCGAGGTGGGCCCCCGTTTCTCCACTGTCGTGACGTCATCGTGTCACGTGGTGTGACGTCATGTATCACGTGATTTGGAGGCGCACAACCACAGCGACGGCGCGAGGTGGGCCCCCGTTTCTCCACTGTCGTGACGTCATCGTGTCACGTGTTGTGACGTCATGTATCACGTGATTTGGAGGAACACAACCACAGAGACGGCGCGAGGTGGGCCCCGTTTCTCCACTGTCGTGACGTCATCATGGCACGTGGTGTGACGTCATGTATCACGTGATTTGGAGGCGCACAACCACAGCGACGGCGCGATGTGGGCCCCTGTTTCTCTACGGTCGTGACGTCATCGTGTCACGTGGTGTGACGTCATGTATCACGTGATTTGGAGGCGCATAACCACGGTGAAGAGCTGAAGTGTTAGCTAAAGTAGTATGCTTCGCATAAAAGTGCCCTTGAATTTTAGGCGTCGTAGTTATGCACGGCAATGCTCCTGACACCGCATATTTATTTTTCAGGTGATAGACGGCGGGACGTTCACGTTTTCCTTGGAGCCATCGCCATGTTCTCGGCCCAGCCATTCTACATCTATCTACAAAGATGGGGCCTGAGCCGCTCGCATTCGGACCGGCACCCTGAAGTCCTGTCATATTTCCGAGAGTTCAGGAATACCACGACATTTGGAATCCATTCTTCAATGATGTTTGCCCACTTTTCCTTCAATCTGGAGCAGGCTCCCGCGCGTGGTTGCACAGCCAGATTGAGACTAGGCGGCCAAGTCTGTGGTGGTCTGCCGTTCACGATGGTGAACATAACACCGCTCCTCTGCACCGCACCTACAAAGAGGTTCACGTTGCGGTTCGAAGCCATCCCGTTGCATGTTTCAGTGCACCTAGATGAAGTGGTGAGGACCACGGAGGATTATGTGCTGCAAACAATTCAGGAAAGCAACCCCTACGTGTACAAGCGAGAAGACACCGTGGCTCTTGTCAAAGCCTGCCTCGCCACTGACAATCAGGCCACCGTGCAAGGCTTGCTGGTACGGCTGCACCCCGAGTGCGGAATTAGCATTTTCCGGAGCATGTAACAAGGCGCAAAATAGCTTCAGCCCAGTTTGTACATGCAACCGGGGCGTACAATGCAGCGGCAAAAGAGAGGACACGCAACCTCAATTGGAAAATGCTGGACGTTTCAGTAATTTATTGGCGAGTTCACGTATATTAGCTGGCCGTAAATTTGAACGGCATGGGCTCCATATACCTCTAGAACACGTCTCGTCCACATTTAAGTTCCAAGTATGCTCACGGCTTCCAACAAATTGAGAATTTCTTTTAGTGTTACCTGCTTGTATTGATTGTTCCGCTGTATTATTATTATTATTTATATGCCCCTCCTGTTGGGCCACTTCAAGGCCTGCAGTATTGAACAAATAAATAAAATAAATACATAAATCTGAGCTGTAGTGTTATATGAGCTGTAGTGTTATATGAGCTTTAGTGTCGTCTGAGCTGCAGTGTCGTCCGAGCTGTAGTGTCGTCTGAGCTGTAGCGTCGTCTGAGCTGTAGCGTCGTCTGAGCTGTAGCGTCGTCTGAGCTATAGCGTCGTTTTCTGACCTATAGATGTTTTCTGACCTATAGATGTTTTCTGACCTATAGATGTTTTCTGACCTATAGATGTTTTCTGACCTATAGATGTTTTCTGAGCTTATGATGTTTTCTGAGCTTATGATGTTTTCTGAGCTATAGTGTTATCTGAGCTATAGTGTTATCTGAGCTGTAGAGTTATCTGAGCTATATTGATACGCCCGTGCATGCGCAGCAGCGTTTTTCCATCAAGGCGTCGTTAGTGTAAAGTTACAGCCTCCTGCGAGCCCATATGCGCGTAATTTTTCTTTACTTGGTTGAAGCTCTTCCTTTGATATCACTTCTCGGCGCTTGTAGAAGGTGGGGCAGGGATAAAGAGTATATTTGCTGTTGTATTCATCTCGTGACTCGCAGGTATCTCTAGTCTGCCCTCTTTCTGGGATGAGGATCCACATCCCCTGTCGTGGGGTCCGCTGCAGACACGTGCAGTGCTTTGACGCGCACACCTACCTAGGAAGTAATGAGGCCACTCTAGAGCCTTTCTGGAGGTGCCCCGTGTGCAACGACCAGGTCTTCGTCAAGGACCTCCGCATCGACCTCTTCACGCTTGACATCCTTGCCAACGCCAACGACCATTCCATCGCCGTGGTCGTCCAAGCCGACGGAAGCTGGAACATGGTAGCTTCGGACAATGACCAAGGCGCCAGTTGCGCCCATGACAACTCGGCGGGAACCGAGGCCTCCCCGTTTCATGCACTTCATGAGCTGGGCATCACAGTAGAGGGCGAAACAAACCAATGATAGGCGCTGATGACGCATCTTCACTATTTGTACGTCCTTTGTGTTCTCTGTGTTCGCTTCTGCACCTTCATCGTCGGCCTTTCCGCCAAAAATACGAGCTGCGGTTGCGTGCTTCAGGGAGCAGGGATGAGTGATGCAAGTGTTTTCATTGGGGCTGCATATGTTTTTGCTCGGTTAAATGCAAGTTTCATCGTCATTTCTCGTTGCTACGCAAGGTGAACTTATTTCCCCGCGAATTTTAGTTACGCAAATCGTAGGCAATTATCACTCCTGCGGAGCCGACACCCATCGTTCAGTTTTTAGCCCTGCCTCCCTCCCCCCTTCCTGTAGTCATGATCTATTATGATGCACATTAACGGAGCAGCCAGACGCATTTCTTTAATATTTTCCGGACGTGTCCGATTACATCGTGCATGTTCCCTGGACGATGCCATGTTATTTACGACGGATCGCTGAATAGGGAGCACGATTAAACGGCCTTAAACGGCAATTAGCAAAGATGGACGGGTGTTCTGTGTGAGGTTCCGTGCTTTGTGTAAATACATCGCGGACGTCAGTAACTGTCGTCCGGGTCGGGACGATCCCTAAGCGTACCGACTTTTACGTAAATCAGAGAAAATCGGAAAAAAATTCTCTCGACCCAACGACACGTTTGTTCGGGATAAAATTTCTCACTGAGGTTACTTCTGGAGGTCTATTTTGTTTTATACTACATTTAAGTGGGGAACTTGTCTGATTGGGTCAGAATTATTTGGAATTCCCCATTGTCTGCGGTAACGGCGAACCAAAACCGAAAGCCAACGCAACAGTGGTACCCGTAGCGCCATCGCGCACCCACCGGAGAAACGAGCCCTCTACCGGGAAGGGCCCGGGGGGAGGAGTTAGACTCGCATAGCTATAGTGCCTAGAATATACTGGCTAGTGTGCCGAGTGCGCGCGCTCGCGCGGCTGCCGTGGTGATGCCTTCCCGAAGCCACCGCAGGGTGGCGCTGCCAGTCGCTAAGGTGCCACCGCGCGCGTTCGCGGCCTTGGCCCGGCGTTGGAAACTAACCATGCGCTGCGCTTTTCGCTACGCAGCCCATTTCTCCGTGCTTTAAGAGCACTTTTGTTCAAAGCCTTTCTCGACGGAAGATAAACTCAACGGCCTAGCACTGTCCGTAGAAAATCATCAACCGAGATAGCGCCGCAAGACCGACGATGCGTTGTACAAGGACTATGGTTGTACCGATTTACTACCAGATCCAATGTGTAAAATTTTTATTTTTTACACTGTACACTGAACACGCTGTACACTGCACAGAACCGCTGAAGCGAAAAAGAAAGGTAAATTAAATGCCCAATATCCAGCGAGAGGCTCAGTTTACTAACTTGAAACAAACACCGAAGGCTGACAGCTGCGGCCACAGTATCCCCGAAAACTTGCCGATCCGGATTCGTTGCTGATACATGGGAACTTTCGATCACGATTTGACTCGATCCGAATTCAGTCGACTGCGATCCGCGCGTCTCAACCGCGACCGTAGGCTGTTGCGCGCACTGTCATGCTAAGTGATCTCAACCAGCTGCATCCAGGTGACTGGACCTCGCAGCGGCGACCATTCTTAAATCGCGATAAAAAAAATTTCACCCCAAACGGATCGATTGCGATCGGAAGGGCCCGTGTGACACTGGTATTAGGAATTAGCGTCCATAACTTTTGCAAAGGTTATGACCCAAGGGATTCCAGTTCCACAGGGCAGTGCTACACTTCTGGACATGTTATGCCGATGTTTTTTGCAGTTCAACCGCGCGTACTGCAATTTTGATATATCAGTCAGACGATGTTTATTAGCGTCGTGTAAGGGGCTCTTTCCCAACATTGCATCTGTTCGCGATGATCGTATGTAATGAACACAAGTAGCCTGAAGAGGACTTGTTGCATTTTATTTGGAAGGCAGAACTGGCTTGATACCGAAGTAGTTTTTATGCAGGTGTCTGCGAATTTTCGTTCCCTCTATTAAGGGAAGAAAAGGCAAGAACGAAAACAAAAAAGTGATCCTATCAGTGATTCTCTTCTACAAAGGGCTACAATATAGTGCAAACTGCAAAAAAAGCTACAACCATAATAAACATGTAAAAATAACTGGTCACTGCTAAAAGTTTGTAACAAAGTAAGCAAAGCACTGAATTATTTATTAACTGAACAACAAAATATCTCAAGTTGGTCGCTGGAGAGACCGTTCATCAACAGTTATAAAGAGAAGCGCCTAGAAACAGAACACAGCCATACCATTTAAGCAAGGCACTTTACACATACAGAAAGGAAAAACACTGTATTGATATTAGCAAACTAGTTGTAGTTTCTCAACTTCAACAATTTTTTTCGCTGCCTTTGTGCCTCTCTGTCGTTGTTTAGCCCTTTAACATAAAACCTAATTCTTAGCAAAACATAAAACAACAATTGACAGCCTGGTTGCTGCCTCGTGTTCGGGGCAACCAAGGTTTGGCAAAGCAAATGAACTGAAGCAACTTAAGCATTATTAGTCGCTGGAACTTTAAGTTCATGGGCTCAAATGACAGCTCAAACAAAACCAAAGAAACGCGCAGACGCAAGCTAAACACACTGTACAACACAAGGCTTGGCTGGGCAACTGCAGCAATCCGGTACCTTTACGACAGGCAGCGCCCTCTGGCGGCAAAAATTGGAAGGCAGCGCCGGCGCTTCCACCTCCTCCCATGCGGAGACCCTTACGCTCGAGACACTAGCCAGTATTCTAGGCACTATAGCATAGCCAACTCACGGCCATGACCTTGTCTTGATCGCTGTACGACCGCATTTTCGGTGATGTCTTGCGCTGCTTCGCAGCAGGGACCACCAAGCAAAGATCATTTGCTCACCAACTTAGCAAGGCTGGGTTTCTCCGGTGGGTGCGAGATGGCGCCACGGGAACCGTTGCTGCGATGTCTTTCGGTATTGGTTCGTTGTCGCCGCAGACGATGGGGATTTCCAAATAATTCTGACCGAATCAGGCACCTACCCCACCTAAATGTAGTATAAAACAAAACTGACCACCAAATGCAACCTCTGCTCGAAATTTGAGCCCGAACAAACGTGCGGTGAGGCCGACGAAATTTTTTTTCGATTTTCTCTGATTTACGCAACACGCGATATGTGTTCCTCTCGCCACCGCCGAGTTACTTTCCCTTCTTTTTTTTTTCAGCAGAGTTTAGGTTCTGTAGTCGAGTTTCCAGATTTCTGAACACTCCGCGCGGCCTTTACGATGTCAGTGAACGTTACAGACCTGCGCTTATCGAAACTGTTACAGGCCCTGCCATCCCAAAGATCTAAATGCATCATGATTCGCATTGCATGCAGTAAACGGCTTGCTTCTGAGTCCTTGGTAATCTAGTGTTGTTCTGGTTCTTGCCACCTGTTTGAGGGGCCGCAGGCCTATTCATGTGATCTTGCTGCAGCCCCACCTCTAGCACTGACGCTCAACTGGCAAACACACCATCAGCAGCCTATACCAGCCTACAGTTTTTCCCCCAAGCAACCATAATTCCAGTATAAAATCTTTACACTTATAAGGTAACACTTGCATTCCAGGGTGAACTAAAACATCTTAAAGGGCAACTGCCGCACTTTTTTGAGAATTTCGCGATATTCAAGTATTCAAATCTACGTAGGCTGTAGGTAAAGCATTCCAAGTGTTTTGCACTAGCAATTAAAGTAGCGACGTAATCGCGATTGAATTTTGCGCTTCTCCACAATGCACCGTAGGAGTGCAGGGCAACTCAGCGTGACGTCACGGAAGGTATGATTTCAAATTACCGCTGTCGTCCGCCACACCCTGCCCTGACTCGCCAGATCCTTGCTGCCAAACAACTCTCGGCAGGGATCACCTTCGGTGGCCTTGTTTTTTTTTTTCCTTCAAAGCAGGTGTCTTATTTGTGCCTTTGATTGATTCTTTTGCTTACTTATTTCATACAGTGTGTCTTATTTGTGCTTTTGTTGTTTGTTTTATATTTGTGGGTTTTTTTTTTATTCTGTTCAATTGCCTGTGCCCCCCCCCCCTATGTAATACCCTCTCGAGGGCCTTTAGGGGTATTCTGTATAAATAAATAAAATAAATAAATAGGTGTTTTTCATTGGAAATGTACCGATACCTTCGATGACGTCATCAGGGCGTGCGGATTTTAATCGGCGATTTCTTCATTATTTCAAGTGCTAGCCCAAAAAGACTCCGCATGCTTTACCAGCAGGTTTCACACATTCGACCCTATTAAGCTCGTTGATTCCTAAAACGTATGCAGTTTTCCTGTAAGTCTCTGCATGAGATGTCATTATTGGAAAACGGCACTGTATTTTACCCTCCCAGTCACAGAGAGGAATAGATTGTACAAACCCTCAGAACAAACTACGCCATGAAAATATTTTTTTTATTTCAAATGGATTTCGTTTGGTTTAACGAGGTTTAACGTCCCACAACGACTAAGGCTATGAGAGACGCCGTAGTGGAGGGCTCCGGAAATTTCGATCACCTGGAGTTCTTTAACCTGCACTGACATCGCACAGTACACGGGCCTCTAGAATTTCTCCTCCATTAAATTTCGACCACTGCAGCCGGGAACGAAACCGCGTCTTTCGGGCCAGCAGCCGAGCACCTTAACCACTCAGCCACCGTGGCGGCCACAATGGAAAAATTATCCTCTACCCTTCCAACGTTATTAAACAGCTATCGTAAATCTCGGACTGGCCTGCTAAAAATATATTACCCTGCTCATTCCTAGTTTCAACCTAGTTTCACCCTACCGCCTCCTTGAGGAGCTCTCCAAAAGGGAGAAGTCAGAGCGAGCCTGTTGGATGGTGCAGCTGAAAACTATTGGATTAAGTGTATTTCCACAGGCATTAAATCACTTCTGAGGGCTTGTTAGTGTTCTTAGCAGTAGAGCCGATGCACATAAAACCACATTTTAGCGAACACGGGCTGTAATATCCCTTTACGGTTGTTAATTTCTTAATTTTCTCCAACATTACGGGATGTCCAGCACACCAAGACGAGTTCGAAGCTTAGAAAAAGACATTGAAAACTTGCTTTTGAATCCTAATAAGTACAATCTCGATCAATATGACTTGCAACCTCAAGCAGTGTGGCCGGAGCGCTCCCCGGAAGCATGGTGGAGCCGACAAGCGACGCGCTTGAAAACGAAAGGGAAAGAATTTTGCTGTTCCACCGCTCAGACTTCTCCCCTGGGTCTTGGCAGTACCATGGCGTTATCGCATCGCCGGCGCTTGCATGACGAATGCAAGACGCATGTCACAGTTGATTTTTTTTCATTCCTTTTGCTGCTTTCACCTGGCTTTCACCGTTTCCCAAATAGCACTTCAATCACAGTATGAGTGGAGCGGTTTTGACCATTTGACGCTAGATGCACCGGCGCCACTGAGAATTAACGAGCTCAGACTTCGTTAAGCAGATGGCGCGGGGAATGCGCCTGGCCGCTGGAACAGCAGATTCCTTTCCACTTAGTCTTCAGGCGGGCCGCTTGTCGGCCCCACCATGCTTCCGAAAGCGCTGCGGCCGCACGCTCGCGGGTTGCAAGTCATATTGAGCGCGATAGTACATCCTGATGAGGCTGAATTGTAATCCTCGAACGGCAGGTTTGCCCAAAGACCGCCACGGTACAAAGTGCTTTTTAGAACATTATATTTTAAGCGTTTTGATGATATCAGCGACACAGTTTTCACTAACGGTCTCGGGAGGCTCGATATTCCGTCCTTGCCCGTATAGATGATCATAACAGCCAGAAATGCGTGAAGCTGGTCTTGAGCTCTGTGAGCAGTAACTCCGCTTTAGTCTATATGTCACCTTGCAGAGAATGGACAGGTTGTTATAAGCAGACGCAACTAGATAGTAGACACGATGCTACAACCTTCTCACGCGTATTTTATGTTTCACCTTGATTTGATCAGCCAATACAAACCTGACCAGTGCGCTATTCTTATTGACTCTCCACAACCGAGGTTTGGAAGCAGAAAAGCAGTGTCAGTCTGGCCGCCTATTGTAAGCCTTTTTTATCCCGACATGTGTCAAGCGTACCTTCACAAAAGAAAAAAAGACAGGATTCTCATTCACGCTCGCGCTGCTGGCTTCGCAATAATCGCGGAGCGGAGTATGGTGGCGCCTCTCACCACCCTGTTTTAAGGGGGACGCTCCTAATACTCATCCATGTTTCCATCGTTGGCAAAATAGAAAATATGTCGATCTATGCACCGGTACTCCCTCAGAGTACCATTAGTGCTAGTGATCGTGCGTTTAATTTCTTCGCCATCTTTTTACCTCTTTCGCTTTCAGCTGGGAGGAGTGTCAAGATAATACTTGCCATAGGTGGTGTTACAGCACATTTTCGTTTCATCGCAAGTTTAATCGCCCGTTCAATCATACCTGACGCATCAGCTTCTTTTTTGTTCATCGCTCACGTCGCTTTCCTAGTGGCTGATTTTAAGCATACGCTATTTCCACGGCTGAGAGCAGCGATGTCTTTCCTCAGGTCCCGCTCGCGAACATTTTCCTAAATTCGGGGGCTTCGTTGCTTCAGTTTTAGGTAAGTGATAATTTTTGTGCGGCATGTGCGTACTTTGAACCCTTTATTGACGGCATGCAACTTAAATTCCATCCATTTTTGTGGATTCTATAGCCGTATATTAATGTGTTTACAATTTTTTAGCTTCCTTTCCTTCTTTTTGCGAACGCAACGCATTGAATCTTCCGGACGTCAGAGCACATAACATTTCCTTCAGTACACTAGAGAAGGGCACTCCCTGTAAGTAGTCTGTGCTTAACCTTGCAGATATTTTCTGGCCTCGCCGTTCAGAGGAGTTTGTCTTTCCCTGAAATATTCTCTAGTAAACCGCCATTCATTCTCCATGCTTCAAAGGCCACGACGAGTGTAGCAGGTACTGTGATTCCACTTGCCCAGTCAAACGTTCTTAGCAAAACGTTCGTAGGGACACCTTGGGAACCTTCCCATAGGCGCTTATCAAAATTCATTTTAAGCGTGAACTGCCGCGGTGGCTTAGTAGTTATGGTGCTCGACCGCTGACCCAAAAGACGGGGGTGGTCTTGTTCTTTTGCAGACGTATAGTCTTTGCCAAAAGTAACCAGGCTGCATGGTTTGCTCCTCATTCGTGTAGCAGAGCCCTTACGGCTTCCCTAAAGATCAAAAAGTTCTTTGAAGGTGAGGACAGGGGTTCTCCTTACCATACACAGATTTAGAGCTTGAGGGCTGGCATAACAGCTTTAATATACTACTGAGAAGCAAACCGTGCAGCCTGGTTACTTTTGGCAACGAATGTACAGGTGCTCCAAAAGTAAAACGGAGCACGCGAGCGGTGGAAAAACTGGCAAAAACTGCATGGCAGCGCGCTCTATCAGCAGATGCGCAGCAGAGAGCGAAAGGGCGTTGGCACATCCAGTTAACCCATCTCGATGATTGATGCTCGCTGTATCGTCAGATCGAGCGAAGCCACGGTTTTAATTTCACTGCTCGCCAGAAGTGCTTTGAGTGCTTCTTGGCATGTTTACCTGCATCGAGCAGAAAAGCTTGCCTTCGACAGAGTTCGCTCCCTGCTTCGTCAGGAATCAGTCTGCGTGAGCACCGTGGCTCGCGCTTAACTTGGCGGCGAGTTTGATTGGCAAGAGCGGTCGAAATTTTGCTTGGCTCAAGGGAACGTATGAAAAAAAAATAGCATTCAGTATTGGCTGCGTTGTCTTTTGACATAAATAGATGCTCAAAATACAACCGATCGAGGACGACTCAAGCAGAGACAACCTTATCTGCCATGAAAATTTGTTTAAATATGTTTTCTACATATTTACATTGTTTTCTACATTGCGCTCTGTCTGCCTCCTTGGCCTTTTTCCTGTGACTGTCTCTTTTATAGCTCGACTTGGTTCCTTCAAAGCAATGCACCAACTTGCAAAACAAGTTCGTCTAAACTAAAGGCTAAGAAAACCAATTTGTATTGAAGGAAGTCTTCCCCAGTTACCTCACTTGCTATGCAGTTGAGCATCTGTTCATATCATAATGACACGCAGCCAATATATGCATGCTATTCATTTTGTCATTCCGCACTTGAGAAACCGATGCAGAAGAGCGAGCCACGGTGGTCACGCAGACTGAAAATGGTGGCATTCATGACGAAGCATCAAGCGAACGCCGCCGAAGGCAAGCTTTTCTGCACGATGAGGGCAAGCACTGCAAAAAGCACTGAAAGCGCTTCTGGCGAGCTGTGATGGTAGCAGCGTGGCTTCGTTCATCTTACCATAAAGTGAGCATCAGCCATCGAGATGGATCAACCGGATGAGCCGACGCCCTTTCGCCCTCCGCTGCGCATCTGTTGATAGAGCGCGCTGGCATGCAGTTTTTGCCAGTTTGGCCACCGCTCGCGTGCTCCGTTTTACTTTTCGAGCACCTTTACAGTGATGAAACTTATTAGCGGGAACACGAAAGCGCGTGACAGATAGCTTCAAGCCCTACTGATGGCGACCCACGGCGGCTGCTTTTAGCAACGTGGTGGAAAGGGCTATGCCGCCTTGCCTGCTTCCTGCAAGCCGAAGGACACACCTCCCTTTCCACTTTGTTTATGAAGGCGGCCGCCGCTTATCGCCACGAGTAGGGTTCGAGGCTATCGGGCAAGCGCGGTCGTGTTCACGCTCATAGATTTCATGACTGTACATACTATCACGATTCACAGAAACGCAAACAGAGCGGAGCCTTTATGCGCTCCGCTGTTCGAATTTCTTTTGATGTCGCTTTTATCTGGGTCGTAAGAAAAAGACGTTAGAGTCGTCCTAGGATGCATCACGGACAACTACAGCATCTTTTTGCTACCCCCGAAGTAAAAGAGTGTTTAAAATAAATGCGGATCCCGGAGTGCTTAGGCTACGCTCTGTTCGCGTTTCTTTCCATCGTGATAGTATATTAAGGCAACGGCCACTTTAACCACGCGCATTATCTCATTGAAAAAGTCGCCTTCATTTAATCTTGCTAAGCAGTGTTCGAAACGAACTGGTTGCTAGCCTTTGCTGGATGAATCCACAATCTTGTTTCGGTATCCAAGTCAACTAACTAGAGAGGTTCAGAGGTCTATCATATCCGTGAGAATGAGCACACGTGTGCTGCTGACCAAAATGGTGGTCCTGCATGAAACGTTTTCTTATCTTGACGTTGAATGCGTGACTCTCAACCTGATGCGCCTGCGTGCTGGCGTTTCTTTCTCTTTGTGGTTTTTATCTTCCTCTCTTTTTCTGCATTTTTTGAACAAACGACCAGTTGCAAGCAAGCGCTTGCGTTGTTTGGTCTTCCTTGTCCGTTCTCCTGAGCGCGCTTTTTCCCATGATGGTATACCAGCTAGCTAAAATGTCGATTCTACTTGAATAGCATTCTACTGAAGCGCAACGCATCCTCTCCGAGGCGCAATGCACAAGCGCACATTTCGCTTGATACTAGGCGTTGTAGTTATGCACGGCAATATTCCTGACACCACACATTTACCTTTCAGGTGAAAGACGGTCGGACGTCCACATTTTCCTCGCAGCCATCGCCATGTTCTCGGCCCAGCCATTCTACATCTATCTACAAAGATGGGACCTGAGCCGCTCGCATTCGGACCGGCACTCTGAAGTCCTGTCATATTTCCGAGAGTTCAGGAATACCACGACATTTGGAATCCATTCTTCAATGATGTTTGCCCACTTTTCCTTCAATCAGGAGCAGGCTCCCGCGCGTGGTTGCACAGACACATTGAGACTAGGCGGCAAAGTCTATGGTGGTCTGCCGTTCACGATGGTGAACATAACACCGCTCCTCTGCACCGCACCTACAAAGAGTTTCACCTTGCGGTTCGAAGCCATCCCGTGGCATGTTGCAGTGCACCTAGATGAAGTGACGAGGACCACGGATGATTATGTTCTGCAAAAGAATTCAGGAAAGCGACCCCTACGTGTACAAGCGAGAAGACACCGTGGCTCTTGTCAAAGCCTGCCTCGCCACTGATTATCAGGCCACCATGCAAGGCTTGCTGGTACGGATGCGTCCCGAGTGCGGAATTAGCATTTTCCGAAGCATGTAACCAGTCCTAAGATAGCTTCGGCCCAGTTTGTTCATGTAACCTGAGCGTACAATGCATCGCCAAAAGAGGACACCAACGGCAAGTGGAAAATGCTGGACGACTCAGTAATTTATTCGCGAGTTCACGTGTGTTAGCTGGCGGTAAATTTGAACGGCATAGGCTCTATATACCTCTAGAACACGTCGCGTCCACATTTAAGTTGCAAGGATACTCACGGCTTCCAACAAATTGAGAATTTCTTTTAGTGTTACCTGCCTGTATTGTTCCGCTGTATTATTATTTATATGCCCCTCCTGCTCGGGCCACTCGAAGGCCTGCAGTATTGAACAAATAAATAAAATAAATACATAAATCTGAGCTGTAGTGTCGTCTGAGCTGTAGTGTCGTCTGAGCTGTAGTGTCGTCTGAGCTGTAGTGTCTTCTGAGCTGTAGTGCCTCTAAGTTGTAGTGTCGTCTGAGCTGTAGTGTCATCTGAGCTGTAGTGTCTCTAAGTTGTAGTGTCTCTAAGTTGCAGTGTCTCTAAGTTGCAGTGTCTTCTGACGTATAGTGTCTTCTGACGTATAGTGTCTTCTGACGTATAGTGTCTTCTGACGTATAGTGTCTTCTGACCTATAGTGTCTTCTGACCTATAGTGTTATCTGAGCTATATTGATACGCCCGTGCATGCGCAGCAGCGTTTTTCCATCAAGGCGTCATTAGTGTAAAGTTGCAGCTCCCTGCAAGCCCATATGCGCTTAATTTTTCTTTACTTGGTTCAAGCTCTTCCTTTGATATCACTTGTCGGCGCTTCTAGAAGGTGAGGCAGGGATAAAGAGTATATTTGCTGTTTTATTCATCTCGTGACTCGCAGGTACCTCTAGTCTGCCCTCTTTCTGGGATGAGGATCTATATCCCCTGTCGTGGGGTCCGCTGCAGACACGTTGAGTGCTTTGACGCGCACACCTACCTAGGAAGTAACCAGGCTACTCAGGAGCCTTTCTGGAGGTGCCCCGTGTGTAGCGACCAGGTCTTCGTCCGGGACCTCCGCGTCGACCTCTTCACGCTTGACATCCTTGGCAACGCCAACGACCGTTCCATCGCCGTGGTCGTCCAAGCCGACGGAAGCTGGAACATGGTGGCTTCGGACAATGACCAAGGCGCCAGTTGCGTCCATGACAACTCGGCGGGATCCGAAGCCTCCCCGTCTCCAGCGCTTCCTACGCCTGGCGTCAGAGCGGAGGGCGAATCAAACTAGAGATAGATGCTGATGACGCATTTTTGCCTTTTGTACGTCCCTTGTATTCTTTGTGTTCGCTTCTGTACCTTCCTCGTCCGCGTTTCCGCCGAAAAGACGAGCTGCTTCAGGGAGCAGCGATGAGTGATGCAAGTGTTCCCATTGGGCAGCATTTGTTTTTGCTCGGTTAAATGCAAGTTTCATCGTCATTCTCGTTGCTACGCGCGGTGAACTTTTTTTCCCCGCGAATTTTTGTTACGCAAATTGTAGGCAATTAGCATTCCCGCGGAGCCGACACCCATCATTCAGCTTTTAGCCCTGCCTCCCTCCCCCCTTCCTGTAGTCATGATCTATTATTATGCACATTAACCGAGCAGCCAGACGCATTTTCTATTTTATGTTTTCCGGACGTGTCCGATTACATCGTGCATGTTACCTGGACGATGCCATGTTATTTACGACAGATCGCTGAATAGCGAGCACGATTAAGCGGCCTTTCACGGCTATGAACAAAGATGGACGGGTGTTCTGGGTGAGGTTCCGTGCTTTGTGTAAATACATCGCGGACGTCAGTCACTGTCATCCGGGTCGGGACGATCCCTAAGCGTACCGACTGTTACGTAAATCAGAGAAAATCGGAAAAAAATTCTCTCGACCCAACGACACGTTTGTTCGGGCTAAAATTTCTCACAGAGGTTACTTCTGGTGGTCAGTTTTGTTTTATACTACATTTAAGTGGGGAACTTGTCTGATTCGGTCCGAATTATTTGGAATTCCCCATTGTCTGCGTTGACGGCGAACCATAATCGAAAGACAACGCAAAGGTGGTTCCCGTAGCACCATCTCGCACCCACCGGACAAGCGAGCCCTCTTCCGGGAAGGGCCCGGAGGGAGGAGTTGGACTCGCATAGCCAAGTCACGGCAATGACCTTCTCTTGATCGCTGTACGACCGCATTTTCGGTGATGTCTAGCGCTGCTTCCCAGCAGGGACCACAAAGCAAAGATCATTTGCTCACCAACTTAGCAAAGCTGGGTTTCTCCGGTGGGTGCGGGATGGCGCGACGGGCACCGTTGCTGCGATGTCTTTCGTATTGGTTCCTTGTCGCTGCAGACGATGGTGATTTCCAAATAATTCTGGTTTGGTTTGGTTTATGCGGGTTTAACGTCCCGAAGCAACTCAGGCTATGAGGGACGCCGTAGTGAAGGGCTCCAGAAATTTCGACCACCTGGGGTTCTTTAACGTGCACTGACATCGCTAGACCGAATCAGGCAAGTAGCCCACCTAAATGTAGTATAAAACAAAACTGACCACCAAATGCAACCTCTGTGCGAAATTTGAGCCCGAACAAACGCGCGGTTAGGCCGATGAAATATTTTTTCGATTTTCTCTGATTTACGCAACACGCGATATGTGTTCCTCTCGCCACCGTCGAATTTCTTTCCCTTCTTTCCTTTCAGCAGAGTTTAGGTTCTGTAGTCGAGTTTCCAGATTTCTGAACACTCCGTGCGGCCTTCTCCGATGTCAGTGAACGTTAAAGACCTGCGATAATCGAAACTGTTACAGGACCTGCCATCCCAAAGATCTAAATTCCTCATGATTCGCATTGCATCCAGTGAACGGCTTGCTTCTGAATCCTTGGTAATCTAGTGTTGTTCTGGTTCTTGCCACCTGTTTGAGGGGCTGCAGGCCTATTCATGTGATCTTGCTGCAGCCCCACCTCTAGCACTGACGCTCAACTGGCAAACACACCATCAGCAGCCTATACCAGCCTACAGTTTTTCCCCCAAGCAACCATAATTCCAGTATAAAATCTTTACACTTATAATGTAACACTTGCATTCCAGTGTGAACTAAAACATGTTTAAGGGCAACTGCCGCTCTTTTTTGAGAATTTCGCAATATTCAAGGATTCAAATCTATGTAGGCTGTAGGTAAAGCATTAAAAGTGTTTCGCACTAGCAATTAAAGTAGTGACGTAATCGCGATTGAATTTTGCGCTTCTCCTCAATGCACCGTAGGACTGCAGGGCAAGTCAGCGTGACGTCAAGGAAGCTATGATTTCAAATTGCCTCTGTCGTCCGCCACACCCTGCCCTGACTCGCCAGATGCTTGCTGCCAAGCAACTCTCGGCAGGGTTCGCCTTCGGTGGCCTTGGTATTTTTTTCCTTCAAAGCAGGTGTTTGTGCATTGGAAATGTACCGATACCTTCGATGACGTCCTCAGGGCGTGCGGATTTTAATCGGCGATTACTTCATTATTTCAATTGCTAGCCCAAAAAGACTCCGCATGCTTTACCAGCAGGTTTCACACATTCGACCCTATTAAGCTCGTTGATTTCTAAAACGTATGCAGTTTTCCTGTAAGTCTCTGCATGAGATGTCATTATTGGAAAACGGCACTGTATTTTACCCTCCCCGTCACAAAGAGGATAGGATTGTACAAACCCTCAGAACAAACTACGGCATGGAAATATTTCTTTTGATTTCAAATGGTTTTGTTTGGTTTAACGAGGTTTAACGTCCCACAGCGACTAAGGCTATGAGAGACGCCGTAGGGGGGGGGCTCCGGAAATTTCGACCACCTGGAGTTCTTTAACGTGCACTGACATCGCACAGTACACGGGCCTCTAGAATTTCTCCTCCATTAAAATTCGACCACTGCAGCCGGGATCGAAAACGCGTCTTTCGGGCCAGCAGCCGAGCACCTTAACCACTCAGCCACCGTGGCGGCCACAATGGAAAAATTATCCTCTACCCTTCCAACGTTATTAAACAGCTATCGTAAATCTCGGACTGGCCTGCTAAAAATATATCACCCTGCTTATTCCTAGTTTACACCTAGTTTCACCCTACCGCCTCCTTGAGGACCTCTCCAAAAGGTAGGATCAGAGCAAGCCTGTTGGATAGTGCAGCTGAAAACTATTGGATTATGTGTATTTCAACAGGCATTAAATCACTTCTAAAGGCTTTTTAGTGCTCTTAGCAGTAGACCCGATGCACATAAAACCACATTTTAGCGAACACGGGGTGTAATATCCCTTTACGGTTGTTAATTTCATAATTTTCTCCAACATTACGGGATGTACAGCACACCGAGACGAGTTCGAAGCTTAGAAAAAGACATTGAAAACTTGCTTTTTTATTCCTAATAAGTACTATCGCGATCAATATGACTTGCAACCTCAAACAGCGTGGCCGCAGCGCTCCCCGGAAGCATGGTGGAGCCGACAAGCGACGCGCTTGAAAACGAAAGGGAAAGAATTTTGCTGTTCCACCACTCAGACTTCTCCCCTGGGTATTGGCAGTACCATGGCGTTATCGCATCGCCGGCGCTTGCATGACGAATGCAAGACGCATGTCACAGGTGATTTTTTTTCATTCCTTTTGCTGCTTTCACCTGGCTTTCACCGTGGCCTAAATAGCACTTCAATCACAGTATGAGTGGAGCGGTTTTGACCATTTGACACTAGGTGCACCGGCGCCACTGAGAATTAACGAGCTCAGATTTCGTTAAGCAGATGGCGCGGGAAATGCGCCTGGCCGCTGGAACAGCAGATTCCTTTCCACTTAGTCTTCAGGCGCGCCGCTTGTCGGCCCCACCATGCTTCCGAAAACGCTGCGGCCACACGCTCGCGGGTTGCAAGTCATATTGAGCGCGATAGTACATCCTGATGAGGCCGAATTGTAATCCTCGAACGGCAGGTTTGCCCAAAGACCGCCACGGTACAAAGTGCTTTTTAGAACATTATATTTTGAGCGTTTTGATGATATCAGCGACACAGTTTGCACTAACGGTCTCAGGAGGCTCAATATTCCGTCCTTGCCCGTATAGATGATCATAACAGCCAGAAATGCGTGAAGCTGGTCATGAGCTCTGTGAGCAGTAACTCCGCCTTAATCTATATTACACATTGCAGAGAATGGACAGGCTATTATAAGCAGACGCAACTAGATAGTAGACACGATGCTACAACCTTCTCACGCGTACTTTAAGTTTCACCTTGTATTGATCAGCCAATACAAACCTGACCAGTACGCTATTCTTATTGACTCTCCACAACCGAGGTTTGGAAGCTGAAAAGCAGTGTCAGTCTGGCCGCCTATTGTAAGCCTTTTTTATCTCGACATGTGTCAAGCGTACCTTCCCAAAAGAAAAAAAAACAGGATTCTCATTTACGCTCGCGCTGCTGGCTTCGCAATATTCGCTGAGCGGAGTATAGTGGCGCCTCTCACCACCCTGTTTTAAAGGGGACGCTCCTAATACTCATCCATGTTTCCATCGTTGGCAAAATAGAAAATATGTCGATCTATGCACCTGTACTCCCAGAGTACCATTAGTGCTAGTGATTGTGCCTTTAATTTCTTCGCCATCTTTTTACCTCTTTCGCTTTTAGCTGGGAGGAGTGTCAAAGATAATACTTATCATAGGTGGTGTTACAGCACATTTCCGTTTCATCGCAAGTTTAATCGCTCGTTCAATCATACCTGACGCATCAGCTTCTTTTTTGTTCATCGCTCACGTCGCTTTCCTAGTGGCTGATTTTAAGCATACGCGATTTCCACGGCTGAAAGCACCGAAGTCTTTCCTGAGGTCCCGCTGGTGAACATTTTCCTGAATTCGGGGGCTTCGTTGCTTCAGTTTTAGGTAAGTGATAATTTTTGTGCGGCATGTGCTTACTTTGAACCCTTTATTGACGGCATGCAACTTAAATTCCATCCATTTTTGTGGATTCTCTAGCCGTATATTAAAGTGTTCGCCATATTTTAGCTTGCTTTCCTTCTGTTTGCTAACCGCAACGCATTGAATCTTCCGGACGTGAGAGCACATAACATTTCCTTCAGTACACTAGAGAAGGGCACTCCCTGTAAGTAGTCTGTGCTTAACCTTGCAGATATTTTCTGGTCTCGCCCTTCAGAGGAGTTTGTTTTTGCCTGAAATATTCTCTAGTAAACCGCCATTCAATCTGCATGCTTCAGAGGCCACGAGGAGTGTAGCAGGTACTATGATTCTACTTGCACAGCCAAACGTTCTTAGAAAAACGTTCGTAGGGACACCTTGGGAACCTTCCCAAAGGCGCTTATCAAAATTCATTTGAAGCGTGAGCTGCCGTGATGGCTTAGTGGTTATGGCGCTCGACCGCTGACCGAAAAGACGCGGGTGATCTTCTTCTTTTGCAGACGTGTAGTCTTTGCCAAAAGTAACCAAGCTGCATGGTTTGCTCCTCATTCGTGTAGCAAAGCCCTCACGGCTTCTCTAAAGATCAAAAAGTTCTTTGAAGGTGAGGACAGGGGTTCTCCTTACCATACACAGATTTAGAGCTGGAGGGCGTGCATAATAGCTTTAATATACGACTGAGAAGCCAACCGTGCAGCCTGGTTACTTTTGGCAAATAATGTACAGTCATGAAACTTATTAGCGGGTACACGGGAGCGCGTGGACAATAGACTCAAGCCCTACTGATGGCGACCCACGGCGGTTGTTTTAGCAACATGGTGGAAAGGGCTATGCCGCCTTGCCTGCTTCCAGCCAGCCGAAGGACACACGTCCCTTTCCACTTTGTTTATGAAGGTGGCCACCGCGTATTGCCAAGAGTAGGATGCGAGGCTATTGGGCACGCACTGCCGTGCTCACCCTCACAGACTTCATGACTGTACATACACTCACGATGCACAGAAACATAAACAGAGCGGAGTCTACGCGCTCCGCTGTTCGAATTTCTTTCGGTGGCACTTTTATCTTGGTCGTAAGAAAAATACGTTAGAGTCGTCCTAGGATGCATCACGTACAACTATAGCAACTTTTTGCTACCACCGAAGTAAAAGAGTGTTTAAAAGAAATGCAGATAGCGGAGCGCCTAGGGTATACGCTCTGTTCGCGTTTCTTTCCATCGTGATAGTATATTAAGGTAACGGCCAGTTTGACCAAGTGCTTTTTGTCCTTGAAAGAGCCGCCTTTATTCAATCTTGCTAAGCACGGTTCGAAATGTACTGGTTGGAAGCCTTTGCTTGATAAAACTACAATCTTGTTTCGATACCCAAATCAACTGACTGGAGGTTTCAGAGGGCTATCATATCAGTGAGAATTAGCACACGTGTGCTGCTGACCCAATTGTAATCTTGTATAAAAAGGAGTTTTCTTATCTTGACGTTTCCTGCGTGACTCTCATCTTGATGCGCCTGCGTGATGGCTTTGGTTTCTGTTTATGGTTTTTTATCTTCCTATCTTTTTCTGCATTTTTTGAACAAACGCCCAGTTGCGAGTAAGGACCTGTATTGTTTGGTCTTCCTAGTTTGTTGTCCTGAGTGCGCGATTTTTCCTATAATGCTCTTCCAATAGCTAAAATGTGTATTCTACTTGAATAACATTCTGCTGAAGCGCAACGCATCCTCTCCGAGGCACAATGACCACCCGCACCTTCCGGTCGATATTAAGGCGGAAGCCTTTAATGTTTCGCCGTTGTAAGCAGGAGTTGTCGATAGAAATTTCACGCTTTTCAATTGGTCGAAATGGTCGTAACGTCACAATGCGCGAATTTCAAACAGGGCCAATTGTACTTTGGCTAGTAACCATGCAACCAATTAAAGGGATTATATAGTGATGCTCCAAGTAAGTGGGACTGAGTTTATTGAGTTAGTTAATTAACCAGTTAGCCTAATTAATCTTTCTAGTAAGACCAGAAAAACAGATAAAACCGAGTAGGAAGTTGGTCGAGTCGTGGAATCGAACCAGGGTCTCCAGAGTGCAAGACAAGCACGCTAACCACTCCGCCATGCCAGCTGGTTGGTTGGAAATGAACAAAGGCGCGTCTAATGAATATGAAGGCGAAATTCTAGAGGCCTGTGTACTGTGCGATGTCAGTTCACGTTAAAGTACTCCAGGTGGTCGAAATTTCCGGAGCCCTTCACTACGGCGTCTCTCATAGCCTGAGCTGCTTTGGGACGTTAAATCTCAATAAACTAATAAACCAAACGAAAACGGTGTCTTCGTTCACTCCCATCTTCCTCCCTTCCCTTACGGTGAGATTCAGGTGTCCACCGAGATATGCGAGGCACATGCATTTCCTTTCCTCGCAAATCAATTTACCGACGAGCAAGGCTTAGAGCCGAACGGGCGATGACGTTCTGTGGACTCCCTGGCAGCGTTGCAAGACGGTGTCGCGTTCCACTTTTAGAGGCGAAGCTTAACATCTTAACCACACATCGGTTTGGTTTGGTTTATGGGGTAATTAACGTCCCAAAGCGCCTAAGGCTATGAGAGACGCCGTAGTGGAGGGCTCCGGAAATTTCGACCACCTGGGGTTCTTTAACGTGCACTGACAACGCACAGTACACGGGCCTCTAGAATTTCTCCTCCAAAGAAATTCTAGCCGCCGCGGCCGGGATCGAACCCGCGTCTTTTGGGTCAGCAGCCGAGCACCATAACCGCTGAGCCACCGCGGTGGCCTTAACCACACATCAGTGACACAAGCAGCAAAAACCTCGCTTAACCTTACCGCTTTTTCGATGAACAAAGTGCCCTTGAATTTTAGGCGTCGTAGTTATGCACGGCATAACTCTTGACAAAACACATTTACCTTTCAGGTGAGAAACGGCGGGACGTTCACGTTTTCCTTGGAGCCATCGCCATGTTCTCGGCCCAGCCGTTCTACATCTATCTACAAAGATGGGACCTGACGCCCTCGCATTCGGTCCGGCACCCTGAAGTCCTGTCATCTTTGCGAGAGTTCAGGAATACCACGAGATTTCGAATCCATTCTACAGTGATGTTTGCCCACTTTTCCTTCAATCGGGAGCAGGCTCCCGCGCGTGGTTGCACAGCCACATTGAGACTAGGCGGCAAAGTCTATGGTGGTCTGCCGTTCACGATGGTGAACATAACACCGCTCCTCTGCACCGCACCTACAAAGAATTTCACGTTGCGGTTCGAAGCCATCCCGTTGCATGTTTCAGTGCACCTAGATGAAGTGACGAGGACCACGGAGGATTATGTGCTGCAAACAATTCAGGAAAGCGACACCTACGTGTACAAGCGAGAAGACACCGTGGCTCTTGTCAAAGCCTGCCTCGCCACTGAATATCAGGCCACCGTGCAATGCTTACAGGTACGGATGCGCCCCGAGTGCAGAATTAGCATTTTCCGGAGCATGTAACCAGTCTTAAAATAGCTTCGGCCCAGTTTCTTCATGTAAGCTGAGCGTACAATGCATCGCCAAAAGAGGACACCAACGGCAAGTGGAAAATGTTGGACGCTACAATAATTTGTTCGCGAGTTCACGTGTATTAGCTGGCCGTAAATTTGAACGGCATGGGCTCTATTTACCTCTAGAACACGTCGCGTCCACATTTAAGTTGCAAGGATGCTCACGGCTTCCAACAAATTGAGAATTTCTTTTAGTGTTACCTGCTTGTATTGATTGTTCCGCTGTATTATTATTACTTATATGCCCCTCCTACTTGGGCCACTCCAAGGCCTGCAGTATTGAACAAATAAATAAAATAAATATATAAATCTGAGCTGTAGTGTTATATGAGCTGTAGTGTCGTCAGAGCTGTAGTGTCGTCTGAGCTGTAGTGTCGTCTGAGCTGTAGTGTCGTCTGAGCTGTAGTGTCGTCTGAGCTTTAGTGTCGTCTGAGCTTTAGTGTCTAATGACTTGTAGTGTCTAATGACTTGTAGTGTCTAATGACTTGTAGTGTCTAATGACTTGTAGTGTCTAATGACCTGTAGTGTCTAATGACCTATAATTTCTTCTGTCCTATAATGTTTTCTGTCCTATAATGTTTTCTGTCCTATAGATGTTTTCTGACCTATAGATGTTTTCTGGCCTATAGATGTTTTCTGACCTATAGATGTTTTCTTACCTATAGACGTTTTCTTATCTATAGACGTTTTCTTATCTATAGACGTTTTCTTACCTATAGACGTTTTCTTACCTATAGATGTTTTCTGACCTATAGATGTTTTCTGACCTATAGATGTTTTCTTACCTATAGATGTTTACTTACCTATAGATGTTTTCTTACCTATAGATGTTTTCTTACCTATAGATGTTTTCTTACCTATAGTGTTATCTGAGCTATATTGATACGCCCGTGCATGCGCAGCAGCGTTTTTCCATCAAGGCGTCGTTAGTGTAAACTTACAGCTTCCTGCGAGCTCATATGCGCGTAATTTTTCTTTACTTCGTTCAAGCTCTTCCTTTGATATCACTTGTCGGCGCTTGTAGTAGGTGAGACAGGGATAAAGAGTATATTTGCCGTTGTATTTGTCTCGTGACTCGCAGGCATCTCTAGTCTGCCCTCTTTCTGGGATGAGGATCCACATCCCCTGTCGTGGGGTCCGCTACAGACATGTCCAGTGCTTTGACGCGCACGCGTACCTAGGAAGTTACGAGGCCACTCTGGAGCCTTGCTGGAGGTGCCCCGTGTGCAACGACCAGGCCTTCGTCCGGGACCTCCGCGTCGACCTCTTCACGCTTGACATCCTTGGCAACGCCAACGACCATTCCATCGCCGTGATCGTCCAAGCCGACGGAAAGTGGGATTTTGTGGCCAGTGGCGTCCAAGGCAACTCGGCGGGAACCGAAGCCTCCCAGTCTCCCGCGCTTCCTACGCCGGGCATCGTAGCGGAGGGCGAATCAAACCAGAGATAGATGCTGATGACGCATGTTCGCCTTTTGTACGTCCCTTGTATTCTTTGCGTTCGCTTCTGTACCTTCCTCGTCCGCCTTTCCGCCAAAAATACGAGCTGCTGTTGCCTGCTTCAGGGTGTAGCGATGAGTGATGCAAGTGTTTTCATTGGGGCTGCATATGTTTTTGCTCGGTTAAATGCAAGTTTCATCGCCATTCTCGTTGCTACGGAAAGTGAACTTCTTTTGCAAGCGAATATTAGTCCCGACAATTGTAGGCAATTATCATTCCTTCGGAGCCGTCTCCGGTCGTTTAGCGAGTTCAGCTTTTAGCACTGCTTTTATATTTAAGTCTCCTATAGCCGTGATTTTTTCTTCTAACGACTCAGGTAGACGCATTTTTTTTTATATTTTCCGGACATGTCCGATTACATCGTGCATGTTCCCTGGACGATGCCATGTTATTTACGATAAATCACTGAATAGGTTTGGTTTGGTTTATGTGGTTTAACGTCCCAAAGCGACTCAGGCTATGAGAGACGCCGTAGTGAAGGGCTCCGGAAATTTCGACCACCTGGGGTTCTTTAACGTGCACTGACATCGCACAGTACACGGGCCTCTAGAATTTCTCCTCCAGAGAAATTCCAGCCGCCGCGGTAGGGATCACTGAATAGCGAGCACGATTATACAGGGCTTTCGAGGCTATTAGCGAAGATGGGCGGGTGTTCTGTGTCAGGTTCCGTGCATTGTGTAAATACATCGCGGACGTCAGTCACTGTCATCCGGGTGGGGACGATCCCTAACCGAATGTGTTCCGCTCGTCACCGTAGAGTTTCGATGGAGACATAGTGGGAACACCCCTTGCGGCCTTCTCAAATGTCAGTGAATGATAAGGACCTGCGCTAATCGAAATTATTACAGGCCCTGCCAGCCAGAAGATCTAAATGCCTCATGATACGCATTGCATGCAGTAAACGGCTTGCTTCTGAATCCTTGGTAATCTAGTGTTGTTCTGGTTCTTGCCACCCGTTTGAGGGGCTGCAGGCCTAATCATGTGATCTTGCTGCAACCCCACCTCTAGCACTGACGCTAAACTGGCAAACACACCATCAGCAGCCTATAGCAGCCTACAGTTTTTCCCCCAAGCGACCTCAATTCCAGTATAAAATCTTAACACTTATAAGGTAACACTTCCGTTCCAGCGCGAACTAAAAGATGTTGAAGGGCAACTGCCGCACTTTTTTGAAAATTTCTCGATATTCAAGGGTTAAAATATATGTAGGCTGTAGGTAAAGCATGCCAAGTGTTTTGCACTAGCAATTAAAATAGTGACGTAATCGACGATTGAATTTTGCGCTTCCCCTCAATGCACCGTAGGAGTGCAGGGCAACTCAGCGTGTCGTCACGGAAGGTGATTTCAAATTACCGCTGTCGTCCGCCACACACCCTGCCCTGACTCGCCAGATGTTTGCTGCCAAACAACTCTCGGCAGGGTTCGCCTTCGGTGGCCTTGGGTTTTTTTTTCCTTCAAAGCAGGTGTTTGTGCGTTGGAAATGTACCGATACCTTCGATGTGTCATCAGGGCGTGCGAATTTTAATCGGCGATTACTTCATTATTTCAATTGCTAGCCCAAAAAGACTCCGCATGCTTTACCAGCAGGTTTCACTCATTCGACCCTATTAAGCTCGTTGATTTCTAAAACGTATGCAATTTCCCTGTAAGACTCTGCATGAGATGTCATTATTGGAAATGAGCACTGTATTTTACCCTCCCCGTCTCAAAAAGGAATGGATTGTACAAACCCCCAGAACAAACTACGCCATGAAAATATTTATTTTTTTTTTTATTTCAAATGGGTTTAATGTCCCAGAGCGGCTAAGGCTATGAGAGACGCCGTAGTGGAGGGCTCCGGAAATTTCGATCACCTGGAGTTCTATAACGTGCACTGACATCGCACAGTACACAGGCCTCTAGAATTTCTCCTCCATTAAAATTCGACCACTGCTGCCGGGATCGAAACCGCGTCTTTCGGGCCAGCAGCCGAGCACCTTAACCACTCAGCCACCTTGGCGGCAACAATGGAAAAATTATCCTCTACCCTTCCAACGTTATTAAACAGCTATCGTAAATCTCGGACTGGCCTGCTAAAGATATATCACCCTACTTATTCCTAGTTTCAACCTAGTTTCACCCTACCGCCTCCTTGAGGAGCTTTCAAAAAGGTAGAATCAGAGCGACCCTGTTGGATGGTGCAGCTGAAAACTATTGGGTTAAGTGTATTTCAACAGGCATTAAATCACTTGTAAGGGCTTTTAGTGTTCTTAGCAGTAGACCCGATGCACATAAAACCACATTTTAGCGAACTAGGAGTGTAATATCCCTTTACGGTTTTTAATTTCATAATTTTCTCCAACTTTACGGGATGCCCAGCACACCGAGACGAGTTCGAAGCTTAGAAAAAGACATTGAAAACTTGTTTTTTTTAATCCTAATAAGTACTATCGCGATCAATATGACTTGCAACCTCAAGCAGCGTGGCCGGAGCGCTCCCCGGAAGCATGGTAGAGCCGACAAGCGACGCGCTCGAAAACGAAAGGGAAAGAATTTTGCTGTTCCACCACTCCGACTTCTCCCCTGGGTCTTGGCAGTACCATGGCGTTATCGCATCGCCGGCGCTTGCATGACGAATCCAAGACGCATGTCACAGTTGATTTTTTTTCATTTCTTTTGCTGCTTTCACCTGGCTTTCACCGTGGCCCAAATACCACTTCAATCACAGTATGAGTGGAACGGTTTTCACGATTTGACGCTAGATGCTCCGGCGCCACTGAGAATTAACGAGCTCAGATTTCCTTACGCAGACGGCGCGGGGAATGCGCCTGGCCGCTGGAACAGCAGATTCCTTTCCACTAAGCTTTCAGGCGCGCTGCTTTTCGGCCCCACCATGCTTCCGAAAACGCTGAGCCCTCACGCTCGCGGGTTGCAAGTCATATTGAGCGCGATAGTACATCTTGATGAGGCTGAATTGTAATCCCCGAACGGCAGGTTTGCCCAAAGAGCGCCACGGTACAAAGTGCTTTTTAGAACATCATATTTTAAGCGTTTTGATGATATCAGCGACACAGTTTGCACTAACGGTCTCAGGAGGCTCAATATTCCGTCCTTGCCCGTATAGATGATCATAACAGCCAGAAATGCGTGAAGCTGGTCATGAGCTCTGTGAGCAGTAACTCCGCCTTAATCTATATTACACATTGCAGAGAATGGACGGGCTATTATAAGCAGACGCAACTAGATAGTACACACGATGCTACAACCTTCTCACGCGTACTTTAAGTTTCACCTTGTATTGATCAGCCAATACAAACCTGACCAGTGCGCTATTCTTATTGACTCTCCACAACCGAGGTTTGGAAGCTGAAAAGCAGTGTCAGTCTGGCCGCCTATTGTAAGCCTTTTTTATCCCGACATGTGTCAAGCGTACCTTTACAAAAGAAAATAAACAGGATTCTCATTTACGCTTGCGCTGCTGGCTTCGCAATATTTGCTGAGCGGAGTATGGTGGCGCCTCTCACAACCCTGTTTTATAGGGGACGCTCCTAATGCTCATCCATGTTTCCATCGTTGGCAAAATAGAAAATATTTCGATCAATGCACCTGTACTCCCTCAGAGTACCATTAGTGCTAGTGATCGTGCCTTTAATTTCTTCGCCATCTTTTTACCTCTTTCGCTTTTAGCTGGGAGGAGTGTCAAAGATAATACTTATCATAGGTGGTGTTACAGCACATTTCCGTTTAATCGCCCGTTCAATCATACCTAAAGCATCAGCTTCTTTTTTGTTCATCGCTCACGTCGCTTTCCTAGTGGCTGATTTTAAGCATACGCCATTTCCACGGCTGAGAGCAGCGAAGTCTTTCCTTAGGTCCCGCTCGCGAACATTTTCCTAAATTCGGGGGCTTCGTTGCTTCAGTTTTAGGTAAGTGATAATTTTTGTGCGGCATCTGCGTACTTTGAACCTTTTATTGACGGCATGCAACTTAAATTCCATCCATTTTTGTGGATTCTATAGCCGTATATTAATGTGTTTACAATTTTTTAGCTTGCTTTCCTTCTTTTTGCGAACGCAACGCATTGAATCTTCCGGACGTGAGAGCACATAACATTTCCTTCAGTACACTAGAGAAGGGCACTCCCTGAAAGTAGTCTGTGCTTAACCTTGCAGATATTTTCTGGTCTCGCCCTTCAGAGGAGTTTGTCTTTCCCTGAAATATTCTCTAGTAAACCGCCATTCATTCTCCATGCTTCAAAGGCCACGACGAGTGTAGCAGGTACTGTGATTCCACTTGCCCAGCCAAACGTTCTGAGCAAAACGTTCGGAGGGACACCTTGGGAACCTTCCCATAGGCGCTTATCCAAATTTATTTTAAGCGTGAGCTGCCGCGGTGGCTTACTAGTTATGGCGCTCGACCGCTGACCCAAAAGACGGGGGTGGTCGTGTTCTTTTGCAGACGTATAGTCTTTGCCAAAAGTAACCAGGCTGCATGGTTTGCTCCTCATTCGTGTAGCAGAGCCCTCACGGCTTCCCTAAAGATCAAAAAGTTCTTTGAAGGTGAGGACAGGGGTTCTCCTTACCATACACAGATTTAGAGCTTGAGGGCTGGCATAGCAGCTTTAATATACGACTGAGAAGCAAACCGTGCAGCCTGGTTACTTTTGGCAACGAATGTACAGGTGCTCCAAAAGTAAAACGGAGCACGCGAGCGGTGGCCAAACTGGCAAAAACTGCATGGCAGCGCGCTCTATCAGCAGATGCGCAGCAGAGAGCGAAAGGGCGTTGGCACATCCAGTTAACCCATCTCTATGATTGATGCTCGCTGTATCGTCAGATCGAGCGAAGCCACGCTTTTACCTTCACTGCTCGCCAGAAGTGCTTTGAGTGCTTCTTGGCATGTTTACCTGCATCGTGCAGAAAAGCTTGCCTTCGACGGAGTTCCCTCCCTGCTTCGTCAGGAATCAGTCTGCGTGAGCACCGTGACTCGCGCTCAACTTGGCGGCGAGTTTGATTGGCAATTGCGGTCGAAATTTTGCTTGGCTCAAGGGAACGCATGAAAAAAAAAATAGCATTCAGTATTGGCTGCGTTGTCTTTTGACATAAATAGATGCTCAAAATATAACCGATCGAGGACGACCCAAGCAGAGACAACCTTATCTGCCATGAAAATTTGTTTAAATATGTTTTCTCCAGAGTAAGAAAACCAATTTGTATTGAAGCAAGTGGTCCTCAGTTACCTCACTTGCTATGCCGTTGAGCAGTTGTTCATATCATAATAACACGCAGCCAATATATGCAAGCTATTCATTTTGTCATTCCGCACTTGCGAAACCGATGCAGAAGCAATTATACTCGATAGCACAACCAACTCGCCGCTTTTAAAGCGCGAGCCACGGCGGTCACGCAGACTGAAAATACTGGCATTCATGACGAAGCATCAAGCGAACGCCGCCGAAGGCAAGCTTTTCTGCACGATGCGGGCAAGCATTGCAAAAAGCACTGAAAGCGCTTCTGGCGAGCAGTGATGGTAGCAGCGTGGCTTCGTTCGATCTGACCATAAAGTGAGCATCAGACATCGAGATGGATCAATCAGATGAGCCGACGCCCTTTCGCTCTCAGCTGCGCATCTGCTGATAGAGCGCGCTGGCATGCAGTTCTTGCCAGTTTGGCCACCGCTCGCGTGCTCCGTTTTACTTTTGGAGCACCTGTACAGTCATGAAACTTATTAGCATGAACACGGGAGCGCGTGACAGATAGCCTCAAGCCGTACTGATGGCGACCCACGGCGCCTGCTTTTAGCAACGTGGTGGAAAGGGCTATGCCGTCTTGCCTGCTTCCTGCAAGCCGAAGGACACACCTCCCTTTCCACTTTGTTTATGAAGGCGGCCGCCGCTTATCGCCACGAGTAGGGTTCGAGGCTATCGGGCACGCGCTGTCGTGTTCACGCTCATAGATTTCATGACTGTACATACTATCACGATGCACAGAAACGCAAACAGAGCGGAGCCTTTACGCGCTCCGCTCTTCGAATTTCTTTTGATGTCGCTTTTATCTGGGTCGTAAGAAAAATACGGTAGAGTCGTCCTAGGATGCATCACGGACAACTACAGCATCTATTTGCTACCCCCGAAGTAAAAGAGTGTTTAAAATAAATGCGGATCCCGGAGTGCTTAGGCTACGCTCTGTTCGCGTTTCTTTCCATCGTGATAGTATATTAAAGGGACACTGAGGAGAGCACTATTAATATTTTTTTTATAGTAAAATCCGATAGTTCGGCATGTCATGGCTTTGTTGCCACTTGGCCGGCAGCGAAAGATGCATTTATTTCTAAGAAATTTGGATTCGAAGTTGAAAAAGTTTTTCCCGCCGCTCTGATTCAAACTTGGGATTCTCCTATGACGACACAGGACTAAGTGACGTGAAACATGACGTGACGATGACGTGACGCAGACTCCGTGATTTCTGCCGGCCAGCAGTGCGGCCTGGCAGCAGCCGAAAAGAAAGCTACCGCCGGCCGCACGTTGAAGGCATCTATCGGCTATTGCGGCCGTCGCTACAGTCGCTTCGATTACGTTTGCACTGGCGTTTTGCCAGCGTTACGATGGATCTCGTTCTCGAAGTCGTCAACGAAGTTCTCGCTAATAGACACCTTTAGCATACCGTGTACCTTGTTACCGCTAGCGGAATACCGGGAGCCCGCCTACCGCCGGAAAACAGGCGCTGATTTGTCCCGATGCTTCAGGAGCGCGCGTAGCAGCCGGGCACGTGGCGCCATCTGGCAACGCCAAGGAGATTTGCACATAAATTGACTGCGCCTCAGTGATGCATGGTTTCTCGGTTCCTGGTGTTGCTAGAACCATTGGTTCTAGCAACACTGCTTTGTCCTATGACGTCATGACGCTTGTACTTGCGAGTTTGGCCTGTGGCGGCGATACCTGTATTTTGGTTCTTGCTCTTTTCTACGTTACAAGAGCTTTGTTGTCAGTATGAGTGGCGTTTTTGTAATCAGGAGCTGTAATTCTGTCGATACAAGCCAACTTCAATTTCTCCTCAGTGTCCCTTTAAGGTAACGGCCACTTTAACCACGCGCATTATCTCATTGAAAAAGCGCCTTCATTTAATCTTGCTAAGCAGTGTTCGAAACGAACTGGTTGCTAGCCTTTGCTGGATGAATCCACAATCTTGTTTCGGTATCCAAGTCAACTAACTAGAGAGGTTTCAGCGGCCTATCATATCCGTGACAATGAGCACACGTGTGATGCTGACCAAAATGGTGGTCCTGCATGAAAAGTTTTATTATCTTGACGTTGAATGCGTGACTCTCATCCTGATGCGCCTGCCTGATGGCGTTTCTTTCTCTTTGTGGTTTTTTATCTTCCTCTTTTTCTGCATGTTTTTAACAAACGCCCCGTTGCGAGCAAGCGCTTGCGTTGTTTGGTCTTCCTTGTCCGTTCTCCTGAGCGCGCTTTTTCCCATGATGGTATACCAGCTAGCTAAAATGTCGATTCTACTTGAATAGCATTCTACTGAAGCGCAACGCATCCTCTCCGAGGCGCAATGCGCAAGCGCACATTTCGCTTGATAATAGGCGTCTTAGTTATGCACGGCAATATTCCTGACACAACACATTTACCTTTCAGGTGAAAGACGGTGGGACGTCCACATTTTCCTCGCAGCCATCGCCATGTTCTCGGCCCAGCCATTCTACACCTATCTACAAAGATGGGACCTGAGCCGCTCGCATTCGGACCGGCACCCTGAAGTCCTGTCATATTTTCGAAAGTTCACGAATACCACGAGATTTCGAGACTATTCTTCAACGATGTTTGCCCACTTTTCCTTCAATCGGGAGCAGGCTCCCGTGCTTGGTTGCAGAGCCATATTGAGACTAGGCGGCAAAGTCTGTGGTGGTCTGCCGTTCACGATGGTGAACATAACACCGTTTATCTGCACCGCACCTGCAAAGAGTTTCACGTTACGGTTCGAAGCCATCCCGTGGCATGTTTCAGTGCACCTAGATGAAGTGACGAGGACCTCGGAGGATTATGTTCTGCAAAGAATTCAGGAAAGCGACCCCTACGTGTACAAGCGAGAAGACACCGTGGCTCTTGTCAAAGCCTGCTTTGCCACTGACAATCAGGCCACCGTGCAAGGCTTGCTGGTACGGATGCGCCCCGAGTGCGGAATTAGCATTTTCCGGAGCATGTAATCAGGCGCAAAATAGCTTCAGCCCAGTTTGTACATGCAACCGGGGTGTACAATGCAGCGCCGAAAGAGAGGACACGCAACCTCAATTGGGAAATGCTGGACGCTTCAGTAATTTATTCGCGAGTTCACGTGTATTAGCTGGCCGTAAATTTGAACGGCATGGGCTCTATATACCTCTAGAACACGTCGCGTCCGCATTTAAGTTGCAAGTATGCTCACGGCTTCCAACAAATTGAGAATTTCTTTTAGTGTTACCTGCTTGTATTGATTGTTCCGCTGTATTACTATTATTATTTATATGCACCTCCTGCTTGGGCCACTTCAAGGCCTGCAGTATTGAAGAAATAAATAAAATAAATACATTATTCTGAGCTGTAGTGTTATCTGAGCTGTAGTGTTACATGAGCTGTAGTGTCGTCCGAGCTGTAGTGTAGTCTGAGCTGTAGCGTCGTCTGAGCTGTAGCGTCGTCTGAGCTGTAGCGTCGTCTGAGCTGTAGCGTCGTCTGAGCTGTAGCGTCGTCTGAGCTGTAGCGTCGACTGAGCTGTAGTATTGCTAAGTGGTAGTGTCTTCTGACGTATAGTGTCTTCTGACGTATAGTGTCTTCTGACGTATAGTGTCTTCTGACGTATAGTGTCTTCTGACCTATAGTGTTATCTGAGCTATATTGATACGCACGTGCATGCGCAGCAGCGTTTTTTCATCAAGGCGTCATTAGTGTAAGTTGCAGCTCCCTGGGAGCCCATATGCGCGTAATTTTTCTTTACTTGGTTCAAGCTCTTCCTTTCATATCACTTGTCGGCGCTTGAAGGTGAGGCAGGGATAAAGAGTATATTTGATGTTGTATTCATCTCGTGACTCGCAGGTATCTCTAGTCTGCCCTCTTTCTGGGATGAGGATCCACATCCCCTGTCGTGGGGTCCGCTGCAGACACGTGCAGTGCTTTGACGCGCACACCTACCTAGGAAGTAACGAGGCTACTCTGGAGCCTTTCTGGAGGTGCCCCATGTGTAGCGACCAGGTCTTCATCCCGGACCTCCGCGTCGACCTCTTCACGCTTGACATCCTTGGCAACGCCAACGACCATTCCATCGCCGTGATCGTCCAAGCCGACGGAAAGTGGTTCTTTGTGGCTTCGGACAAGGACCAAGGCGCCAGTTGCGTCCATGACAACTCGGCGGGAACCGAAGACTCCCCGTCTCCAGCGCTTCCTACGCCGGGCGTCATAGCGGAGGGCGAATCAAACCAGAGATAGATGCTGATGACGCATTTTTGCCTTTTGTACGTCCCTTGTATTCTCTGTGTTCGCTTCTGTACCTTCCTCGTCCGCGTTTCCGCCGAAAAGACGAGCTGCTTCAGGGAGCAGCGATGAATGATTCAAGTGTTCCCATTGGGCAGCATTTGTTTATGCTCGGTTAAATGCAAGTTTCATCGTCATTCTCGTTGCTACGCGCGGTGAACTTTTTTTGCCCGCGAATTTTTGTTACGCAAATTGTAGGCAATTATCATTCCCGCGGAGCCCACACCCATCATTCAGCTTTTAGCCCTGCCTCCCTCCCCCCTTCCTGTAGTCATGATCTATTATTATGCACATTAACCGAGCAGCCAGACGCATTTTCTATTTTATGTTTTCCGGACGTGTCCGATTACATCGTGCATGTTACCTGGACGATGCCATGTTATTTACGACAGATCGCTGAATAGCGAGCACGATTAAACGGCCTCTCACGGCTATTAACAAAGATGGACGGGTGTTTTTTGTGAGGTTCCGTGCTTTGTGTAAATACATCGCGGACGTCAGTCACTGTCATCCGGGTCGGGACGATCCCTAAGCGTACCGACTGTTACGTAAATCAGAGAAAATCGGAAAAAAATTCTCTCGACCCAACGACACGTTTGTTCGGGCTAAAATTTCCCAGAGGTTACTTCTGGTGGTCAGTTTTGTTTTATACTACATTTAAGTGGGGAACTTGTCTGATTCGGTCAGAATTATTTGGAATTCCCCATTGTCTGCGGTGACGGCGAACCAAAAGAGAAAGACAACGCAACAGTGGTACCCTTAGCGCCATCTCGCACCCACCGGACAAACGAGCCCTCTACCGGGAAGGGCCCGGGGGGAGGAGTTGGACTCGCATAGCCAAGTCACGGCCATGACCTTCTCTTGATCGCTGTACGACCGCATTTTCGGTGATGTCTTGCGCTGCTTCGCAGCAGGGACCACCAAGCAAAGATCATTTGCTCACCAAACTAGGAAAGCTGGGTTTCTCTGGTGGGTGCGAGATGGCGCCACGGGCACCGTTGCTGCGGTGTCTTTCGGTATTGGTTCGTTGTCGCCGCAGACGATGGGGATTTCCAAATAATTCTGACCGAATCACGCGAGTACCCCACCTAAATGTAGTATAAAAGAAAACTGACCACCAAAGGCAACCTTTGTGCGAAATTTGAGCCAGAACAAACATGCGGTTAGGCCGAGGAAATTTTTTTTTCGTTTTTCTCTGATTTACGCAACACGCGGTATGTGTTCCTCTCGCCACCGTCGAGTTTCTTTCCCTTCTTTCCTTTCAGCAGAGTTTAGGTTCTGTAGTCGAGTTTCCAGATTTCTGAACACTCCGTGCGGCCTTCTCTGATGTCAGTGAACGTTAAAGACCTGCGCTAATCGAAACTGCTACAGGCCATGCCATCCCAAAGATCTAACTGCCTCATGATTCGCATTGCATGCAGTAAACGGCTTGCTTCTGAATCCTTGGTAATCTAGTGTTGTTCTGGTTCTTGCCACCTGTTTGGGGGGCTGCAGGCCTATTCATGTGATCTTGCTGCAACCCCACCACTAGCACTGACGCTCAACTGGCAAACACACCATCAGCAACCTATACCAGCCTACAGTTTTTCCCCCAAGCAACCATAATTCCAGTATAAAATTTTTAGACTTATAAGGTAACACTTGCATTCCAGAGCGAACTAAAACATGTTAAAGGGCAACTGCCGCTCTTTTTTGAGAATTTCGCAATATTCAAGGATTCAAATCTATGTAGGCTGCAGGTAAAGCATTAAAAGTGTTTCGCACTAGCAATTAAAGTAGTGACGTAATCGCGATTGAATTTTGCGCTTCTCCTCAATGCAGCGTAGGAGTGCAGGGCAACTCAGCGTGACGTCAAGGAAGCTATGATTTCAAATTGCTTCTGTCGTCCGCCACACCCTGCCCTGACTCGCCAGATGCTTGCTGCCAAGCAACTATCGGCAGGGTTCGCCTTCGGTGGCCTTGGTGTTTTTTTCCTTCAAAGCAGGTGTTTGTGCATTGGAAATGTACCGATACCTTCGATGACGTCATCAGGGCGTGCGGATTTTAATCGGCGATTACTTCATTATTTCAAGTGCTAGCCCAAAAAGACTCCGCATGCTTTACCAGCAGGTTTCACACATTCGACCCTATTAAGCTCGTTGATTTCTAAAACGTATGCAGTTTTCCTGTAAGTCTCTGCATGAGATGTCATTATTGGAAAACGGCACTGTGTTTTACCCTCCCCGTCACAAAGAGGAATGGATTGTACAAACCCTCAGAACAAACTACGGCATGGAAATATTTCTTTTTATTTCAAATGGTTTTGTTTGGTTTAACGAGGTTTAACGTCCCACAGCGACTAAGGCTATGAGAGACGCCGCAGTGGGGGGCTCCGGAAATTTCGACCACCTGGAGTTCTTTAACGTGCACTGACATCGCACAGTACACGGGCCTCTAGAATTTCTCCTTCATTAAAATTCGACCACTGCAGCCGGGATCGAAACCGCGTCTTTCGGGCCAGCAGCCGAGCACCTTAACCACTCAGCCACCGTGGCGGCCACAATGGAAAAATTATCCTCTACCCTTCCAACGTTATTAAACAGCTATCGTAAATCTCGGACTGGCCTGCTAAAAATATATCACCCTGCTTATTCCTAGTTTCAACCTAGTTTCACCCTACTGCCTCCTTGAGGAGCTCTCCAAAAGGTAGAATCAGAGCAAGCCTCTTGGATAGTGCAGCTGAAAACTATTGGATTATGTGTATTTCAACAGGCATTAAATCACTTCTAAGGGCTTTTTAGTGCTCTTAGCAGTAGACCCGATGCACATAAAACCACATTTTAGCGAATACGGGGTGTAATATCCCTTTACGGTTGTTAATTTCATAATTTTCTCCAACATTACGGGATGTCCAGCACACCGAGACGAGTTCGAAGCTTAGAAAAAGACATTGAAAACTTGTTTTTTTATTCCTAATAAGTACTATCGCGATCAATATGACTTGCAACCTCAAGCAGCGTGGCCGCAGCGCTCCCCGGAAGCATGGTGGAGCCGACAAGCGACGCGCTTGAAAACGAAAGGGAAAGAATTTTGCTGTTCCACCACTCAGACTTCTCCCCTGGGTCTTGGCAGTACCATGGTGTTATCGCATCGCCGGCGCTTGCATGACGAATGCAAGACGCATGTCACAGTTGATTTTTTTTCATTCCTTTTGCTGCTTTCACCTGGCTTTCACCGTGGCCCAAATAGCACTTTAATCACAGTATGAGTGGAGCGGTTTTGACCATTTGACGCTAGATGCACCGGCGCCACTGAGAATTAACGAGCTCAGATTTCGTTAAGCAGATGGCGCGGGGAATGCGCCTGGCCGCTGGAACAGCAGATTCCTTTCCACTTAGTCTTCAGGCGCGCCGCTTTTCGGCCCCACCATGCTTCCGAAAACGCTGAGCCCTCACGCTCGCGGGTTGCAAGTCATATTGAGCGCGATAGTACATCCTGATAGGCTGAATTGTTATCCTCGAACGGCAGGTTTGGCCAAAGACCGCCACGGTACAAAGTGCGTTTTAGAACATTATATTTTAAGCGTTTTGATGATATCAGCGACACAGTTTGCACTAACGGTCTCAGGAGGCTCAATATTCCGTCCTTGCCCGTATAGATGATCATAACAGCCAGAAATGCGTGAAGCTGGTCATGAGCTCTGTGAGCAGTAACTCCGCTTTAGTCTATGTCACCTTGCAGAGAATGGACAGGATGTTATAAGCAGACGCAACTAGATAGTAGACACGATGCTACAACCTTCTCACGCGTACTTTAAGTTTCACCTTGTATTGATCAGCCAATACAAACCTGACCAGTGCGCTATTCTTATTGACTCTCCACAACCGAGGTTTGGAAGCTGAAAAGCAGTGTCAGTCTGGCCGCCTATTGTAAGCCTTTTTTATCCCGACATGTGTCAAGCGTACCTCCACAAAAGAAAAAAAAAACAGGATTCTCATTTACGCTCGCGCTGCTGGCGTCGCAACATTCGCTGAGCGTTGCATGGTGGCGCCTCTCACCACCCTGCTTTAAAGGGGACGCTCCTAATACTCACCCATGTTTCCATCGTTGGCAAAATAGAAAATATGTCGATCTATGCACCTGTACTCCCTCAAAATACCATTAGTGCTGATGATCGTGCCTTTAATTTCTTCGCCATCTTTTTACCTCTTTCGCTTTTAGCTGGGAGGAGCGTCAAAGATAATACTTGTCATAGGTGGTGTTACAGCACATTTCCGTTTCATCGCAAGTTTAATCGCCCGTTCAATCATACCTGACGCATCAGCTTCTTTTTTTTTCATCGCTCACATCGCTTTCGTAGTGGCTGATTTTAAGCATACGCTATTTCCACGGCTGATAGCAGCGAAGTCTTTCCTGAGGTCCCGCTCGTGAACATTTTCCTAAATTCGGGGGCTTGCTTGCTTCAGTTCTAGGTAAGTGATAATTTTTGTGCGGCGTGTGCTTACTTTGAAGCCTTCATTAACGGCATGCAAATTAAATTCCATCCAATTTTGTGGATTCTTTAGCCGTATATTAAAGTGTTCGCAATATTTTAGCTTGCTTTCCTTCTTTTTGCAAAAGCAACGCATTGAATCTTCCGGACGTGAGAGCACATAACATTTCCTTCAGTACACTAGAGAAGGGCACTCCCTGAAAGTAGTCAGTGCTTAACCTTGCAGATATTTTCTGGTCTCGCCCTTCAGAGGAGTTTGTTTTTCCCTGAAATATTGTCTAGTAAACCGCCATTCAATCTGCATGCTTCAGAGGCCACGACGAGTGTAGCAGGTACTGTGATTCCACTTGCACAGCCAAACCTTCTTAGCAAAACGTTCGTAGGGACACCTTGGGAACCTTCCCATAGGCGCTTATGAAAATTCATTTTGAGCGTGAGCTGCCGCGGTGGCTTAGTGGTTATGGCGCTCGACCGCTGACCGAAAAGACGCGGGTGATCTTGTTCTATTGCAGACGTATAGTCTTTGCCAAAAGTAACCAGGCTGCATGGTTTGCTCCTCATTCGTGTAGCAAATCCCTCAAGGCTTCCCTAAAGATCAAAAAGTCCTTGAAAGTGAGGACAGGGGTTCTTATTCCATACACAGATTTAGGGCTTGAGGGCTGGCATAACAGCTTTAATATACGACTGAGAAGCCAACCGTGCAGCCTGGATACTTTTGGCAAAGAATGTACAGGCGCCCAAATCTTCAGCTGGCATGTGCGAGCGGCGACTTTTCTGTTCGTCAGCGCCATATGACGGAGCGAAGTTGGAAATAGGATGAGGCTAAGCGCATGCTCACAAAGCACGCTCGGCTGGGTCCGTCGTCTGCTAGGCTGTTCCTTCTTAGGGATGTCACCCCTTATTATCGCGTTTCGACGAGCAGGCAGCGTGAGTAGGCCAATGGTTTTGCTCGCATTTTACGTTCCGAAGAACAGCGTTGCAGCAACCAAGAAAGGAAATAAAACTGAAATATATGCCGGACACGCCCAATCGTGCGATAAGCCGGAGAACATGGGTGGTTATCATTATGAATGTAGAACATGGGTCATTATCGTTATGAAAGGGTTATCACTAGCTCAGGCAACAATCTGCAAGTCTTCTTCTTTTGTTTCCTGATGAGGTAGCAAGGAGCATCTTCGATCCGACCTTCGTCCCAGTAGGCACGTATGATTCTGCCCAATGAAGTTCCAGCCACTCCAGTTGCTTTAGCATCTCTTTCTGCGATGAGCCGCCCAACGACATCCCTATAATTCGGAGTCTTGTCCCTTGACATACACGGAGTGGCATCTTGATAACTGTTCCGAACAGCTGCGAGCACGGCTGCAGACGTGAGAGCACTTCAGTTTCAAAGCGGCCTTTTAGTTTCGTCGCCACGCTGAAGCATAAAGCACGCAGAGTATTGATAAGCGCCCTTCGTGCAGATGTAAAAAAGCTTTCGCGTCGGCAAGTAACGCGTGAACGATCCATGTTCTCCGGCTTATCGCACGATTGGGAGTGTTCGGCCTATCTTTCAGTTTTATTTCCTCGCTTGGTTGCTACAACGCTGTTCTTCGCAACGTAAAATGCGAGCAAAACCATTCGTCTACTCACGCTGCCTGCTCATCGAAACGCGATAATAAGGGGTGGCGTCCTTAAGAAGGAACAGCCTGGCAGACGACGGGCCCAGCCGAGCGTGCTTTGTGAGCATGCGCTTAGCCTCATCCTGTTCAAACTCCGCCACTTCATATGGCGCTGAGGCACAGAAAAGTAGCCGCTCTCGCACGCCAGTTAAAGATCTGGGTGCCTGTACAGTCATGAAACTTATTGGCGGGAACACGGGAGCACGTGAACTATAGACTCAAGCCCTACTGATGGCGACCTACGGCGGCTGCTTTTAGCAACGTTGTGGAAAGGGCTATGCCACCTTGCTTGCTTCCAGCAAGCCGAAGGACACGCCTCTCTTTCCACTTCCTTTATGAAGGCGGCCGCCGCGTATCGCCACGAGTAGGGTGCGAGGCTAGCAGGCACGCGATGCCGGGCTCACGCTCATAAATTTCGTGGCTGTACATACTATCACGATGCACAGAAACGCAAACAGAGCGGAGCCTACGGGCTCCTCTGTTCGAATTTCTTTTGATGTCGCTTTTACCTGGGTCGTAAGAAAAAAGCGGTAGAGTCGTCCTAGGATGCATCACGGACAACTACAGCATCTTTTTACTACCCCCGAAGTAAAAGATTGTTTAAAATAAATGCGGATCCCGGAGAGCTTAGGCTACGCTCTGTTCGCGTTTCTTTCCATCGTGATAATATATTAAGGCAACGGCCACTTTAACCACGCGCATTTTCTCATTGAAAAAGCAGCCTTCATTTAATCTTACTAAGCAGTGTTCGAAACGAACTGGTTGCTAGCCTTTGCTGGATGAATGCACAATCTTGTTTCGGCATCCAAGTCAACTAACTAGAGAGGTTTCAGAGGCCTATCATATCCGTGAAAATGAGCACACGTGTGATGCTGACCAAAATGGTGGTCCTGCATGAAAAGTTTTATTATCTTGACGTTGAATGCGTGACGCTCATCCTGATGCGCCTGCCTGATGGCGTTTCTTTCTCTTTGTGGTTTTTTATCTTCCTCTTTTTCTGCATTTTTTAACATACGCCCCGTTGCGAGCAAGCGCTTGCGTTGTTTGGTCTTCCTTGTCCGTCGTCCTGATTGCACGATTTTTCCCATGATGGTATACCAGCTAGCTAAAATGTCGATTCTACTTGAATAGGATTCTGCTGAAGCGCAACGCATCCTCTCCGAGGCGCAATGCACAAGCGCACCTTTCGCTTGATAATAGGCGTCGTAGTTATGCACGGCAATACTCTTGACAACACACTTTTACCTTTCAGGTGAAAGACGGCGGGACGTCCATATTTTCCTCGCAGCCATCGCCATGTTCTCTGCCCAGCCGTTCTACATCTATCTACAAAGATGGGACCTGAGGCGCTCGCATTCGGTCCGGCACCCTGAAGTCCTGTCATATTTTCGAAAGTTCAGGAATACCACGAGATTTCGCAACTTTTCTTCAATGATGTTTGCCCAGTTTTCCTTCAATCGGGAGCAGGCTCCCGTGCGTGGTTCCACAGCCAGATTGAGAATAGACGGCAAATTCTATGGTGGTCTGCCGTTCACGATGGTGAACATAACACCGTTCCTCTGCACCAAACCTGCAAAGAGTTTCACGTTGCGGTTCGAAGCCATCCCGTTGCATGTTTCAGTGCACCTAGATGAAGTGATGAGGACCACGGAGGATTATGTGCTGCAAAGAATTCAGGAAAGCGACCCCTACGTGTACAAGCGAGAAGATACCGTGGCTCTTGTCAAAGCCTGCCTCGTCACTGAATATAAGGCCACCGTGCAAGGCTTACAGGTACGGATGCGCCCCGAGTGCGGAATTAGCATTTTCCGGAGCATGTAACCAGGCGTAAAATCGCTTCGGCCTAGTTTGTTCATGCAACCGGGGCGTACAATGCAGCGCCAAAAGAGAGGACAAGCAACCTCAATTGGAAAAAGCTGGACGCTTCAGTAATTTATTCGCGAGTTCACGTGTATTAGCTGGCCGTAAATTTCAACGGCATGGGCTCTATATACCTCTAGAACACGTCGCGTCCACATTTAAGTTGCAAGGATGCTCACGGCTTCCAACACATTGAGAATTTCTTTTAGTGTTAGCTGCTTGTATTGTTCCGCTGTATTATTATTATTTATATGCCCCTCCTGCTTGGGCCACTCCAAGGCCTGAAGTATTGAACAAATAAATAAAATAAATAAATAAATCTAAGCAGTAGTGTCGTCTGAGCTGTAGTGTCGTCTGAGCTGTAGTGTCGTCTGAGCTGTAGTGTCTTCCGAGCTGTAGTTTCGGCTGAGCTGTAGTTTCGGCTGAGCTCTAGTTTCGGCTGAGCTGTAGTTTCGTCTGAGCTGTAGTTTCGTCTGAGCTGTAGTTTCGTCTGAGCTGTAGTTTCGTCTGAGCTGTAGTTTCGTGTGAGCTGTAGTTTCTTCTGAGCTGTAGTTTCGTCTGAGCTGTAGTGTCATCTGAGCTGTAGTGTCGTCTGAGCTGTAGTGTCATCTGAGCTGTAGTGTCATCTGAGCTGTAGTGTCATCTGAGCTGTAGTGTCTCTAAGTTGTAGTGTCTTGTGACGTATAGTGTCTTGTGACGTATAGTGTCTTGTGACGTATAGTGTCTTGTGACGTATAGTGTCTTCTGACGTATAGTGACTTCTGACCTATAGTGTTATGTAAACTATATTAATACGGTCGCTCATGCGCAGCAGCGTTTTTCCATCAAGGCGTCGTTAGTGTGAAGTTACAGCTCCCTGCGAGCCCATATGCGCGTAGTTTGCTTTACTTTGTTCAAGCTCTTCCTTTGATATCACCTGTCAGCGCTTGTAGAAGGTGAGGCAGGGATAAAGAGTATATTTGCTGTTGTATTCATCTCGTGACTCGCAGGTATCTCTAGTCTGCCCTCTTTCTGGGATGAGGATCCACATCCCCTGTCGTGGGGTCCGCTGCAGACACGTGCAGTGCTTTGACGCGCACACCTACCTGGGAAGTAATGAGGCCACTCTGGAGCCTTTCTGGACGTGCCCCGTGTGTAGCGACCAGGTCTTCATCCGGGACCTCCGCGTCGACCTATTCACGCTTGACATCCTTGGCAACGCCAATGACCATTCCATCGCCGTGATCGTCCAAGCCGACGGAAAGTGGGACTTTGTGGCTTCGGACAAGGTCCAAGGCGCCAGTTGCGTCCATGACAACTCGGCGGGAGCCGAGGCCTCCCCACCTCCAGCGCTTCCTACGCCGGGCGTCGTAGCGGAGGGCGAATCAAACCAGAGATAGATGCTGATGACGCATCTTCGCCTTTTGTACGTCCTATGTGTTCTTTGTGTTCGCTTCTATACCTTCCTCGTCCGCCTTTCCGCCAAAAATACGAGCTGCTGTTGCCTGCTTCAGAGAGCAGGGATGAGTGATGCAAGTGTTCCCATTGGGCAGCATTTGTTTTTGCTCGGTTAAATGCAAGTTTCATCGTCAGTCTCGTTGCTACGCAAGGTGAACTTATTTCCCCGCGAATTTTACTTACGCAAATTGTACGCAATTATCATTCCTGCGGAGCCGACACCCATCGTTCAGATTTTAGCCTTGCCTCCCTACCCCCTTCCTGTAGTCATGATCTATTATTATGCACATTAACGGAGCAGCCAGACGCATTTTCTATTTTATGTTTTCCGGACGTGTCCGATTAGATCGTGCATGTTCCCTGGACGATGCCATGTTATTTACGACAGATCGCTGAATAGCGAGCACGATTAAACGGCCTTTCACGGCTATTAACAAAGATGGACGGGTGTTCTGTTTGAGGTTCCATGATTTGTACAAATACATCGCGGACGTCAGTCACTGTCATCCGTGTCGGGACGATCCCTAAGCGTACCGACTGTTGTGTAAATCAGAGAAAATAAAAAAAAAATTCTCTCGCCCCAGCGACACGTTTGTTCGGGCTAACATTTCTCACAGAGGATACTTGTGGTGGTCAGTTTTGTGTTATACTACATTTAAGTGAGGAACTTGTCTGATTCGGATGATTTGTTTGGAATTCCCCATTGTCTGCGGTGACGGCGAACCAAAACCGAAAGACAACGCAACAGTGGTACCCGTAGCGCCATCTCGCACCCACCGGAGAAACGAGCCCTCTAGCGGGAAGGGCCCGGGGGGCAGTTGGACTCGCATAGCCAAGTCACGGCCATGACCTTCTCTTGATCGCTGTACGACCGCATTTTCGGTGATGTCTTGCGCTGCTTCGCAGCAGGGACCACCAAGCAAAGATCATTTGCTCACCAACTTAGCAAAGCTGGGTTTCTCCGGTGGGTGCGAGATGGCGCCACGGGCACCGTTGCTGCGATGTCTTTCGGGATTGGTTCGTTGTCGCCGCAGACGATGGGGATTTCCAAATAATTCTGACAGAATCAGGCGAGTACCCCACCTAAATGTAGTATAAAACAAAACTGACCACCAAATGCAACTTCTGTGCGAAATTTGAGCCCGAACAAATGTGCGGTTAGGCCGAAGAAATTTTTTTTCGATTTTCTCTGATTTACGCAACACGCGATATGTGTTCCTCCCGCCACCGTCGAGTTTCTTTCCCTTCTTACCTTTCAGCAGTGTTTAGGCTCTGCAGTCGAGTTTCCAGATTTCTGAACACTCCGCGCGGCCTTCTCCGATGTCAGTGAACGTTAAAGCCCTGCGCTAATCGAAACTGTTACAGGCCCTGCCATCCCAAAGATCTAAATTTCTCACGATTGGCATTGCATCCAGTAAACGGCTTGCTTCTGAATCCTTGGTAATCTTGTGTTGTTCTGGTTCTTGCCACCTGCTGAGGGGCTGCAGGCCTATTCATGTGATCTTGCTGCAACCTCACCTCCAGCACTGACGCTCAACTGGCAAACACACCATCAGCAGCCTATAGCAGCCTACAGTTCTTCCCCCAAGCAACCAAAAATCCTGTATAAAATCTTTACACTTATAAGGTGTAGAAGAAGGACGTCGGGAACGGCGTCGAGGTCGGCGATTGAGCGGGGCGACCAACACTAACACGATCTGCGCGATGGCAATCCCACAACTGCTTCTTCTTCATCAGCGTCAATCGAAGGGGTCCAGCTTCTTCTTCACAATGCCCCCCAGAAAAAAGGAGTCATCCTGGCCACTTAAGGGGACGGAGAGACAAGGGGGTCGTAGAACGGCTTAAGGCGCTGCACATGTACAGTTTCACGGCCACGGCGCCGAAAATCAGAACGCGCCGTAAGAGGTTCAACGACGTAATTTACTGGCGAAGTGCGCTCGACGACACGGTAGGGCCCATGATACTTGGAGAGCAGTTTTGTTGTGAGGCCGGGGCTGCCGGATGGAACCCATAGCCACACGAGTGAGCCGGGCTCGAAGTGTAGTGCATTCTTCTGATTGGTGTCATGGTGATGTTTCTGGCGCCATTGAGAGTCGGTCGTGAACGACCGAGCAATCTGGCGGCATTCTTCGGCGTGCTGTGCAGCTTCGGTAACTGTGGTACATTCAGATGCATCAGGCTTGAGGCGAGCACAGTATCAAGGGGAGCTGATGGATGCCGACCGTAAAGCAAAAAGAACGGAGAGAAACCCGTGCTGGATTGCGTAGCAGTGTTTTATGCATAGATGATATAAGGAAGGACAATGTCCCAGTTGGTGTGACCGGATCCGACGTACTTCGCCAACATGTCACCAAGGGTGCGATTAAATCGTTCAGTAAGACCGTTTGTTTGCGAGTGGTAGGCTGTGCAAGTGCGGTGAATGATTTTGCACTGAGCGAGCAGGGCTTGACCGACGTCAGATAAAGCACGGAAGAAAGCTGCTTCTTCTAAAAGGTAACACTTGCATTCCAGAGCGAACTAAAAGATGTTAAAGGGCAACTGCCGCACTTTTTCGAGAATTTCGCGATATTCAAGGATTCAGATCTGTGTAGGCTGTAGGTAAAGCATGCCAAGTGTTTTGCACTAGCAATTAAAATAGTGACGTAATCGACGATTGAATTTTGCGCTTCCCCTCAACGCACCGGAGGAGTGCAGGGCAACTCAGCGTGACGTGACGGAAGGTATGATTTCAAATTACCGCTGTCGTCCGCCACACCCTGCCCTGACTCGCCAGATGCTTGCTGCCAAACAACTCTCGGCAGGGTTCGCCTTCGGTGGCCTTGTTTTTTTCCTTCAAAGCAGGTGTTTGTGCGTTGGAAATGTACCGATACCTTCGATGACGTCATCAGAGCGTGCGGATTTTAATCGGCGATTACTTCATTATTTCAAGTGCTAGCCCAAAAAGACTCCGCCTGCTTTGACAGCAGGTTTCACATATTCGACCCTATTAAGCTCGTTGGTTTCTAAAACGTATGCAGTTTTCCTGTAAGTCTCTGCATGAGATGTCATTATTGGAAAACGGCACTGTATTTTACACTCCCCGTCACAAAGAGGAATGGATTGTACAAACCCCCAGAACAAACTACGCCATGAAAATATTTTTTTTTATTTCAAATGGGTTTCGTTTGGTTTAACGAGGTTTAACGTCCCAAAGCAACTAAGGCTATGAGAGACGCCGTAGTGGAGGGCTGCGGAAATTTCGACCACCTGGAGTTCTTTAACCTGCACTGACATCGCACAGTACACGGGCCTGTAGAATTTCTCCTCCATTAAAATTCGCCCACTGCAGCCGGGATCGAAACCGCGTCTTTCGGGCCAGCAGCCGAGCGCCTTAACCACTCAGCCACCGTGGCGGCCACAATGGAAAAATTTTCCTCTACCCTTCCAACGTTATTAAACAGCTATCCTAAATCTCGGACTGCCCTGCTAAGAATATATCACCCTGCTTATTCTTACTTTCAACCTAGTTTCACCCCACCGCTTTCTTCAGGAGCTCTCCAAAAGGTAGAAGTCAGAGCGAGCCTGTTGGATGGTGCAGCTCAAAACTATCGGATTAAGTGTATTTCAACAGGCATTAAATCGCTTCTAAGGGCTTGTTAGTGTTCTTAGCAGTAGACCCGATGCACACAAAACCACATTTTAGCGAACACGGGGTGTAATATCCCTTTACGGTCGTTTATTTCATAATTTTCTCCACATTACGGGATGTCCAGCACACCGAGACGAGTTCGAAGCCTAGAAAAAGACACTGAAAACTTGTTTTTTTTTAATCCTAATAAGTACTGTCGCGATCAATATGACTTGCAACCTCAAGCAGCGTGGCCGGAGCGCTCCCCGTAAGCATGGTGGAGCCGACAAGCGACGCGCTTGAAAACGACAGGGAAAGAATTTTGCTGTTCCACCACTCAGACTTCTCCCCTGGGTCTTGGCAGTACCATGGCGTTATCGCATCGCCGGCGCTTGCATGACGAATGCAAGACGCATGTCACAGTTGATTTTTTTTTCATTCCTTTTGCTGCTTTCACCTGGCTTTCACCGTGGCCCAAATAGCACTTCAATCACAGTATGAGTGGAGCGGTTTTGACGATTCGAGGCTAGACGCGCCGGCGCCTGTGAGAATTAACGAGCTCAGATTTCGTTGGGCAGACGGGGCGGGGGATGCTGGAACAGCACAATCCTTTCCACTTAGTCTTCAGGCGGGCCGCTTTTCGGCCTCACCATGCTTCCGAAAACGCTGCGGCTACACGCTCGCGGGCTGCAAGTCATATTGAGCGCGATAGTATGTACATCCTGATGATGCTGAATTTTAAAGGGCCACTGAGGAGAAATTGAAGTTGGTTTGTATCGACAGAATACCAGCTCCTGACTACAAAAACGCCACTCATACTGACAACAAAGCTCTTGTAACGCAGAAAAGAGCAAGAACCAAAATACAGGTATCGCCGCCACAGGCAAAACTCGCAAGTAAAAGCGTGATGACGTTATAGGAGAAAACAGTGTAGCTAGAACCAATGGTTCTAGCAACACTGGGAAACGAGAGGCCACGAATCACTGAGGCGCCGCCAATGCATGCGCAAATCTCCTTGACGTCACCAGATGGCGCCACGTACCCGGCAGCTACGCGCGTGCTTGCAGCATCGGTACCAATCAGCGCCTGTTCACTGGCGGTAGGCGGGCTCCCGGTATTCCGCTAACGGTAACAAGGTACACGGTATGCTAAAGGCGTCTATTTGCGAGAACTTCGTTGACGACATCGAGAGCGGGATCCATCGTAACGCTGGCAAAACGCCGGTGCAAACGTAAGTGAAGCGAAGGTAGCGACGGCCGCAACAGCCGATAGATGCCTTCAACATGCGGCCGGCCGGCGGTAGCTTTATTTTCGGCTGCTGCTAGGCCGCACTGCTGGCAGCCAGAAATCACGGAGTCTGCGTTACGTCATATTTCACGTCACTTAGTCCTGTGTCGTCACAAGAGAAACCCAAGTTTGAATCAGAGCTGCGGGAAAAATATTTTCAACTTCGAATCCAAATTTCATAGAAGTAAATGCATCTTTCGCTGTCGGACAAGTGGCAACAAAGCCATGAAATGCCGAACTATCGGATTTTGCTTTAAAAAATATTAATAGAGCTCAACTCACTGTCCCTTTAATCCCCGAACGGCAGGTTTGCCCAAAGAGTGGCACAGGGTGCTTTTTAGAACATTATATCTTAAGCGTTTTGATGATATCACCGACGCAGTTTGCACTGCCGGTTTCGGGAGGCTAAATATTCCGCCCTTGTTGGCACAGATGATCATAACAGCCAGAAATGCGTGAAGCTGGTCATGAGCTCTGTGAGCAGTAACTCCGCCTTAATCTCTATTACACCTTGCAGAGAATGGACAGGATGTTATAAGCAGACGCAACTAGATAGACACGATGCTACAACCTTCTCACGCGTACTTTAAGTTGCACCTTGTATTGATCAGCCAATACAAACCTGACCAGTGCGCTATTCTTATTGACTCTCCACAACCGAGGTTTGGAAGCTGAAAAGCAGTGTCAGACTGGCCGCCTATTGTAAGCCTTTTTTATCTCGACATGTGGCAAGCGTAGCTTCACAAAAGAAAAAATTACCGACGATTACGTTACTTCCTAATGCGAAATTTGAGCGCAGCAAATAAGCTGTTTCACCTTTTCGATAGATTGAGGCAAAGAAATCGAGCAACACATGTATGCGCTATCACAGAATTTTTTTTTTATTTTTCACACGTATTCGCAATTTCGGCTCGGGCGGTGCACATATACAGATCCGCCGCCACCGATCTGGCTCTCTGATTGCCACCGCACAGGGGTTGAATTGGAGGAGGAGCGAAGAAAGGAATTAAATTCGAGCCGGCGCTTTGACAACCGGAGACTCGCAGGAAGAGGGGGGAGGGGGGCGGCGTGCACACCCAGCGGCAAACGATGGGGGCAGAAGCGCCGGAGCAAGCGGACAACACGATAAAGGGAGGAGGGAAGAGATAGCAGCGACTGACTGATGCCGCTGACGCCGATAGCGCTGGGGGGATGAAAAGGGGGCGGAGCTGGTTATGAGGCCAGCGACAACGCCGACGACGACGCGAAACCCAGGAACGGACGCCAAAGAGCTGCGCTCTAAAAAAAACAGGATTCTCATTTACGCTCGCCCTGCTGGCTTCGCAATATTCGCTGAGCGGAGTATGGTGGCGCCTCTCACCACCCTGTGTTAAAGGGGACGCTCCTAATACTCATCCATGTTTCCATCGTTGGCAAAATAGAAGATATGTCGATCTATGCACCTGCACTCCCTCAGAGAACCATTAGTGCTGGTGATCGTGCCTTTAATTTTTTCGCCATCTTTTTACGTCTTTCGCTTTTAGCTGGGAGGAGTGTCAAGATAATACTTGTCATAGGTGGTGTTACAGCACATTTCCGTTTCATCGCAAGTTTAATCGCCCGTTCAATCATACCTGACGCATCAGCTTCTTTTTTGTTCATCGCTCACGTCGCTTTCCTAGTGGCTGATTTTTAAGCATACGCCATTTCCACGGCTGAGAGCAGCGAAGTCTTTTCTGAGGTCCCGCTCGTGAACATTTTCCTAAATTCGGGGGCTTCGTTGCTTCAGTTTTAGGTAAGTGATAATTTTTGTGCGGCATGTGCTTACTTTGAACCCTTTATTGACGGCATGCAACTTAAATTCCATCCATTTTTGTGGATTCTTGAGCCGTATATTAAAGTGTTCGCAAAATTTTAGCTTGCTTTCCTTCTTTTTGCTAACCGCAACGCATTGAATCTTCCGGACGTGAGAGCACATAACATTTCCTTCAGTACACTAGAGAAGCTAGGGCACTCCCTGAAAGTAGTCAGTGCTTAACCTTGCCGATATTTTCTGGTCTCGCCCTTCAGAGGAGTTTGTTTTTTCCCTGAAATATTCTCTAGTAAACCGCCATTCATTCTGCATGCTTAGAACGCCACGACGAGTGCAGCAGGTACTGTGATCCTACTTGCACAGCCAAACGTTCTTAGCAAAACGTTCGTAGGGACACCTTGGGAACCTCCCCATAGGCCCTTATAAAATTCATTTTAAGCGTGAGCTCCCGCGGTGGCTTTGTGGTTATGGCGCTCGACTGGTGACCCAAAAGACGGGGGTGATCTTGTTCTTTTGCAGACGTATAGTCTTTGCCAAAAATAGCCAGGCTGCATGGTTTGCTCCTCGTTCGTGTAGCAAAGCCCTCACGGCTTCCCTAAAGATCAAAGTTCTTTGAAGGTGAGTACAGGGGTTCTCCTTACCATACACAGATTTAGAGCTTGAGGGCTGGCATAATAGCTTTAATATACGACTGAGAAGCCAACCGTGCAGCCTGGATACTTTTGGCAAAGAATGTACAGCCTCCCTGATTTTTAATAATATAGCGCGAGCGTCGACCAAACTGCTGGTCAGCGCCTTATAACGGCGATAAGCGTGCAACAAGGCGAGAGTTCGCGCACGCGCACGAAGGCTGAGCGTCGTCTGCTACGCTGTTCCGAGCACGAGGACACACGCCCTGCCACAATATCAGTTCGCTAAATCCCGCCACGTCGTAGAGCGCATGCGCATGATTAATATGTGATACTTTCTTTCCTTTTATTTTTTCTTATCGTAACTTTGCATCGCCAGGCTGGCCTCCCGTAGTAGGCAAAAAAAAAGAGGGAAAGAAATCATGTCTCATGCAGTCTCACATATTAATCATGCGCATGCGCTCTACGGCTTGGCGGGATCTAGCGAACTGATATTGTGGCAGGGCGTGTGCCCTCGTGCTCGGAACAGCATAGCAGACGACACTCTGCCTTCGTGCGCGTGCGCGAACTCTCGCCTTGTTGCACGCTTATCGCCGTTATAAGGCGCTGACCAGCAGTTCGGTCGACGCTCGCGCTATATTATTAAAAATCAGGGAGGCTGTACAGGCGCCCAAATCTTTAGCTGGCGTGTGCGAGCGGCGACTTTTCTGTTCGTCAGTGCCATATGACGTAGCGAAGTTGGAAATAGGATGAGGCTAAGCGCATGCTCACAAAGCACGCTCGGCTGGGTCCGTCGTCTGCTAGGCTGTTCCTTCTTAGGGACGTCACCCCTTATTATCGCGTTTCGACGAGCAGGCAGCGTGAGTAGGCCAACGGTTTTGCTCGCATTTTACGTTGCGTAGAACAGCGTTGCAGCAACCAAGAAAGGAAATAAAACTGAAATATATGCCGGACACGCCCAATCATGCGATAAGCCGGAGAACATGGGTGGTTACCATTATGAATGGAGAACATGGGTCATTATCGTTATGAAAGGGTTATCACTAGCTCAGGCAACAATCTGCATGTCTTCTTTTGTTTTCCTGATGAGGTAGCAAGGTGCATCTTCGATCCGACCTTCGTCCCAGTAGGCACGTATGATCTGCCCAATGAAGTGCCAGCCGCTCCAGTTGCTTTAGCATCTCTTTCTGCGATGAGCCGCCCAACGACATCCCTATAATTCGGAGTCTTGTCGCTTGACATACACGGAGTGGCATCTTGATAACTGTTCCGAACTGCTGCGAGCACGGCTGCAGAGTAGCTTCACTTCAGTTTCACAGCGGCCTTTTAGTTTCGTCGCCACGCTGAAGCATAAAGCACGCAGAGTGTTGATAAGCGCCCTTCGTGCAGATGTAAAAAAGCTTTCGCGTCGTTAAGTAACACATGAACGATCCATGTTCTCCGGCTTATCGCACGATTGGGAGTGTTCGGCCTATCTTTCAGTTTTATTTCCTCGCTTGGTTGCTACAACACTGTTCTTCGCAACGTAAAATGCGAGCAAAACCATTCGTCTACTCACGCTGCCTGCTCATCGAAACGCGATAATAAGGGGTGACGTCCTTAAGAAGGAACAGCCTGGCAGACGACGGGCCCAGCCGAGCGTGCTTTGTGAGCATGCGCTTAGCCTCATCCTGTTTCAAACTCCGCCCCGTCATATGGCGCTGAGGCACAGAAAAGTCGACGCTCTCACACGCCAGTTAAAGATTTGGGCGCCTGTACAGTCATGAAACTTATTGGCGGGAACACGGGAGTGCGTGACAGATAGCCTCAAGCCCTACTGATGGCGACCCACGGCGGCTGCTTTTAGCAACGTGGTGGAAAGGGCTATGCCGCCTTGCCACCTTCCAGCAAGCTGAAGGACACGCCTCTCTTTCCACTTCCTTTATGAAGGTGGCCGCCGCGTATCGCCACGAGTAGGGTTCAAGGCTAGCAGGAACGCGCTGCCGGGTTCACGCTCATAGATCTCGTGGCTGTACATACTATCACGATGCAGAGAAACGCAAACAGAGTGGAGCCTACGGGCTCCTCTGTTCGAATTTCTTTTGATGTCGCTTTTACCTGGGTCGTAAGGAAAAAGCGGTAGAGTCGTCCTAGGATACATCACGGACAACTACAGCATCTTTTTGCTACCCCCGAAGTAAGAGCGTGTTAAAAAGAAATGCGGATAACGGAGCGCCTAGGCTCCGCTCTGTTCGCGTTTCTTTCTATCGCTATAGTATATTAAGGCAACAGCCAGTTTGACCAAGCGCTTTTTGTCTTTGAAAAAGCCGCCTTCATCTAATCGTGCTAAGCAGTGTTCGAAATGTACTGGTTGCTAGCCCTTGCTGGATGAATCCACAATCTTGTTTCGGCATCCAAGTCAACTAACTAGAAAGGTTTCAGAGGCCTATCATATCCGTGAGAATGAGCACACGTGTGCTGCTGACCAAAATGGTGGTCCTGCATGAAAAGTTATCTTATCTTGACGTTTCCTGCGTGACTCTCATCCTGATGCGCCTGCGTGATGGCGTTTTTTTCTCTTTGTGGTTTTTTATCGTTCTCTCTTTTTCTGCATTTTTTAAACAAACGCCCAGTTGCGAGCAAGCGCTTGCGTTGTTTGGTCTTCCTTGTCCGTTGTCCTGAGTGCACGATTTTTGCCATGATGGTATGCCAGCTAGCTAAAATGTCGATTCTACTTGAATAGGATTCTGCTGAAGCGCAACGCATCCTCTCCGCGGCGCAATGACCACCCGCACCTTCCGGTCGATATTAAGGCGGAAGCCTTTAATGCCTCATCGTTGTAAGCAGGAGTTGTCGACAGAAATTTCACGCTTTTCAATTGGTCGTGACGTCACAATGCGCGAATTTCAAACAGGGTCAATTGTACTTTGGCTAGTAACCATGCAATCAATTAAATGAATGATATAGTGATGCTCCAAGTAAGTGGGAATGAGTTTATTGAGTTGGTTGATTAAACAATTAGCCTAATTAACCTTTCTAGTAAGACCAGAAAAACAAATAAAACCGAGTGGGAAGTTGGTCGAGTCGGGGAATCGAACCAGGGTCTCCAGAGTGCGAGACAAGCACGCTAAACACTCCGCCATGCCAGCTCGATGGTTCGGAATGAACAAAGGCGCGTCTAATGAATATGAAGGCTAATTCTAGAGGCCCGTGTACTGTGCGATGTCAGTTCACGTTACAGAACCCCAGGTGGTCGAAATTTCCGGAGCCCTTCACTACGGCGTCCCTCATAGCCTGAGCTGCTTTGGGACGTTAAATCCCAATAAACTAAAAACCAAACGAATACGGTGTCTTCCTTCACTCCCATCTTCCTCCTTCCCTTACGGTGAGATTCAGGTGTCCACCGAGATATGCGAGGCACATTCATTTCCTTTTCTCGAAAATCAATTTACCGACGAGTAAGGCTTAGAGCCGAACGGGCGATGGCGTTCTGTGGACTCCCTGGCAGCGTTGCAAGACGCTGTCGCGTTCCACTCTTAGAGGCGAAGCTTAACATCTTAACCACAAATCAGTGACACAAGCAGCAACACCTCGCTTAACCTCACCGCTTTTTAGGTAAAAAAAAATGGCCTAGGCTTAACCTGGTTTTAAGCCTGGAGAATGCGAAGCATAATCGTGTCGCGTAATTTGGAGGCGCACAACCACCGCGACGGCGCGAGGTGGGCCCCCGTTTCTCCACTGTCGTGACGTCATCGTGTCACGGGGTGTGACGTCATGTATCACGTGATTTGGAGGCGCATAACAACGGTGAAGGGCTGAAGTGGTAGCTAAAGTAGTATGCTTCGCATAAAAGTGCCCTTGAATTTTAGGCGTCGTAGTTATGCACGGCAATACTCCTGACACCGCATATTTATCTTTCAGGTGATAGACGGCGGGACGTTCACGTTTTCCTTGGAGCCATCGCCATGTTCTCGGCCCAGCCGTTCTACATCTATCTACAAAGATGGGACCTGACGCCCTCGCATTCGGTCCGGCACCCTGAAGTCCTGTCATATTTCCGAGAGTTCAGACATACCACGAGATTTCGAATCCATTCTACAGTGATGTTTGCCCACTTTTCCTTCAATCAGGAGCAGGCTCCCGCGCGTGGTTGCACAGCCACATTGAGACTAGGCGGCAAAGTCTATGGTGGTCTGCCGTTCACGATGGTGAACATAACACCGCTCCTCTGCACCGCACCTACAAAGAATTTCACGTTGCGGTTCCAAGCCATCCCGTGGCATGTTTCAGTGCACCTAGATGAAGTGACGAGGACCACGGAGGATTATGTGCTGCAAACAATTCAGGAAAGCGACCCCTACGTGTACAAGCGAGAAGACACCGTGGCTCTTGTCAATGCCTGCCTCGCCACTGAATATCAGGCCACCGTGCAATGCTTACAGGTACGGATGCGCCCCGAGTGCAGAATTAGCATTTTCCGGAGCATATAACCAGTCTTAAAATAGCTTCGGCCCAGTTTGTTCATGTAACTGAGCGTACAATGCATCGCCAAAAGAGGACACCAACGGCAAGTGGAAAATGTTGCGCGCTACAGTAATTTCTTCGCGAGTTCACGTGTATTAGCTGGCCGTAAATATGAGCGGCATGGGCTCTATTTACCTCTAGAACACGTTGCGTCCACATTTAAGTTGCAAGGATGCTCACGGTTTCCAACACATTGAGAATTTCTTTTAGTGTTAGCTGCTTGTGTTGTTCCGCTGTATTATTATTATTTATATGCCCCTCCTGCTTGGGCCACTCCAAGGCCTGCAGTATTGAACAAATAAATAAAATAAATAAATAAATTTGTGCTGTAGTGTTATATGAGCTGTAGTGTCGTCTGAGCTGTAGTGTCGTCTGAGCTGTAGTGTCTTCTGAGCTGTAGTGTCGTCTGAGCTGTAGTGTCGTCTGAGCTGTAGTGTCGTCTGAGCTGTAGTGTCGTCTGAGCTGTAGTGTCGTCTGAGCTGTAGTGTCGTCTGAACTGTAGTGTCTTCTGAGCTGTAGTGTCTTCTGTCCTATAGATGTCTTCTTACCTATAGATGTTTTCTGACCTATAGATGTTTTCTGACCTATAGATGTTTTCTGACATATAGATGTTTTCTGACATATAGTGTCTTCTGACATATAGTGTCTTCGGACCTATAGTGTTATCTGAGCTATATTGATACGCCCGTGCATGCGCAGCAGCGTTTTTCCATCAAGGCGTCGTTAGTGTAAAGTTACAGCTTCCTGCGAGCCCATATGCACGTAATTTTTCTTTACTTGGTTCAAGCTCTTGCTTTGATATCACTTGTCGGTGCTTGTAGAAGGTGAGGCAGGGATAAAGAGTATATTTCCGGTTGTATTTATCTCGTGACTCGCAGGTATCTCTAGTCTGCCCTCTTTCTGGGATGAGGATCCATATCCCCTGTCGTGGGGTCCGCTGCAGACACGTGCAGTGCTTTGACGCGCACACGTACCTAGGAAGATACGAGGCCACTCTGGAGCCTTGCTGGAGGTGCCCCGTGTGTAGCGACGAGGTCTTCGTCAAGGACCTCCGCATCGACCTCTTCACGCTTGACATCCTTGCCAGCGCCAACGATCATTCCATCGCCGTGGTCGTCCAAGCCGACGGAAGCTGGAACATGGTGGCTTCGGACAATGACCAAGGCGCCAGTTGCGTCCATGACAACTCGGCGGGAACCGAGGCCTCCCCGTTTCATGCACTTCATGAGCTGGGCATCATAGTAGAGCGCGAAACAAACCAATGATAGACGCTGATGACGCATCTTCACCATTTTTACGTCCTTTGTATTCTTTTTGTTCGCTTCTATACCTTCCTCGTCCGCCCTTCCGCCAAAAATACGAGCTGCTGTTGCCTGCTTCAGGGAGCAGGGATGAGTGATGCAAGTGTTACCATTGGGGCTGCATATGTTTTTGATCGGTTAAATGCAAGTTTCATCGTTATTCTCGTTGCTACGCGAGGTGAACTTTCTTTCCCCGCGAATTTTAGGTACGCAAATTGTAGGCAATTATCATTCCTACGGAGCCTACACCCATCGTTCAGCGCGTTCAGCTTTTAGCCCTACCTCCCTGCCCCCTTCCTGTAGTCATGATCATTTATTGTGTACATTAACGGAGCAGCCAGACGCATTTTCTATTTTATGTTTTCCGGACGTGTCCGTTTACATCGTGCATGTTCCCTGGACGATGCCATGTTATTTACGACTGATCGCTGAATAGCGAGCACGATTAAACGGCCTTTCACGGCTATTAACAAAGATGGACGGGTGTTCTGTGTGAGGTTCCGTGCTTTGTGTAAATACATCGCGGACGTCAGTCACTGTCATCCGTGTCGGGACGATCCCTAAGCGTACCGACTGTTGCGTAAATCAGAGAAAATCGAAAAAAAGATTCTCTCGGCCCAACGACACGGTTGTTCGGGCTAAAATTTCTCACAGAGGTTAATTCTGGTGGTCAGTTTTGTTTTATACTACATTTAAGTGGGGAACTTGTCTCATTCCGCCAGAATTATTCATAATTCCCTTTTGTCTGCAGTGACGGCGAACCAAAACCGAAAGACAACGCAACAGTGGTACCCGTAGCGCCATCTCGCACCCACCGGAGAAACGAGCCCTCTACCGGGAAGGGCCCGGGGGGAGGAGTTAGACTCGCATAGCCAAGTCACGGCCATGACCTTCTCTTGATCACTGTACGACCGTATTTTCGGTGATGTATTGAGCTGCTTCGCAGCAGGGACCACCAAGCAGAGATCTTTTGCTCACCAACTTAGCAAAGCAGGGTTTCTCCGGTGGGTGCGAGATGGAGCCACGGGTACCGTTGCTGCCGTGGAGGAAGGAAAGAACTAAGGAGAGGCCCTTACGCCACTTTTTGTGAAGCCGCCCCGCAACCGGAAGTTGGCTCGGCTCTCCTCACTATCTTTCTTCTATACCGAGCTACGGGGCGGGACCGCGCGTGGCGCGCAAGCGCTTCGTAAATGAAAGGTAGAAAAAAAAACCGCGCCGCTCGCCGCTACACTCCTACTCCTCCCTCCCCGTAAACACGCACCTAGAAACAGACCGGCGCACAGGTGTGGTGAACCTTTTCCGACGCCAGGCGAAGAAAGACGACATTGCGCGCCGCTTATAGCTCAGCTCACCATCCTCCTCGGGCTACCGTACACCCGCCGTGTGGCCTTCGAAACGCAGCTCAGCATCGCCGAGAGCGGCTTCATATTTCTGTGCTGTTTGGTGAGGTGCGAAAGTTCGCTGATCAAAACAATCAACGCTTCTTCGCGTCTCGAAGCGCGGTTGCGGAGTGCCACCTTTTCGCGAGATTCATTTCAATGCATCGATCGCTCCGCGTAACGACACCAAGAACAAAATATCAAATGAGCGGTTATTTCCTGCATTTAAAAGCAATCTTGGATGCGTGCGTAACGTCACGACGCCAGGCATGTAGACTTTAACATGCAAGGCCGAACACGCCGTGCCGAAAGCCCGTTCACCGCCACCGAGAAATACTCGGGACCCTAGCAACAACGACGCTAACGACGCCGTACGCCGTTGCTAGTGGCCCGAGTTTTCTTAGCAACAACGACAACGTTGCTAGTGGCCCGACTTTTTAAGCCTAAATTTTGACGTCACTTCCGCCACATTCTCGTCAATGCATTGGGAATACGAAGGGCCTCTCCTTAGTTTTCCTTCCTCCATGGTTGCTGCGATGTCTTTCGGTATTGGTTCGTTGTCGCCGCAGACGATGGGGATTTCCAAATAATTCTGACCGAATCAGGCGAGTACCCCACCTAAATGTAGAATAAAACAAAACTGACCACCAAATGCAACCTCTGTGCGAAATTTGAGCCCGAATAAACGTGCGGGTAGGCCGAGGAAATTTTTTTCCGATTTTCTCTGGTTTACGCAACACGCGATATGTGTTCCTCTCGCCACCGTCGAGTTTCTTTCCCTTATTTCCTTTCAGCAGTGTTTAGGCTCTGTAGTCGAGTTTCCAGATTTCTGAACACTCCGTGCGCCCTTCTCCGATGTCAGTGAACGTTAAAGACCTGCGCTAATCGAAACTGTTACAGGCCCTGCCATCCCAAAGATCTAAATGCCTCATGATTCGCATTGCATGCAGTAAACGGCTTGCTTCTGAATCCTTGGTAATCTAGTGTTGTTCTGGTTCTTGCCACCTGTTTGAGGGGCTGCAGGCCTATTCATGTGATCTTGCTGCAGCCCCACCTCTAGCACTGACGCTCAACTGGCAAACACACCATCAGAAGCCTATAGCAGCCTACAGTTTCCCCCCCAAGCAACCATAATTCCAGTGTAAAATCTTTACACTTATAAGGTAACACTTGCATTCCAGCGCGAACTAAAAGATGTTAAAGGGCGACTGCCGCACTTTTTTGAGAATTTCGCGATATTCAAGGATTCAAATTCATGTAGGCTGTAGGTAAAGCATTCCAAGTGTTTTGCACTAGAAATTAAAGTAGTGACGTAATCGCGATTGAATTTTGCTCTTCTCCTCAATGCACCGTAAGAGTGCAGGGCAACTCAGCGTGACGTCACGGAAGGTATGATTTCAAATTACCGCTGTCGTCCGCCACACCCTGCCCTGACTCGCTTGATGTTTGCTGCCAAACAACTCTCTGCAGGTTTCGCCTTCGGTGGCCTTGGTTTTTTTGCCTTCAAAGCAGGCGTTTCTGCGTTGGAAATGTACCGGTACCTTCGATGACGTCATCAGGGCATCCGGATTTTAATCGGCGATTACTTCATTATTTCAAGCGCTAGCCCAAAAAGACTCCGCATGCTTTACCAGCAGGTTTCACACATTCGACCCTATTAAGCTCGTTGATTTCTAAAACGTATGCAATTTCCTTGTAAGTCTCTCCATGAGATGTCATTATTGGAAATGAGCACGGTATATTACCCTCCCCGTCACAAAGAGGAATGGATTGTACAAATCCCCAGAACAAACTACGCCATGAAAATAATTATTTTCTTTTTATTTCAAATGGGTTTAATGTCCCAGAGCGGCTAAGGCAATGGGGGTCGCCGTAGTGAAGGACTCCGGAAATTTCGACCACCTGGAGTTCTTTAACGTGCACTGACATCGGACAGTACACGGGCCTCTAGAATTTCTCCTCCATTAAAATTCGACCACTGCAGCCGGGATCGAAACAGTGTCTTTCGGGCCAGCAGCCGAGGACCTTAACCACTCATCCTCCGTGGCGGCCACAATGGAAAAATTATCCTCTACCCTTCCAACGTTATTAAACAGCTATCGTAAATCTCGGACTGGCCTGCTAAAAATATATCGCCCTGCTCATTCCTAGTTTCAACCTAGATTCACCCTACCGCCTCCTTGAGGAGCTCTCCAAAAGGGAGAAGTCAGAGCGAGCCTGATGGATGGTGCAGCTGAAAACTATTGGATTAAGTGTATTTCGACAGGCATTAAATCACTTCTAAGGGCTTTTTAGTGTTCTTAGCCGTAGAGCCGATGCACATAAAACCACATTTTAGCGAACACGGGGTGTAATATCCCTTTACGGTTGTTAATTTCTTAATTTTCTCTAACATTACGGGATGTCCAGCACACCGAGACGAGTTCGATGCTTAGAAAAAGACATTGAAAACTTTTTTTATTCCTAATAAGTACTATCGCGATCAATATGACTTGCAACCTCAAGCAGCGTGGCCGGAGGGCTCCCCGGAAGCCTGGTAGAGCCGACAAGCGACGCGCTTGAAAACGAAAGGGAAAGAATTTTGCTGTTCCACCACTCAGACTTCTCCCCTGGGTCTTGGCAGTACCATGGCGTTATCGCATCGCTGGCGCTTGCATGACGAATGCATGACTCATGTCACAGTTGATTTTTTTTCATTCCTTTTGTTGCTTTCACCTGGCTTTCACCGTGGCCCAAATAGCACTTCAATCACAGTATGAGTGGAGCGGTTTTGAGCATTTGAGGCTAGCTGCACCGGTGCCACTGAGAATTAAGGAGCTCAGATTTTGTTAAGCAGACGGCGCGGGGAATGCGCCTGGCCGCTGGAACAGCAGATTCCTTTCCACTTAGTCTTCAGGCGCGCTGCTTTTCGGCCCCACCATGCTTCCGAAAACGCTGAGCCCTCACGCTCGCGGGTTGCAAGTCATATTGAGCGCGATAGTACATCCTGATGAGGCTGAATTGTAATCCCCGAACGGCAGGTTTGCCCAAAGAGCGCCACGGTACAAAGTGCTTTTTAGATCATCATATTTTAAGCGTTTTGATGATATCAGCGACACCGTTTGCACTAACGGTTTTAGGAGGCTCAATATTCCGTCCTTGCCCGTGTAGATGATCATAACAGCCAGAAATGCAAGAAGCTGGTCATGAGCTCTGTGAGCAGTAACTCCGCCTTAATCTATATTACACCTTGCAGAGAATGGACAGGATGTTATAAGCAGACGCAACTAGATAGTAGACAAGATGCTACAACCTTCTCACGTGTACATTAAATTTCACCTTGTATTGATCAGCCAATACAAACCTGACCAGTGCGCTATTCTTATTGACTCTCCACAACCGAGGTTTGGAAGCTGAAAAGCAGTGTCAGTCTGGCCGCCTATTGTAAGCCTTTTTTATCCCGACATGTGTCAAGCGTACCTTCACAAAAGAAAATAAACAGGATTCTCATTTACGCTCGCGCTGCTGGCTTCGCAATATTCGCTGAGCGGAGTATAGTGGCGCCTCTCACCACCCTGTTTTAAAGGGGACGCTCCTAATACTCATCCATGTTTCCATCGTTGGCAAAATAGAAAATATGTCGATCTATGCACCTGTACTCCCTGAGAGTACCATTAGTGCTAGTGATCGTGCCTTTAATTTCTTCGCCATCTTTTTACCTCTTTCGCTTTTAGCTGGGAGGAGTGTCAAAGATAATACTTATCATAGGTGGTGTTACAGCACATTTCCGTTTCATCGCAAGTTTAATCGCTCGTTCAATCATACCTGACGCATCAGCTTCTTTTTTGTTCATCGCTCACGTCGCTTTCCTAGTGGCTGATTTTAAGCATACGCCATTTCCACGGCTGAGAGCAGCGAAGTCTTTCCTGAGGTCCCGCTCGTGAACATTTTCCTAAATTCGGGGGCTTCGTTGCTTCAGTTTTAGGTAAGTGATAATTTTTGTGCGGCATGTGCTTACTTTGAACCTTTTATTGACGGCATGCAACTTAAATTCCATCCATTTTTGTGGATTCTCTAGCCGTATATTAAAGTGTTCGCAATATTTTAGCTTGCTTTCCTTCTTTTTGCTAACCGCAACGCATTGAACCTTCCGGACGTGAGAGCGCATAACATTTCCTTCAGTACACTAGAGAAGGGCACTCCCTGTAAGTAGTCTGTGCTTAACCTTGCAGATATTTTGTGGTCTCGCCCTTCAGAGGAGTTTGTTTTTCTCTGAAATATTCTCTAGTAAACCGCCATTCAATCTGCATGCTTCAGAGGCCACGAGGAGTGTAGCAGGTACCGTGATTCTACTTGCACAGCCAAACGTTCATAGCAAAACGTTCGTAGGGGCACCTTGGGAACCTTCCCATAGGCGCTTATCAAAATTCATTTTAAGCGTGAGCTGCCGTGATGGCTTAGTGGTTATGGCGCTCGACCGCTGACCGAAAAGACGCGGGTGATCTTGTTCTTTTGCAGACGTATAGTCTTTGCCAAAAGTAACCAGGCTGCATGGTTTGCTCCTCATTCGTGTAGCAAAGCCCTCAAGGCTTCCCTAAAGATCAAAAAGTTGTTTGAGCCGCCGCGGTGGCTCAGTGGCTATGGTGCTCGGCTGCTGACCCGAAAGACGCGGGCTCGATCCCGGCCGCGGCGGCTGGAATTTCTTTGGAGGAGAAATTCTAGAGGCCCGTGTACTGTGCGATGTCAGTGCACGTTAAAGAACCCCAGGTGGTCGAAAATTCCGGAGCCCTTCACTACGGCGTCTCTCATAGCCTCAGTCGCTTTGGGACGTTAAACTCCATAAAACCAAACCAAACCAAAAAAGTTGTTTGAAGGTGAGGACAGCGGTTCTTATTACCATACACAGATTTAGAGCTTGAGGGCTGGCATAACAGCTTTAATATACGACTGAGAAGCCAACCGTGCAGCCTGGTTACTTTTGGCAAAGAATGTACAGTCATTGAACTTATTGTTATGAAACTTATTGACCCACGGCGGTTGCTTTTAGCAACGTGGTGGAAAGTACTATGCCATGTTGCCTGCTTCCAGCAAGCCGAACGACACACCTCCCTTTCCAGTTTGGTTATGAAGGTGGCCGCCGCGTATTGCCAAGAGTAGGATGCGAGGCTATTGGGCACTCAATGCCGTGTTCACGCTCACAGACTTCATGACTGTACATACACTCATTATGCAGAGAAACTTAAACAGAGCGGAGTCGACGGGCTCCGCTGTTCGAATTTCTTTCGGTGGCACTTTTATCTGGGTCGTAAGAAAAATACGTTAGAGTCGTCCTAGGATGCATCACGGACAACTACAGCATCTTTTTGCTGCCACCGAAGTAAAAGAGTGTTTAAAAGAAATGCGGATAGCGGAGCGATTAGGGTATACGCTCTGTTCGCGTTTCTTTCCATCGTGATAGTATATTAAGGTAACGGCCAGTTTGACCAAGTGCTTTTTGTCCTTGGAAGAGCCGCCTTTATTCAATCTTGCTAAGCACGGTTCGAAATGTTCTGGTTGGAAGCCTTTGCTTGATAAAACTACAATCTTGTTTCGATACCCAAATCAACTGACTAGAGGTTTCAGAGGGCTATGATATCCGTGAGAATTAGCATACGTGTGCTGCTGACCCAATTGTAATCTTGCATAAAAAGGAGTTTTCTTATCTTGACGTTGCCTGCGTGACTCTCATCCTGATGCGCCTGCGTGATGGCCTTGGTTTCTGTTTATGGTTTATCTTCCTGTCTTTTTCTGCATTTTTTGAACAAACGCCCAGTTGCGAGTAAGGACCTGTATTGTTTGGTCTTCCTAGTCTGTTGTCCTGAGTGCGCGATTTTTCCCATAATGCTCTTCGAATAGCTAAAATGTCTATTCTACTTGAATAACATTCTGCTGAAGCGCAACGCATACTCTCCGAGGCGCAATGACCACCCGCACCTGCCGGTCGATATTAAGGCGGAAGCCTTTAATGCCTCGCCGTTGTAAGCAGAAGTTGTCGATAGAAATTTCACGCTTTTCAACTGGTCGAAATGGTCGTGACGTCACAATGCGCGAATTTCAAACAGGGCCAATTGTACTTTGGCTAGTAACCATGCAATCAATTAAAGGGATTATATAGTGATGCTCCAAGTAAGTGGGACTGAGTTTATTGAGTTAGTTAATTAACTAGTTAGCCTAATTAATCTGTCTAGTAAGACCAGAAAAACAAATAAAACCGAGTAGGAAGTTGGTCGAGTCGTGGAATCGAACCAGGGTTTCCAGAGTGCGAGACAAGCACGCTAACCACTCCGCCATGCCAGCTCGTTGGTTGGAAATGAACAAAGGCGCGTCTAATGAACATGAAGGCGAAATTCTAGAGGCCTGTGTACTGTGCGATGTCAGTTCACGTTAAAGTACTCCAGGTGGTCGAAATTTCCGGAGCCCTTCACTACGGCGTCTCTCATAGCCTGAGCTGCTTTGGGACGTTATATCGCCGGCGCCACGAAAGACGACGGAGGCTTCGAATCCGCGAATCTCTTAAAAGATCTAAATAAAAGTTTTCTACTACTACTACTAAATCCCAATAAACTAATAAACCAAACGAATACGGAGTCTTCGTTCACTCCCATCTTCCTCCCTTCCCTTACGGTGAGATTCAGGTGTCCACCGAGATATGCGAGGCACATGCATTTCCTTTCCTCGAAAATCTATTTACCGACGAGCAAGCGATTAGAGCCGAACGGGCGATGGCGTTCTGTGGACTCCCTGGCAGCGTTGCAAGACGCTGTCGCGTTCCACTTTTAGAGGCGAAGCTTAACATCTTAACCACACATCAGGGACACAAGCAGCAAAACCTCGCTTAACCTCACCGCTTTTTCGGTGAACAAAGTGCCCTTGAATTTTAAGCGTCGTAGTTATGCACGGCAATAGTCTTGACAACACACATTTACCTTTCAGGTGAAAGACGGCGGGTCGTTCACGTTTTCCTTGGAGCCATCGCCATGTTCTCGGCCCAGCCGTTCTACATCTATCTACAAAGATGGGACCTGACGCGCTCGCATTCGGTCCGGCACCCTGAAGTCCTGTCATACTTCCGAGAGTTCAGGAATACCACGAGATTTGGAATCCATTCTTCAATGATGTTTGCCCACTTTTCCTTCAATCTGGAGCAGGCTCCCGCGCGTGGTTGCACAGCCAGATTGAGACTAGACGGCCAAGTCTGTGGTGGTCTGCCGTTCCCAATGGTTAACATAACACCGCTCCTCTGCACCGCACCTACAAAGAGGTTCACGTTTCGGTTCGAAGTCATCCCGTTGCATGTTTCAGTGCACCTAGATGAAGTGGTGAGGACCACGGAGGATTATGTGCTGCAAACAATTCAGGAAAGCAACCCCTACGTGTACAAGCGAGAAGACACCGTGGCTCTTGTCAAAGCCTGCCTCGCCACTGACTATCAGGCCACCGTGCAAGGCTTACAGGTACGGATGCGCCCCGAGTGCAGAATTAGCATTTTCCCGAGCATGTAACCAGGCGCAAAATAGCTTCAGCCCAGTTTGTACATGCAACCGGGGCGTACAATGCAGCGCCAAAAGAGAGGACACGCAACCTCAATTGGAAAATGCTGGTCGCTTCAGTAATTTATTCGCGAGTTCACGTGTATTAGCTGGCCGTAAATTTGAACGGCATAGGCTCTATATACCTCTAGAACACATCGCGTCCACATTTAAGTTGCAAGTATGCTCACGGCTTCCAACAGGTTGAGAATTTCTTTTAGTGTTACCTGCTTGTATTGATTGTTCCGATGTATTATTATTATTATTTACATGCCCCTCCTGCTTGGGCCACTTCAAGGCCTGCAGTATTGAACAAATAAATAAAATAAATACATAAATCTGAGCTGTAGCGTTATATGAGCTGTAGTGTTATATGAGCTGTAGTGTCGTCTGAGCTGTAGTGTCGTCTGAGCTGTAGTGTCGTCTGAGCTGTAGCGTCGTCTGAGCTGTAGCGTCGTCTGAGCTGTAGCGTCGTCTGAGCTGTAGCGTCGTCTGAGCTGTAGCGTCGTCTGAGCTGTAGCGTCTTCTGAGCTGTAGTGTCTTCTGTCCTATAGATGTTTTCTGTCCTATAGATGTTTTCTGACCTATAGATGTTTTCTGACCTATAGATGTTTTCTGACCTATAGATGTTTTCTGAGCTATAGTGTTATCTGAGCTATATTGATACGGCCTTGCATGCGCAGCAGCGTTTTTCCATCAAGGCGTCGTTAGTGTAAAGTTACAGCTTCCTGCGAGCCCATATGCGTGTAATTTTTCTTTACTTGGTTCAAGCTCTTCCTTTGATATCACTTGTCGGCGCTTGTAGAAGGTGGGGCAGGGATAAAGAGTATATTTGCTGTTGTATTCATCTCGTGACTCGCAGGTATCTCTAGTCTGCCCTCTTTCTGGGATGAGGATCCACATCCCCTGTCGTGGGGTCCGCTGCAGACACGTGCAGTGCTTTGACGCGCACACCTACCTAGGAAGTAATGAGGCCACTCTAGAGCCTTTCTGGAGGTGCCCCGTGTGCAACGACCATGTCTTCATCAAGGACCTCCGCATCGACCTCTTCACGCTTGACATCCTTGCCAACGCCAACAACCATTCCATCGCCGTGGTCGTCCAAGCCGACGGAAGCTGGAACATGGTAGCTTCGGACAATGACCATGGCGCCAGTTGCGTCCATGACAACTCGGCGGGAACCGAGGCCTCCCCGTATCATGCACTTCATGAGCTGGGCATCACAGTAGAGGGCGAAACAAAGCAATGATAGACGCTGATGACGGATCTTCACTATTTGTACGTCCTTTGTATTCTGTGTATTCGCTTCTACACCTTCATCGTCGGCCTTTCCGCCAAAAATACGAGCTGCGGTTGCGTGCTTGAGGGAGCAGGGATGAGTGATGCAAGTGTTTTCATTGGGGCTGCATATGTTTTTGCTCGGTTAAATGCAAGTTTCATCGTCATTCTCGTTGATACGCAAGGTGAACTTATTTCCCCGCGAATTTTAGTTACGCAAATTGTAGGCAATTATCATTCCTGCGGAGCCGACACCCATCGTTCAGCGCGTTCAGCTTTTAGCCCTACCTCCCTCCCCCCTTCCTGTAGTCATGATCTTTTATTGTGTACATTAACGGAGCAGCCAGACGCATTTTCTCTTTTATGTTTTCCGGACGTGTCCGTTTACATCGTGCATGTTCACTGGACGATGCCATGTTATTCACGACTGATCCCTGAATAGCGAGCACGATTAAACGGCCTTTCACGGCTATCAACAAAGATGGACGGGTGTTCTGTGTGAGGTTCCGTGCTTTGTGTAAATACATCGCGGACGTCAGTCACTGTCATCCGGGTCGGGACGATCCCTAAGCGTACCGACTGTTTCGTAAATCAGAGAGAATCGAAAAAAAATTCTCTCGGCCCAACGACACGTTTGTTCGGGCTAAAATTTCTCACAGAGGTTAATTCTGGTGGTCAGTTTTGTTTTATACTACATTTAAGTGGGGAACTTGTCTTATTCCGTCAGAATTATTTGGAATTCCCCATTGTCTGGGATACGGCGAACCAAAACCGAAAGGCAACGCAACAGTAGTACCCGTAGCGCCATCTCGCATCCACCAGAGAAACGAGCCGTCTACCGGGAAGGGCCCGGCGGGGAGGAGTTGGACTCGCATAACCAAGTCACGGCCATGACCTTCTCTTGATCGCTGTACGACCGCATTTTCGGTGATGTATTGAGCTACTTCGCAGCAGGGACCACCAAGCAAAGATCTTTTGCTCACCAACTTAGCAAAGCTGGGTTTCTCCGGTGGGTGCGAGATGGCGCCACGGGCACCGTTGCTGCGATATCTTTCGGTATTGGTTCGTTGTCGCCGCAGACGATGGGGATTTTCAAATAATTCTGACCGAATCAGGCGAGTACCCCACCTAAATGTAGTATAAAACAAAACTGACCACCAAATGCAACCTCTGTGGGAAATTTGAGCCCGAACAAACGTGCAGGTAGGCCGAGGAAATTTTTTTCCGATTTTCTCTGATTTACGCAACACGCGATATGTGTTCCTCTCGCCACCGTCGAGTTTCTTTCCCTTCTTTCCTTTCAGCAGTGTTTAGGCTCTGTAGTCGAGTTTCCAGATTTCTGAACACTCCGTGCGCCCTTCTCCGATGTCAGTGAACGTTAAAGACCTGCGCTAATCGAAACTGTTACAGGCCCTGCCATCCCAAAGATCTAAATGCCTCATGATTCGCATTGCATGCAGTAAACGGCTTGCTTCTGAATCCTTGGTAATCTAGTGTTGTTCTGGTTCTTGCCACCTGTTTGAGGGGCTGCAGGCCTATTCATGTGATCTTGCTGCAGCCCCACCTCTAGCACTGCCGCTCAACTGGCAAACACACCATCAGAAGCCTATAGCAGCCTACAGTTTCCCCCCCCAAGCAACCATAATTCCAGTGTAAAATCTTTACACTTATATGGTAACACTTGCATTCCAGCGCGAACTAAAAGATGTTAAAGGGCGACTGCCGCACTTTTTTTAGAATTTCGCGATATTCAAGGATTCAAATCTATGTAGGCTGTAGGTAAAGCATTCCAGGTGTTTTGCACTAGAAATTAAAGTAGTGACGTAATCGCGATTGAATTTTGCGCTTCTCCTCAATGCACCGTAGGAGTGCAGGGCAACTCAGCGTGAAGTCACGGAAGGTATGATTTCAAATTACCGCTGTCGTCCGCCACACCCTGCCCTGACTCGCTTGATGTTTGCTGCGAAACAACTCTCTGCAGGTTTCGCCTTCGGTGGCCTTGGTTTTTTTGCCTTTAAAGCAGGCGTTTGTGCGTTGGAAATGTACCGATACCTTCGATGACGTCATCAGGGCGTCCGGATTTTAATCGGCGATTACTTCATTATTTCAAGCGCTACCCCAAAAAGACTCTGCATGCTTTACCAGCAGGTTTCACGCGTTCGACCCTATTAAGCTCGTTGATTTCTAAAACGTATGCAATTTCCTTGTAAGTCTGTGCATGAGATGTCATTATTGGAAATGAGCACTGTATTTTACCCTCCCCGTCACAAAGAGGAATGGATTGTACAAATCCCCAGAACAAACCGCGGCATGAAAATATTTATTTTCTTTTTATTTCAAATGGGTTTAATGTCCCAAAGCGACTAAGACTATGAGAGACGCCGTAGTGGGGGGCTCCGGAAATTTCGACCACCTGGAGTTCTTTAACGTGCACTGCAATCGGACAGTACACGGGCCTCTAGAATTTCTCCTCCATTAAAATTCGACCACTGCAGCCGGGATCGAAACCGCGTCTTTCGGGCCAGCAGCCGAGCACCTTAACCACTCATCCTCCGTGGCGGCCACAATGGAAAAATTATCCTCTAGCCTTCCAACGTTATTAAAAAGCTATCGTAAATCTCGGACTGGCCTGCTAAAAATATATCACCCTGCTCATTCCTAGTTTCAACCTAGTTTCACCCTACCGCCTCCTTGAGGAGCTCTCCAAAAGGGAGAAGTCAGAGCGAGCCTGTTGGATGGTGAAGCTGAAAACTATTGGATTATGTGTATTTCAACAGGCATTAAATCACTTCTAAGGGCTTTTTGGTGCTCTTAGCAGTAGACCCGATGCACATAAAACCACATTTTAGCGAACACTGGGTGTAATATCCCTTTAGGGTTGTTAATTTCATAATTGTCTCCAACATTACGGGATGTCCAGCACACCGAGACGAGTTCGAAGCTTAGAAAAAGACATTGAAAACTTGTTTTTTTATTCCTAATAAGTACTATCGCGATCAATATGACTTGCAACCTCAAGCAGCGTGGCCGGAGCGCTCCCCGGAAGCATGGTAGAGCCGACAAGCGACGCGCTCGAAAACGAAAGGGAAAGAATTTTGCTGTTCCACCACTCCGACTTCTCCCCTGGGTCTTGGCAGTACCATGGCGTTATCGCATCGCCGGCGCTTGCATGACGAATCCAAGACGCATGTCACAGTTGATTTTTTTTCATTTCTTTTGCTGCTTTCACCTGGCTTTCACCGTGGCCCAAATACCACTTCAATCACAGTATGAGTGGAACGGTTTTCACGATTTGACGCTAGATGCTCCGGCGCCACTGAGAATTAACGAGCTCAGATTTCCTTACGCAGACGGCGCGGGGAATGCGCCTGGCCGCTGGAACAGCAGATTCCTTTCCACTAAGCTTTCAGGCGCGCTGCTTTTCGGCCCCACCATGCTTCCGAAAACGCTGAGCCCTCACGCTCGCGGGTTGCAAGTCATATTGAGCGCGATAGTACATCTTGATGAGGCTGAATTGTAATCCCCGAACGGCAGGTTTGCCCAAAGAGCGCCACGGTACAAAGTGCTTTTTAGAACATCATATTTTAAGCGTTTTGATGATATCAGCGACACAGTTTGCACTAACGGTCTCAGGAGGCTCAATATTCCGTCCTTGCCCGTATAGATGATCATAACAGCCAGAAATGCGTGAAGCTGGTCATGAGCTCTGTGAGCAGTAACTCCGCCTTAATCTATATTACACATTGCAGAGAATGGACGGGCTATTATAAGCAGACGCAACTAGATAGTAGACACGATGCTACAACCTTCTCACGCGTACTTTAAGTTTCACCTTGTATTGATCAGCCAATACAAACCTGACCAGTGCGCTATTCTTATTGACTCTCCACAACCGAGGTTTGGAAGCTGAAAAGCAGTGTCAGTCTGGCCGCCTATTGTAAGCCTTTTTTATCCCGACATGTGTCAAGCGTACCTTTACAAAAGAAAATAAACAGGATTCTCATTTACGCTTGCGCTGCTGGCTTCGCAATATTTGCTGAGCGGAGTATGGTGGCGCCTCTCACAACCCTGTTTTATAGGGGACGCTCCTAATGCTCATCCATGTTTCCATCGTTGGCAAAATAGAAAATATTTCGATCAATGCACCTGTACTCCCTCAGAGTACCATTAGTGCTAGTGATCGTGCCTTTAATTTCTTCGCCATCTTTTTACCTCTTTCGCTTTTAGCTGGGAGGAGTGTCAAAGATAATACTTATCATAGGTGGTGTTACAGCACATTTCCGTTTAATCGCCCGTTCAATCATACCTAAAGCATCAGCTTCTTTTTTGTTCATCGCTCACGTCGCTTTCCTAGTGGCTGATTTTAAGCATACGCCATTTCCACGGCTGAGAGCAGCGAAGTCTTTCCTTAGGTCCCGCTCGCGAACATTTTCCTAAATTCGGGGGCTTCGTTGCTTCAGTTTTAGGTAAGTGATAATTTTTGTGCGGCATCTGCGTACTTTGAACCTTTTATTGACGGCATGCAACTTAAATTCCATCCATTTTTGTGGATTCTATAGCCGTATATTAATGTGTTTACAATTTTTTAGCTTGCTTTCCTTCTTTTTGCGAACGCAACGCATTGAATCTTCCGGACGTGAGAGCACATAACATTTCCTTCAGTACACTAGAGAAGGGCACTCCCTGAAAGTAGTCTGTGCTTAACCTTGCAGATGTTTTCTGGTCTCGCCCTTCAGAGGAGTTTGTCTTTCCCTGAAATATTCTCTAGTAAACCGCCATTCATTCTCCATGCTTCAGAGGCCACGACGAGTGTAGCAGGTACTGTGATTCCACTTGCCCAGCCAAACGTTCTGAGCAAAACGTTCGGAGGGACACCTTGGGAACCTTCCCATAGGCGCTTATCCAAATTTATTTTAAGCGTGAGCTGCCGCGGTGGCTTACTAGTTATGGCGCTCGACCGCTGACCCAAAAGACGGGGGTGGTCGTGTTCTTTTGCAGACGTATAGTCTTTGCCAAAAGTAACCAGGCTGCATGGTTTGCTCCTCATTCGTGTAGCAGAGCCCTCACGGCTTCCCTAAAGATCAAAAAGTTCTTTGAAGGTGAGGACAGGGGTTCTCCTTACCATACACAGATTTAGAGCTTGAGGGCTGGCATAGCAGCTTTAATATACGACTGAGAAGCAAACCGTGCAGCCTGGTTACTTTTGGCAACGAATGTACAGGTGCTCCAAAAGTAAAACGAAGCACGCGAGCGGTGGCCAAACTGGCAAAAACTGCATGGCAGCGCGCTCTATCAGCAGATGCGCAGCAGAGAGCGAAAGGGCGTTGGCACATCCAGTTAACCCATCTCTATGATTGATGCTCGCTGTATCGTCAGATCGAGCGAAGCCACGCTTTTACCTTCACTGCTCGCCAGAAGTGCTTTGAGTGCTTCTTGGCATGTTTACCTGCATCGTGCAGAAAAGCTTGCCTTCGACGGAGTTCCCTCCCTGCTTCGTCAGGAATCAGTCTGCGTGAGCACCGTGACTCGCGCTCAACTTGGCGGCGAGTTTGATTGGCAATTGCGGTCGAAATTTTGCTTGGCTCAAGGGAACGCATGAAAAAAAAAATAGCATTCAGTATTGGCTGCGTTGTCTTTTGACATAAATAGATGCTCAAAATATAACCGATCGAGGACGACCCAAGCAGAGACAACCTTATCTGCCATGAAAATTTGTTTAAATATGTTTTCTCCAGAGTAAGAAAACCAATTTGTATTGAAGCAAGTGGTCCTCAGTTACCTCACTTGCTATGCCGTTGAGCAGTTGTTCATATCATAATAACACGCAGCCAATATATGCAAGCTATTCATTTTGTCATTCCGCACTTGCGAAACCGATGCAGAAGCAATTATACTCGATAGCACAACCAACTCGCCGCTTTTAAAGCGCGAGCCACGGCGGTCACGCAGACTGAAAATACTGGCATTCATGACGAAGCATCAAGCGAACGCCGCCGAAGGCAAGCTTTTCTGCACGATGCGGGCAAGCATTGCAAAAAGCACTGAAAGCGCTTCTGGCGAGCAGTGATGGTAGCAGCGTGGCTTCGTTCGATCTGACCATAAAGTGAGCATCAGACATCGAGATGGATCAATCAGATGAGCCGACGCCCTTTCGCTCTCAGCTGCGCATCTGCTGATAGAGCGCGCTGGCATGCAGTTCTTGCCAGTTTGGCCACCGCTCGCGTGCTCCGTTTTACTTTTGGAGCACCTGTACAGTCATGAAACTTATTAGCATGAACACGGGAGCGCGTGACAGATAGCCTCAAGCCGTACTGATGGCGACCCACGGCGCCTGCTTTTAGCAACGTGGTGGAAAGGGCTATGCCGTCTTGCCTGCTTCCTGCAAGCCGAAGGACACACCTCCCTTTCCACTTTGTTTATGAAGGCGGCCGCCGCTTATCGCCACGAGTAGGGTTCGAGGCTATCGGGCACGCGCTGTCGTGTTCACGCTCATAGATTTCATGACTGTACATACTATCACGATGCACAGAAACGCAAACAGAGCGGAGCCTTTACGCGCTCCGCTCTTCGAATTTCTTTTGATGTCGCTTTTATCTGGGTCGTAAGAAAAATACGGTAGAGTCGTCCTAGGATGCATCACGGACAACTACAGCATCTATTTGCTACCCCCGAAGTAAAAGAGTGTTTAAAATAAATGCGGATCCCGGAGTGCTTAGGCTACGCTCTGTTCGCGTTTCTTTCCATCGTGATAGTATATTAAAGGGACACTGAGGAGAGCACTATTAATATTTTTTTTATAGTAAAATCCGATAGTTCGGCATGTCATGGCTTTGTTGCCACTTGGCCGGCAGCGAAAGATGCATTTATTTCTAAGAAATTTGGATTCGAAGTTGAAAAAGTTTTTCCCGCCGCTCTGATTCAAACTTGGGATTCTCCTATGACGACACAGGACTAAGTGACGTGAAACATGACGTGACGATGACGTGACGCAGACTCCGTGATTTCTGCCGGCCAGCAGTGCGGCCTGGCAGCAGCCGAAAAGAAAGCTACCGCCGGCCGCACGTTGAAGGCATCTATCGGCTATTGCGGCCGTCGCTACAGTCGCTTCGATTACGTTTGCACTGGCGTTTTGCCAGCGTTACGATGGATCTCGTTCTCGAAGTCGTCAACGAAGTTCTCGCTAATAGACACCTTTAGCATACCGTGTACCTTGTTACCGCTAGCGGAATACCGGGAGCCCGCCTACCGCCGGAAAACAGGCGCTGATTTGTCCCGATGCTTCAGGAGCGCGCGTAGCAGCCGGGCACGTGGCGCCATCTGGCAACGCCAAGGAGATTTGCACATAAATTGACTGCGCCTCAGTGATGCATGGTTTCTCGGTTCCTGGTGTTGCTAGAACCATTGGTTCTAGCAACACTGCTTTGTCCTATGACGTCATGACGCTTGTACTTGCGAGTTTGGCCTGTGGCGGCGATACCTGTATTTTGGTTCTTGCTCTTTTCTACGTTACAAGAGCTTTGTTGTCAGTATGAGTGGCGTTTTTGTAATCAGGAGCTGTAATTCTGTCGATACAAGCCAACTTCAATTTCTCCTCAGTGTCCCTTTAAGGTAACGGCCACTTTAACCACGCGCATTATCTCATTGAAAAAGCGCCTTCATTTAATCTTGCTAAGCAGTGTTCGAAACGAACTGGTTGCTAGCCTTTGCTGGATGAATCCACAATCTTGTTTCGGTATCCAAGTCAACTAACTAGAGAGGTTTCAGCGGCCTATCATATCCGTGACAATGAGCACACGTGTGATGCTGACCAAAATGGTGGTCCTGCATGAAAAGTTTTATTATCTTGACGTTGAATGCGTGACTCTCATCCTGATGCGCCTGCCTGATGGCGTTTCTTTCTCTTTGTGGTTTTTTATCTTCCTCTTTTTCTGCATGTTTTTAACAAACGCCCCGTTGCGAGCAAGCGCTTGCGTTGTTTGGTCTTCCTTGTCCGTTCTCCTGAGCGCGCTTTTTCCCATGATGGTATACCAGCTAGCTAAAATGTCGATTCTACTTGAATAGCATTCTACTGAAGCGCAACGCATCCTCTCCGAGGCGCAATGCGCAAGCGCACATTTCGCTTGATAATAGGCGTCTTAGTTATGCACGGCAATATTCCTGACACAACACATTTACCTTTCAGGTGAAAGACGGTGGGACGTCCACATTTTCCTCGCAGCCATCGCCATGTTCTCGGCCCAGCCATTCTACACCTATCTACAAAGATGGGACCTGAGCCGCTCGCATTCGGACCGGCACCCTGAAGTCCTGTCATATTTTCGAAAGTTCACGAATACCACGAGATTTCGAGACTATTCTTCAACGATGTTTGCCCACTTTTCCTTCAATCGGGAGCAGGCTCCCGTGCTTGGTTGCAGAGCCATATTGAGACTAGGCGGCAAAGTCTGTGGTGGTCTGCCGTTCACGATGGTGAACATAACACCGTTTATCTGCACCGCACCTGCAAAGAGTTTCACGTTACGGTTCGAAGCCATCCCGTGGCATGTTTCAGTGCACCTAGATGAAGTGACGAGGACCTCGGAGGATTATGTTCTGCAAAGAATTCAGGAAAGCGACCCCTACGTGTACAAGCGAGAAGACACCGTGGCTCTTGTCAAAGCCTGCTTTGCCACTGACAATCAGGCCACCGTGCAAGGCTTGCTGGTACGGATGCGCCCCGAGTGCGGAATTAGCATTTTCCGGAGCATGTAATCAGGCGCAAAATAGCTTCAGCCCAGTTTGTACATGCAACCGGGGTGTACAATGCAGCGCCGAAAGAGAGGACACGCAACCTCAATTGGGAAATGCTGGACGCTTCAGTAATTTATTCGCGAGTTCACGTGTATTAGCTGGCCGTAAATTTGAACGGCATGGGCTCTATATACCTCTAGAACACGTCGCGTCCGCATTTAAGTTGCAAGTATGCTCACGGCTTCCAACAAATTGAGAATTTCTTTTAGTGTTACCTGCTTGTATTGATTGTTCCGCTGTATTACTATTATTATTTATATGCACCTCCTGCTTGGGCCACTTCAAGGCCTGCAGTATTGAAGAAATAAATAAAATAAATACATTATTCTGAGCTGTAGTGTTATCTGAGCTGTAGTGTTACATGAGCTGTAGTGTCGTCCGAGCTGTAGTGTAGTCTGAGCTGTAGCGTCGTCTGAGCTGTAGCGTCGTCTGAGCTGTAGCGTCGTCTGAGCTGTAGCGTCGTCTGAGCTGTAGCGTCGACTGAGCTGTAGTATTGCTAAGTGGTAGTGTCTTCTGACGTATAGTGTCTTCTGACGTATAGTGTCTTCTGACGTATAGTGTCTTCTGACGTATAGTGTCTTCTGACCTATAGTGTTATCTGAGCTATATTGATACGCACGTGCATGCGCAGCAGCGTTTTTTCATCAAGGCGTCATTAGTGTAAGTTGCAGCTCCCTGGGAGCCCATATGCGCGTAATTTTTCTTTACTTGGTTCAAGCTCTTCCTTTCATATCACTTGTCGGCGCTTGAAGGTGAGGCAGGGATAAAGAGTATATTTGATGTTGTATTCATCTCGTGACTCGCAGGTATCTCTAGTCTGCCCTCTTTCTGGGATGAGGATCCACATCCCCTGTCGTGGGGTCCGCTGCAGACACGTGCAGTGCTTTGACGCGCACACCTACCTAGGAAGTAACGAGGCTACTCTGGAGCCTTTCTGGAGGTGCCCCATGTGTAGCGACCAGGTCTTCATCCCGGACCTCCGCGTCGACCTCTTCACGCTTGACATCCTTGGCAACGCCAACGACCATTCCATCGCCGTGATCGTCCAAGCCGACGGAAAGTGGTTCTTTGTGGCTTCGGACAAGGACCAAGGCGCCAGTTGCGTCCATGAGAACTCGGCGGTTTCCGAGGCCTCCCCGTCTCCAGCGCTTCCTACGCCGGGTGTCATAGCGGAGGGCGAATCAAACCAGAGATAGATGCTGATGACGCATTTTTGCCTTTTGTACGTGCCTTGTATTCTTTGTGTTCGCTTCTGTACCTCCCTCGTCCGCGTTACCGCCGAAAAGACGAGCTGCTTCAGGGAGCAGCGATGAATGATTCAAGTGTTCCCATTGGGCAGCATTTGTTTATTCTCGGTTAAATGCAAGTTTCATCGTCATTCTCGTTGCTACGCGCGGTGAACTTTTTTTCCCCGCGAATTTTAGTTACGCAAATTGTAGGCAATTAGCATTCCCGCGGAGCCGACACCCATCATTCAGCTTTTAGCCCTGCCTCCCTCCCCCCTTCCTGTAGTCATGATCTATTATTATGCACATTAACCGAGCAGCCAGACGCATTTTCTATTTTATGTTTTCCGGACGTGTCCGATTACATCGTGCATGTTACCTGGACGATGCCATGTTATTTACGACAGATCGCTGAATAGCGAGCACGATTAAGCGACCTTTCACGGCTACGAACAAAGATGAACGGGTGTTCTGTGTGAGGTTCCCTGCTTTGTATAAATACATCGCGGACGTCAGTCACTGTCATCCGGGTCGGGACGATCCCTAAGCGTACCGACTGTTACGTAAATCAGAGAAAATCGGAAAAAAATTCTCTCGACCCAACGACACGTTTGTTCGGGCTAAAATTTCTCACAGAGGTTACTTCTGGTCGCCAGTTTTGTTTTATACTACTCTTCAGTGGGGAACTTGTCTGATTCGGTCAGAATTATTTGGAATTCCCTATTGTCTGCGGTGACGGTGAACCAAAACCGAAAGACAACGCAACAGTGGTACCCGTAGCGCCATCTCGCACCCACCGGACAAACGAGCCCTCTACCGGGAAGGGCCCGGTGGGAGGAGTTGGACTCGCATAGCCAACTCACGGCCATGACCTTCTCTTGATCGCTGTACGACCGCATTTTCGGTGATGTCTTGCGCTGCTTCGCAGCAAGGACGACCAAGCAAAGATCATTTGCTCACCAACTTAGCAAAGCTGGGTTTCTCCGGTGGGTGCGAGATGGCGCCACGGGCACCGTTGCTGCGATGTCTTTCGGTATTGGTTCGTTGTCTCCGCAGACGATGGGGATTTCGAAATAATTCTGACCGAATCAGGCGAGCACCCCACCTAACTGTAGTACAAAACAAAACTGACCACCGAATGCAACCTCTGTGCGAAATTTGAGCCCGAACAAATGTGCGGTTAGGCCTAGGAAATTTTTTTTTCGATTTTCTCTGATTTACGCAACACGCGGTATGTGTTCCTCTCGCCACCGTCGAGTTTCTTTCCCTTCTTTCCTTTCAGCAGTGTTTAGGCTCTGTAGTCGAGTTTCCAGATTTCTGTACACTTCGTGCGGCCTTCTCCGATGTCACTGAACGTTAAAGACCTGCGCTAATCGAAACTGTTACAGGCCCTGCCATTCCAAAGACCTAAATATCTCATGATTCGCATTCCATGCAGTAAACGGCTTGCTTCTGAATCCTTCGTAATCTAGTGTTGTTCTGTTTCTTGCCACCTGTTTGAGGGGCCGCAGGCCTATTCATGTGATCTTGCTGCAACCCCACCTCTAGCACTGATGCTCAACTGGCAAACACACCATCAGCAGCCTATAGCAGCCTACAGTTTTTCCCCTAAGCAACCATAATTCCAGTATAAAATCTTTACACTTCTAAGTGTTGTAACTGTACTTCGGACCACGTGGGCCCGGTCAAGCAGCTACCGTGAACAATCTCCAAGGCCGACAACCTCGCGACGACCATGGGAAGTGGGATGCTTGGAATGCCCCTCCGAGCCTCAGCGGATTAGTGTAGCAGGAATGTCGAGGGCCATTGTCAGCAGTAACCCCAGCGAAATTCCTTGAGCGGAGGTGACCACTATAGCGGCGAAGGCCGGGGACGCGCCGGAGGTATTGTCCGAGCGACCACACCAAGGCGACGAGCCGGCGCCGGTCACGCTGGCGGATAATTGAAGAATTCTGTGTCCCCGACTCGCGTTCTGGGCAATCGGCGGGGAGGCAAGTTCATTCACCTGCTGGAAGACTTCGGGAGATTCCTTTCCCGCAGGGCTGGATGAGTCAGCAATCTCCCCCTCTCATCGACCCAGCTGCGAGAGAGTGGAAAAGCTCGCACCTGCCCAGCCGTGGGTGGTGACAAGAACGTCCCCTTCGGTCCATCCGATTGGACAGTGCTCGTCGACCATTATTCCCCAGCCAGGGATCTGGGGAAACCGGACGATATTTAACTCGGCCGTGAGTGTGGCCGAGGAAAGCCTGCTAGCTCCAGTCGACTACGGTTGACGAAGACGTTCCCCTTCCACTGAGAGCCATTCTCAGTCCCGCTCTATGTAAATAATGCAAATACAGTTTTTTTCCTTCACTTCCCCTACTCCCCGTCTCCGGCCCACGTTCCTTCCTCCTTCGGCATTGCGGCGGTGCTCATGGACCCGATGCCTGGTGGGACACTCTACTAGTACGGCAAAACATATCAACTGGTTGGCAGCGGCGGGATCTTCCACGCTTGGTCCTGGCTTCAGCAGTGGTGAGCGCTTGACTTTCTTTAAGAATCTGCCAGGCTTGATAACTCTGGAAATTTATCACTACCTGTAGATTGTTTTTCTGCACGTGCTCGCTTAAGCATTTCACGTAGCAGCTTATTTTATGAAAGTCCTCGTTCGGAAGTTGCCATGGATTTGAGCAAGCTAAAGAAGCCAGAGTTGATGTTGCTTTGTGAAAAGCTGGGTATTGAGGCCAGGAAAAGTCAAAGAAAGCCGAAGCTGATTGAGGCTATTAAGGAATGTGGTGCTAAGGAGGAGGGAGACAAAATTTTGGAGACCTGGGAGGTCATTTAGGAGGGAATCAGGAACGCTAAGGAGGAGGCCGACAGGGTTGAAAAGGAACGCAAGGAGAAGGCCGTCAGGGTTGAAAAAGAACGCCTTTGCCACAAGGAAGCCGCTAAGAAGGAGGCTGACAGGATTGAAAAAGAACGCCTTTACCGCAAGGAAGCCGCTAAGGAGGAGGCTGACAGTAAGAAAAAGAACGCCTTCGTCTCAAGGAAGCCGATGAAAGGCAACTTGCTTTAATGCGTTTGGAGTTGCAACAAATTTTAGAGGCGAAGCGCGCCGACAGAAATTCGACATTAAATCAGGAGGTTACGGCGCGAAAAGAAATTAAAGTCGGCAATGAAAACTGCGTGTCTTTGCCCATTGCCCGCGTCGCTATTGAGAGCCCGCTCGAGGTGCGTCTGACCGAGGCAGCCATCTCCTAAAACCTGCCTAAGCAGCATCCCTCGATTTGCTCAAATCGCTTGGATGTGCTGCCCAAAGAAAAAGGCCTTTGTTTTGGAGATAACGCTGCGCAGGTCCTTACCATTTCGAAGGCTCGTGAGGTCGCGGCGCTAGCAGAGCACGTGGTTGAAGAGGGCAAACCTCAACCTGTAAGCCCGAAGCCTGTAAATTCTCACGGTGATGAGCTAGAGCAGGCTTTATTGCAAACTGTCGATGAGGCGAACGCCGGCGACTTTACCCGTGACGGCTCCGCGCTACCTAATGACGAGCCAGCCCAGGACTTACTCACTTTTAGCACAGGGGTAAAGAGCACCGATAGTAGTGCAAGCTATAGTGAGTCTTCCGAAGCAGGCGCCAATAATGAGCTGGGGCTAGGTGAGGAACTGAAAACGAATCTAGTGTTGCCCCACTCAGATGGCTTTCTCGAACTCCTTCGTGTGGACAGAGAAACGTTCACCGCTGAGCAAGAGAACGACCAATCTCTACGCAACTTGAGTCACCAAAGTGACATAGGTGTGTCACGGAAGAACATACCTTTCCAGCTCCGTTCTGGCCTGCTGTACCGCCAGTGTAAGGATAGGAAAGGTATCAAACACGACCAACTTACTGCCCGCGTCGCGATCGAGAGCCCACTCGAGCTGCGTCTGACCGAGGCAGCCGTCTCCCAAGACCTGCCTATGCAGCATCCCTCGATTTTCCCAAATCGCTTGGATAGGCTGCCCAAAGAAAAGGGCCTTAGTCTTGGAGATAGCGCTGCGCGGGTCCTCACCGGTTCGAAGGCTCCAGAATTCGCAGCGCCAGCAGAGCACGCGGGTGAAGAGGGCAAACGTGACCCTGTAACCCTTATAAACTCTCACGGTAGTGAGCCAGAGCAGGCTGGATCACAATTTGGCAATGAGGCGAACGCCGACGACTGAACCTGTGACGGTTCCGCGATGGCTAGTGACGCGCCCCGCAAACCAACAGCGAGGGTTTCCACGGAGCGGAAGCGTATAGAGGTGGCCAAACGGGAAGAGTTGATCAAGGGGAAAGTGCGGCTCTTGTTGAATGCTCGACTAAAATCCGAACCGCGTAGCCACCCCAATTTGGCACCTCGGTGCTCAAGAGTTCGCACCCGCCCCGTGGGAACACAAGCCAAGAGAACGCAACGTGCGAACCCAATCCGAGAGAGACGGATACGCTGGCACGGCATTCGCACTCGTTCGTTCCCTTCTCGCATTCTGCTTTCTGAGCGTCAGCCAAACTTCAGAACAGCGAGACTTGGACGAGGAACAGTTAAGGGTCCCAAGCTGAAATTCCTAGCCTTGTGTCCTGTTGCACCTGCTAGAGCAGCTATCGGACCGCGGCCGCGCAGGGGGCGGCTGAAAAATAGGAAGCAGTAAATTCCTCTGATCGCAACGCTGTTTGCAGACGGATTCGAGGAATAATCCCGTCTTGAGTTGAATGCTTGTTTCTTTTGTTCATTTAACTCTCCTGTACAGAAATGCAAGCTGGAATTCCTAGCATTATGCAATGTCTCATCTGCTAAAGCAGCTGTCGGACCACGGCCGCGCAAGGGGCGGATATGACGCATAATCTCATATTGAGTTTAATGCTTGTTTTTTTTTTTTGTCTTTTGTTCATCTCACTCTCCTATGCGAAATGAGAGCGAAATTTCGGAGCTTGGCATTGCGGGACTCAGTTCACATGCGTTGCCGCAAGGTGCGAGTAATGGCAACGCTGATGGCCTCAGCCGAAGCTTTCCCGTGTAATGCCCTTTCCTGACTCCCCGGACGTTAATCCGCTATGCAAATTTGTATTTTTTTTTTGCTTTAGCGGGAATCATTTTTTTTCTCTGTTTTGTATGTTTGTTCAGCAGCTCCACCTTCTCTTTGTGCTCTCACGGGAGGTGGCTTTCTGTGACAAAAACCGTGCTACGGCACCCCCCCCAAAATTTTAGGAAATTTTCCCTTTTGGCTAAACAAGCTCTCTGTATTCTGGTTTGGTCAAACTTGGAAACTTTCGGAGGAGGACGTAAATTTCACGCGACAGCTCATTTTCTCTAAACAGACTTTGTCGACCGAAAACAGCTTGGCAGTTCTTAAAGTCGGTTTGGCGCTTTCTGCTTGTTGGGCTGTGTACCTTGCTGGTTGAGACCGTTACAGTTGTCAAGGAAGCAAGAAGAACCTTTGGGCCCAGCTGTGACCAAAAGCCGAACGGACACAACTCCAGGTCTCTGCGCGCAGCAGCGTTGGCTGCAACCACTACGAGACCTCTTCGGGCGGCGGACGTGCTGTTGTAACTCTACTTCGGACCACGTGGGCCCGATCAAGCAGCTACCGTGAACAATCACCAAGGCCGACAACCTCGCGACGACCATGGGAAGTGGGATGCTTGGAATGTCCCTCCGAGCCTCAGCGGATTAGTGTAGCAAGAATGTCGAGGGCCATTGTCAGCAGTAACCCCAGCGAAATTCCTTGAGCGGAGGTGACCACTATAGCGGCGAAGGCCGGGGACGCGCCGGAGGTATTGTCCGAGCGACCACACCAAGGCGACGAGCCGGCGCCGGTCACGCTGGCGGATAATTGAAGAATTCTGTGTCCCCGACTCGCGTTCTGGGCAATCGGCGGGGAGGCAAGTTCATTCACCTGCTGGAAGACTTCGGGAGATTCCTTTCCCGCAGGGCTGGATGAGTCAGCAATCTCCCCCTCTCATCGACCCAGCTGCGAGAGAGTGGAAAAGCTCGCACCTGCCCAGCCGTGGGTGGTGACAAGAACGTCCCCTTCGGTCCATCCGATTGGAAAGTGCTCGTCGACCATTATTCCCCAGCCAGGGATCTGGGGAAACCGAACGATATTTAACTCGGCCGTGAGTGTGGCCGAGGAAAGCCTGCTAGCTCCAGTCGACTACGGTTGACGAAGACGTTCCCCTTCCACTGAGAGCCATTCTCAGTCCCGCTCTATGTAAATAATGTAAATACAGTTTTTTCCTTCACTTCCCCTACTCCCCTTCTCCGGCAGACGTTCCTTCCTCCTTCGGCATTGCGGCGGTGCTCATGGACCCGATGCCTGGTGGTACACGCTACTAGTACGGCAAAACATATCATAAGGTAACACTTGCATTCCAGCGCGAACTAAAAGATGTTAAAGGGCAACTGCCGCACTTTTTGAGAAATTCGAGATATTCAAGGATTCAAATCTATGTAGGCTGTAGGTAAAGCATTGCAAATGTTTCGCACTAGCAATTAAAGTATTGACGTAATCGCGATTGAATTTTGCGCTTCTCGTCAATGCACCGTAGGAGTGCAGGGCAACTCAGCGTGACGTCAGGCAAGGTATGATTTCAAATTACCTCTGTCGTCCGCCACACCCTTCCCTGACTCGCTAGATGCTTGCTGCCAAACAACTCTCGACAGGGTTCGCCTTAGGTGGCCTTGGTTTTTTTCCTTCAAAGCAGGTGTTTGTGCGTTGGAAATGTACCGATACCTTCGATGACGTCATCAGGGCGTGCGGTATTTAATCGGCGATTCCTACATTATTTCAAGTGCTAGCCCAAAAAGACTCCGCATGCTTTACCAGCAGGTTTCACATATTCGACCCTGTTAAGCTCGTTGGTTTCTAAAACGTATGCAGTTTTCCTGTAAGTCTCTGCATGAGATGTCAATATTGGAAAACGGCACTGTATTTTACCCTCCCCCTCACAAAGAGGAATGGATTGTACAAACCCCCAGAACAAACTACGCCACGAAAATATTTTTTTTTATTTCAAATGGGTTTGGTTTGGTTTAACGAGGTTTAACGTCCCAAAGCGACTAAGGCTATGAGACAAGCCGTAGTGAAAGCTGCGGAAATTTCGACCACCTGGAGTTCTTTAACGTGCACTGACACCGCACAGTACACGGGCCTCTAGAATTTCTCCTCCATTAAAATTCCACCACTGCAGCGGGGATCGAAACCGCGTCTTTCGGGCCAGCAGCCGAGCACCTTAACCACTCAGCCACCGTGGCGGCCCCAATGGAAAAATTATCCTCTACCCTTCCAACGTTATTAAACAGCTATCGTAAATCTCGGACTGGCCTGCTAAGAATATATCACCCTGCTTATTCCTATAGTTTCAACCTAGTTTCACCCTACCGCTTCCTTGAGGAGCTCTCCAAAAGGTAGAAGTCAGAGCGAGCCTGTTGGATGGTGCAGCTGAAAACTATTGGATTAAGTGTATTTCAACATGCATTAAATCACTTCTAAGGGCTTGTTAGTGTTCTTAGCAGTAGACCCGATGCACATAAAACCACATTTTAGCGAACACAGGGTGAAATATCCCTTTACGATTGTTAATTTAATCATTTTCTCCACATTACGGGATGTCCAGCACACCGAGACGAGTTCGAAGCTTAGAAAAAGACATTGAAAACTTGTTTTTTTAATCCTAATAAGTACTGTCGCGATCAATATGACTTGCAACCTCAAGCAGTGTGGCCGGAGCGCTCCCCGGAAGCATGGTGGAGCCGACAAGCGACGCGCTTGAAAACGAAAGGGAAAGAATTTTGCTGTTCCACCGCTCAGACTTCTCCCCTGGGTCTTGGCAGTACCATGGCGTTATCGCATCGCCGGCGCTTGCATGACGAATGCAAGACGCATGTCACAGTTGATTTTTTTTTCATTCCTTTTGCTGCTTTCACCTGGCTTTCACCGTGGCCCAAATCGCACTTCAATCACAGTATGAGTGGAGCGGTTTTGACGATTTGAGGCTAGACGCGCCGGCGCCTGTGAGAATTAACGAGCTCAGATTTCGTTGGGCAGACGGGGCGGGGGATGAGCCTAGCTGCTGGAACAGCACAATCCTTTCCACTTAGTCTTCAGGCGGGCCGCTTTTCGGCCTCACCATGCTTCCGAAAACGCTGCGGCCACACGCTCGCGGGCTGCAAGTCATATTGAGCGCGATAGTACATCCTGATGACGCTGAATTTTAAAGGGCCACTGAGGAGAAATTGAAGTTGGCTTGTATCGACAGAATACCAGCTCCTGATTACAAAAACGCCACTCATACTGACAACAAAGCTCTTGTAACCCAGAAAAGAGCAAGAACCAAAATACAGGTATCGCCGCCACAGGCGAACTCGCAAGTACAAGCGTGATGACGTCATAGGAGAAAACAGTGTTGCTAAAACCAATGGTTGTAGCAACACTGGGACACGAGACGCCACAAATCACTGAGGCGCAGCAAATGCATGGGCAAATCTCCTTGACGTCACCAGATGGCGCCACGTACCCGGCAGCTACGCGCGTGCTTGCAGCATCGGTACCAATCAGCGCCTGTTCACTCGCGGTAGGCGGGCTCCCGGTATTCCGCTAAAGGTAACAAGTTACACGGTATGCTAAAGGTGTCTATTTGCGAGAACTTCGTTGACGACTTCGAGAGCGGGATCCTTCGTAACGCTGGCAAAACGCCGGTGCAAACGTAAGTGAAGCGACGGTAGCGACGGCCGCAACAGCCGATAGATGCCTTCAACGTGCGGCCGGCGGTAGCTTTCTTTTCGGCTGCTGCTAGGCCGCACTGCTGGCAGCCAGAAATCACGGAATCTGCGTTACGTCATTTTTCACGTCACTTAGTCCTGTGTCGTCACAAGAGAAACCCAAGTTTGAATCAGAGCGGCGGGAAAAACTTTTTCAACTTCGAATCCAAATTTCTTAGAAGTAAATGCATCTTCCGCTGTCGGCCAAGTGGGAACAAAGCCATGAAATGCCGAACTAACGGATTTTGCTTTAAAAAAATATCAATAGAGCTCTCCTCACTGTCTCTTTAATCCCCGAACGGCAGGTTTGCCCAAAGAGTGGCACAGGGTGCTTTTTAGAACATTATATATTAAGCGTTTTGATGATATCACCGACACAGTTTGCACTGCCGGTTTCGGGAGGCTAAATATTACGCCCTTGTCGGCACAGATGATCATAACAGCCAGAAGTGCGTGAAGCTAGTCATGAGCTCTGTGAGCAGTAACTCCGCCTTAATCTATATTACACCTTGCAGAGAATGGACAGGATGTTATAAGCAGACGCAACTAGATAGTAGACATGATGCTACAACCTTCTCACGCGTACTTTAAGTTGCACCTTGTATTGATCAGCCAATACAAACCTGACCAGTGCGCTATTCTTATTGAAGTTTGAAGTTTGAAAAGTATTTATTTGAAGTGTTTCATACACTTCAAGAAGGAGGCCAAAAGGCGTGGTGCCTGACGAGGGCGTTCCTCCCTGGGGGTAAGCAAACTGCATTCGGCAAATACACAAAATATACAAATACAATAAATGTAGCGGCCGCCATTACACTTGCTGGCATGTTAAAAGAAAAAAAAACAAAGGAAAAACTGTACAACAATGTTAAGATATCTTCAAAGTTGTTAAGATGCGTGCTGTTCGGTTACAGGGAATTATAAAAAAGGAAAAAAATATATATACAGTAAAGATCCACAGGTTCTTCCGTCTTCCTTATTGCACCAGCGGTGCCCCGCCAGAGACGGGTTGGTTTCAACTCGAAGACTGAAGCTCTTCGCACCAGCGGTGCCCCGTCAGAGACGGTCTCTCGATGAATAGAGCCGCAGGGATGAAAAAGGCAATGACTGGAGATTTATATACAAATATGTACAATAGATACAAGTTAAGACACTTGAGACAAATTAACGGCACAAGACAAACAACAAAAAGGGCGGATCTGGCTAATCACTAGGGGAGGCCCCTCTCGGCGTTGCCGAAGATGCGTTGCATCTGACCTTAGCGCAGAACCCCGCTTCCAGCTCCGGGGCCCGGTTTTAAAGCCCTAAAGGCCCGGCCCACATTTCGTGGCTTCCAATCATGTTGTGCTGTTAACATCATTGGTTCTTCAAGGGCATGGCCAGCCCTCCGGCTTCAACAAGGTAAAGCACTCTCCCCAGCACAAAATAAAAACAAACACAAATAGACATTCGTGCCAGCACGTGCGCGAATCGGTACCACGGGGCGGGTGGACACCCGTACTTCCTGGCGCGTTCGCGAGCGGCCGCGTTCCGAGAAGGGGACGCTTCGCTTTGAGCGCTCCCAGCCGCGTTCCTATGACCCCCCGCGAACGCTACCGATACCTTACACGCCCTTCCCAAGATTCTACAAAGGGCTCAAATGCCACTTTTAGAATTATAACAAAGGGATCGGTACGGGTCACAAAACCACCCTGTGGGTGACATACCGCAGCTACACAAACACTGGCACGAACAAAACCATAAACAAAAAAAATGCACACGGGCACCAACACAACACAAGCAAATTGCACACTCAAATACACGCGGTGACACGCTTCTGTGCGCCGTAAAACGGAGTCCAAGTTGACAGGCTACTCAGTTCACTTGCATGCACGCCCGCGTCCTGCTCGCGAACGAGCACACACACACACACAGACACTCGCAACTGGAGCGTTCACTAACACTCGTACGATGTCCTTAAGTGGCCACGTGAGCCTCCTTAGTCGCACCGAGCGTCCCTGTGTACATTCGAGCCACCACGTGTTGTCAGTAACACAATTAACGCCTAAACGGTAACTCACTCATTAGGCTGGCGCCACAACGGGGCGCGAACTGAAAAGATGGTGCCCTCCAGGATCAAAAACGTCCCGGGTATTGATGGGTCCAAACCCCTCACTACACGACGCACCTGAGGGCCCGCTCTCTCTGGCGCGCCGGTACGAACCGCGTGCTGCGTTAGGAACATCTCTCTTGCCGAGTTCAGCTGTAACAGTGCGGCCGGCTTTGCTGAACATAATTTGGCGTACCGCAGCACGGAACGTACTGTTCCACGCGCCGACATTCACTGTGAAGGCTATGCGCCTGTCCCCTGGTACTTTGGAGCGTTTGGAGCTATTTGCACCGTTCCTGCACGGGCAAACATTTAAATCGCCGCTCCTTGCTTGATAGACGCTGGCCGGCTTCGTGGCATCGTCTGCTGCACGAGCTGACTCGCCGTCGCATGACCCGAGCTTGCCTTGCGGCAAGTCGCCACTCATTTCCGGGTACTCAAATGACCTGGCCAGACACACATCGGGTGCATTCCACAACTGTGTGGCGCTCTGCCCGGTCGGCCCAGCAAGCCCGCCTCCGTTCTCTGGCTCGCATGGAACGCTCTTTCCATCAATGACGCTACGGGGCCCTTCATGCCCTATGACCGACACAGTGTGCGGTTCCAGCAACGCTAGACTTTCTCCTGTCACTAGGTCCGCGATCTGACATCTGTCGTCGCTGGCCGTTCCCTGCTGAGCTAAATGCTCTTTTCCGCAGCTTGCTTGAGACTGCGTTTTTGAAATTGTGAGACTCACTTCCAACAATCCTGAGCACGCGTCCGCGTCCCTGGTGTCATTTGGGATCGAGCTAACCTGGGCGGCCGTGTCGTCGGCGTGCGCGTTCACCGCCTCTGATACCGCGACGCTGCGTTCCGTCAGGCTGCTTTCTTGAACTGCGACTCCAGCTTCGCAGAAATCTGGCTCACCCTTTACCTCTGCCCGGCTGTCCTCTTGACCTGCGCCCGGCAGGCATATGCCGTTGCCTTCCCGCATTGGCGACCTCTCTGCTCGTGACTCGGAGCAGTTCTCCCTGGCTAGTTGGCTAGCTCTCCTAGACTCCTTGATCTTAAAAATCTCGAGCTCTACCTGCTGGCGTCTCGCTTCTAATACCCCCAAGACATACTTAACATCCTGAGGTTCTTCCTCGCGAAGCAGCGCCTTTCCGCCATTTACTTTCGCAAGTTGAGCCTGAAGGTCCGCTAAGCGCGCCTTCGCTAACTCAACTTGGTACCTCACATCGAGTGAGGGCCGGCATGGATAGCCCTCCATACCGCCGTCTGTACTCCTCAACTGTCCTACCAGCTCGAATACATGCACAGGGACGCTAACAATGCGACGAAGGAAACTCACAGTTTCGATGCGTCGATCCGCATTGCCAGCTCCTTGGCGTCGCAGTCCACCGCCACTTTCATCGGACGCTGCGATGAGCTGTCGCACGCCGCTGGTCCTGTGCACGTTGTCACGCTGCGACCCGCCGGTGACCGTCGAGTTCTCGACGCTCTGCCTTCCTTGACCGGACGCAGTCCCGCGTCGCTGGTCCGCTGCAGTGGCCCTTGCCGTTGTCTCTCCGCAGGTCCTTTTTCGAACGCTGCTGTTGCCTGATCGTCGCCTTTCTCCCTGCCGTCAGCCTTCTTCCTGCGCCGTCTTCCGATGGCCCCAGGATCCTGTCGGCTGCGCCAGTAAAGATCCACAGGTTCTTCCGTCTTCCTTATTGCACCAGCGGTGCCCCGCCAGAGACGGGTTGGTTTCAACTCGAAGACTGAAGCTCTTCGCACCAGCGGTGCCCCGTCAGAGACGGTCTCTCGATGAATAGAGCCGCAGGGATGAAAAAGGCAATGACTGGAGATTTATATACAAATATGTACAATAGATACAAGTTAAGGCACTTGAGACAAATTAAACGGCAAAAAGGACAAACCAAACAACAAAAAGGGCGGATCTGGCTAATACTAGGGGAGGCCCCTCTCGGCGTTGCCGAAGATGCGTTGCATCTCACCTTAGCGCAGAACCCCGCTTCCAGCTCCGGGGCCCGGTTTTAAAGCCCTAAAGGCCCGGCCCACATTTCGTGGCTTCCAATCATGTTGTGCTGTTAACATCATTGGTTCTTCAAGGGCATGGCCAGCCCTCCGGCTTCAACAAGGTAAAGCACTCTCTCCAGCACAAAATAAAAACAAACACAAATAGACATTCGTGCCAGCACGTGCGCGAATCGGTACCACGGGGCGGGTGGACACCCGTACTTCCTGGCGCGTTCGCGAGCGGCCGCGTTCCGAGAAGGGGACGCTTCGCTTTGAGCGCTCCCAGCCGCGTTCCTATGACCCCCCGCGAACGCTACCGATACCTTACATATACAATCATGTTAACTGTTATCAATTTACAATATGTCACAGGATGTACCGGTTAGTCATGTAGTCAACAGTGCAATCACTTTTCTCTTGTATATTTTCGGGTTCTGCATTGATGGAGGAGGTCATTAAAATTTCTGTTTTCATACAAAAAGGTAGTCATCTGATATCTAATCGTTTGGAATCCGTAATTTGTTCTTGATTTTGGTGCTCTTATTGTCATGTGTCGAAAGGGATATGGGTTTTGTGGTAGTTCTGGTGTTGCAAAAAAATTAGTTTCATGATGAAATCTGTTATATGTTTCAAGTGCTAGCCGAAGAGTTTTTAATTGAAAAATTGTCAGTAACCCCAAGCTGTTCCACCACAAGGTAGTGCTATCCAAGTAGCCTAGATTAGCAATTGCTCGTATGGCCTTTTTCTGTAGTAAAAACAAAGCATTTAAATTAGTCTGTGTTGAGTCTCCCCATATCAGTAAACAATAGTGAAGATGTAAATAAATTAAAATGAAATAACGTTGCTTTTTGAGCCATACTGGCAATAGAAGTCTAAATTAATTTAGAAGGCCCACTGATCGCGAAATTTTTTTTCTTACTTGATTAATATGGTCAGTCCACAGCAGGTGTTCATTAAATATAACTCCAAGGAATTTTATTGACTGTACTCGTTGTAAAACATTTGAATTGTATAATATTATTGGCTCATCATCTATGAATTTATTTTTAGCTCTGAATATTACATACTTCGTCTTCGTGATGTTTAGTTCTAACCTGTTGGCCCTCAGCTATAATGTAAGGTTTTCTAACCAGAGATTTGATCTACATTCTATTGCTTGTAAACTCGCGTCATGAAAGAAAATATTTGTGTCGTCAGCGTATAAAACTGTTTCGGAGGAAGGAATAATATTAACAATGTCATTTATGTGAACTAGGAATAGAATAGGACCCAGTATTGAGCCCTGTGGCACACCAGTGAGTATAAGGCCGTGGCTTGAAGGTATGGCGTTAATCATTGTAAATTGTACTCTGGATGATAAGTAGCTCTGAATAAGATTAAGTGCGGAACCTCGTATCCCATAGAATTGTAATTTGCGTAGTAAAATTTTGTGACAGACCGAGTCGAAGGCTTTTCTAAAGTCTAAGAATAGCCCAAGTGTAAAAAGTCTGTTTTCTATATTGTTAATTATTTTATCCTTTATGTGAAGTAAAGCTTTTTCCGTAGATTTCCCTTTCTGAAAGCCATATTGTTCTTTCGCAATAGCTCCGGTCTTAATGAAGTACGAATTAAGGCGGGTATTGATGACTTGTTCAGCAATTTTTGAGAAGACCGGCAAAACGGATATTGGGCGATAATTGTTAGGATCATTATAGCTTCCTGTCTTATGTATCACACACTCTTGCTATCTTTAATTTATCTCTGGAAACCTGCCTTCTTTGAGCACTGTGGTTGCATATATGGGACAACAAAGGTGCGATAATATCAGATACGGCTTTCGCTACCTCACCCTTCATGTTATCAGCTCCAACGGAACAGTTATTTTTTAGACGCATTATATACGAAGATATTTCGGCTGTAGTTGTTGGGGAAAGAAATATCCAAGGCTTTGGTATGCCTTTAAGATACACATTGGATCTGTGCATGTTGTTTGCGCACACTGATTTTCACCAACCGTCAGGAAGTGTTCGTTAAACATGTCTGATAAGGGACGACCTCTAAGTGGAACGCCATCTACCACAATCTCTACTGGAGTTGGCTCGGTTCGTTTTGATACTAAATTGTTGTATGACCTCCATATCTGATTAGGGGCAAGTTTATTAGCGAACGCTTTCGCGTAATATTTCTGTTTTGCGGTTTTTACATCAGTGTTGAGCTTATTCCTTACAGCTTTATGCAAATTTAGTATATTGATGTCCTTGTGCTTCAAAAAATCAGCAAAGAGATTGTGTTTTTGCCTTATTTTTTTGTACAGCTCTTTCGTAACCCACGGCGGACTAGAGGAAATGCTTCATAATAGGCATCTTGAAATATTTTTTCAAAGACATCGTAACAGCGACTAGGATCTTCTTCATTAAAAACGAGTGACCAGTCCACCTCTGAAATCATGCGTCGAAAGCAATTTATAGTTTCGTCATTAACTTTTCGATAGAAAATGTTAGCTGCGCTATTAGAAAAAGTTTTCCTCGAATGGGGCAAAAAGACAAAAAATGGAAGATGGTCGCTAACTCGCGACTCTCCACAACCGAGGTTTGGAAGTTGAAAAGCAGTGTCGGTCTGGCCGCCTATTGTAAGCCTTTTTTATCTCGACATGTGTCAAGCGTACCTTCACAAAAGAAAAAAAAACAAGATTCTCATTTACGCTCGCGCTGCTGGCTTCGTAATATTCGCTGAGCGGAGTATGGTGGCGCCTCTCACCACCCTGTTTTAAAGGGGACGCTCCTAATACTCATACATGTTTCCATCGTTGGCAAAATAGAAAATATGTCGATCTATGCACCTGTACTCCCTCAGAGTGCCATTAGTGCTAGTGATCGTGCCTTTAATTTCTTCGCCATCTTTTTACTTCTTTCGCTTTTAGCTGGGAGGAGGGTCAAAGATAATACTTGTCATAGGTGGTGTTACAGCACATTTCCGTTTCATCGCTAGTTCAATCGCCCGTTCAATCATACCTGATGCATCAGCTTCTGTTTTTTTTTTATCGATCACGTCGCTTTCCTAGTGGCTGATTTGAAGCATACGCCATTTCCACGGCTGAGAGCAGCGAAGTCTTTCCTGAGGTCCCGCTCGTGAACATTTTCCTAAATTCGGGGGCTTCGATGCTTCAGTTTTAGGTAAGTGATAATTTTTGTGCGACATATGCTTACTTAGAACCCTTTATTGACGGCATGCAACTTAAATTCCATCCATTTTTTGTGGATTCTCTAGCCGTATATTAAAGTGTTCGCAATATTTTAGCTTGCTTTCCTTCTTTTTGCTAACCTCAACGCATTGAATCTTCCGGACGTGAGAGCACATAACATTTCCTTCAGTACACTAGAGAAGAGCATTCCCTGTAAGTAGTCTGTGCTTAACCTTGCAGATATTTTCTGGTCTCGCCCTTCAGAGGAGTTTGTTTTTCCCTGAAATATTCTCTAGTAAACCGCCATTCATTCTCCATGCTTCAGAGGCCACGACGAGTGTAGCAGGTACTGTGATTCTACTTGCACAGCCAAACGTTCTTAGCAAAACCTTCGTAGGGACACCTTGGGAACCTCCAAATAGGCGCTTATCAAAATTCATTTTAAGCGTGAGCTGTCGTGATGGCTTAGTGGTTATGGCGCTCGACCGCTGACCGAAAAGACGCGGGTGATCTTGTTCTTTTGCAGACGTATAGTCTTCGCCAAAAGTAACCAAGCTGCATCGTTTGCTCCTCATTCGTGTAGCAAAACCTTCAAGGCTTGCCTAAAGATCAAAACGATAACGGAGCGCCTAGGCTCCGCTCTGTTCGCGTTTCTTTCTATCGCTATAGTATATTAAGGCAACAGACAGTTTGACCACGCGCTTTTTGTCTTTGAAAAAGCCGCCTTCATCTAATCGTGCTAAGCAGTGTTCGAAATGTACTGGTTGCTAGCCCTTGCTGGATGAATCTACAATCTTGTTTCGGCATCCAAGTCAACTAACTAGAAAGGTTTCAGAGGCCTATCATATCCGTGAGAATGAGCGCACGTGTGCTGCTGACCAAAATGGTGGTCCTGCATGAAAAGTTTTCTTATCTTGACGTTTCCTGCGTGACTCTCATCCTGATGCGCCTGCGTGATGGCGTTTTTTTCTGTTTGTGGTTTTTTATCGTTCTCTCTTTTTCTGCATTTTTTAAACAAACGCCCAGTTGCGAGCAAGCGCTTGCGTTGTTTGGTCTTCCTTGTCCGTTGTCCTGAGTGCACGATTTTTGCCATGATGGTATGCCAGCTAGCTAAAATGTCGATTCTACTTGAATGGGATTCTGCTGAAGCGCAACGCATCCTCTCCGCGGCGCAATGACCACCCGCACCTTCCGGTCGATATTAAGGCGGAAGCCTTTAATGCCTCATCGTTGAAAGCAGGAGTTGTCGACAGAAATTTCACGCTTTTCAATTGGTCGTGACGTCACAATGCGCGAATTTCAAACAGGGTCAATTGTACTTTGGCTAGTAACCATGCAATCAATTAAATGAATGATATAGTGATGCTCCAAGTAAGTGGCAATGAGTTTATTGAGTTAGTTAATTAAACAATTAGCCTAATTAACCTTTCTAGTAAGACCAGAAAAACAAATAAAACCGAGTGGGAAGTTGGTCGAGTCGGGGAATCGAACCAGGGTCTCCAGAGTGCGAGACAAGCACGCTAAACACTCCGCCATGCCAGCTCGATGGTTTGGAATGAACAAAGGCGCGTCTAATGAATATGAAGGCTAATTCTAGAGGCCCGTGTACTGTGCGATGTCAGTTCACGTTAAAGAACCCCAGGTGGTCGAAATTTCCGGAGCCCTTCACTACGGCGTCTCTCATAGCCTGAGCTGCTTTGGGACGTTAAATCCCAATAAACTAAAAACCAAACGAATACGGTGTCTTCCTTCACTCCCATCTTCCTCCTTCCCTTACGGTGAGATTCAGGTGTCCACCGAGATATGCGAGGCACATGCATTTCCTTTCCTCGAAAATCAATTTACCGACGAGTAAGGCTTAGAGCCGAACGGGCGATGGCGTTCTGTGGACTCCCTGGCAGCGTTGCAAGACGCTGTCGCGTTCCACTCTTAGCGGCGAAGCTTAACATCTTAACCACAAATCAGTGACACAAGCAGCAACACCTCGCTTAACCTCACCGCTTTTTAGGTAAAAAAAAATGGCTGAGGCTTAACCTGGTTTTAAGCCTGGAGAATGCGAAGCATCATCGTGTCGCGTAATTTGGAGGCGCACAACCACAGCGACGGCGCGAGGTGGGCCCCCGTTTCTCCACTGTCGTGACGTCATCGTGTCACGGGGTGTGACGTCATGTATCACGTGATTTGGAGGCGCACAACCACAGCGACGGCGCGAGGTGGGCCCCCGTTTCTCCACTGACGTGACGTCATCGTGTCACGTGGTGTGACGTCTTGTATCACGTGATTTGGAGTCACACAACCACAGCGATGGCGCGAGGTGGGCCCCCGTTTCTCTACTGTCGTGACGTCATCGTGTCACGTGGTGCGACGTCATGTATCACGTGATTTGGAGGCGCTAAACAACGGTGAAGGTCTGAAGTGGTAGCTAAAGTAGTATGCTTCGCATAAAAGTGCCCTTGAATTTTAGGCGTCGCACCGCATATTTATCTTTCAGGTGATAGACGGCGGGACGTTCACGTTTTCCTTGGAGCCATCGCCATGTTCTCGGCCCAGCCGTTCTACATCTATCTACAAAGATGGGACCTGACGCCCTCGCATTCGGTCCGGCACCCTGAAGTCCTGTCATATTTCCGAGAGTTCAGACATACCACGAGATTTCGAATGCATTCTACAGTGATGTTTGCCCACTTTTCCTTCAATCAGGAGCAGGCTCCCGCGCGTGGTTGCACAGCCACATTGAGACTAGGCGGCAAAGTCTATGGTGGTCTGCCGTTCACGATGGTGAACATAACACCGCTCCTCTGCACCGCACCTACAAAGAATTTCAGGATGCGGTTCGAAGCCATCCCGTGGCATGTTTCAGTGCACCAAGATGAAGTGACGAGGACCACGGAGGATTATGTGCTGCAAACAATTCAGGAAAGCGACCCCTACGTGTACAAGCGAGAAGACACCGTGGCTCTTGTCAATGCCTGCCTCGCCACTGAATATCAGGCCACCGTGCAATGCTTACAGGTACGGATGCGCCCCGAGTGCACAATTAGCATTTTCCGGAGCATATAACCAGTCTAAAAATAGCTTCGGCCCAGTTTGTTCATGTAACCTGAGCGTACAATGCATCGCCAAAAGAGGACACCAATGGCAAGTGGAAAATGTTGCGCGCTACAGTAATTTGTTCGCGAGTTCACGTGTATTAGCTGGCCGTAAATTTGAGCGGCATGGGCTCTATTTACCTCTAGAACACGTCGAGTCCACATTTAAGTTGCAAGGATGCTCACGGCTTCCAACACATTGAGAATTTCTTTTAGTGTTAGCTGCTTGTGTTCCGCTGTATTATTATTATTTATATGCCCCTCCTGCTTGGGCCCCTCCAAGGCCTGCAGTATTGAACAAATAAATAAAATAAATAAATAAATTTGTGCTGTAGTGTTATATGAGCTGTAGTGTCGTCTGAGCTGTAGTGTCGTCTGAGCTGTAGTGTCTTCTGTCCTGTAGTGTCGTCTGAGCTGTAGTGTCGTCTGAGCTGTAGTGTCGTCTGAGCTGTAGTGTCGTCTGAGCTGTAGTGTCGTCTGAACTGTAGTGTCGTCTGAACTGTAGTGTCGTCTGAGCTGTAGTGTCTTCTGAGCTGTAGTGTCTTCTGTCCTATAGATGTCATCTGTCCTATAGATGTCTTCTGTCCTATAGATGTCTTCTGTCCTATAGATGTTTTCTGACCTATAGATGTTTTCTGACCTATAGATGTTTTCTGACCTATAGATGATTTCTGACATATAGTGTCTTCTGACATATAGTGTCTTCGGACCTATAGTGTTATCTGAGCTATATTGATACGCCCGTGCATGCGCAGCAGCGTTTTTCCATCAAGGCGTCGTTAGTGTAAAGTTACAGCTTCCTTCGAGCCCATATGCGCGTAATTTTTCTTTACTTGGTTCAAGCTCTTGCTTTGATATCACTTGTCGGTGCTTGTAGAAGGTGAGGCAGGGATAAAGAGTATATTTCCCGTTGTATTTATCTCGTGACTCGCAGGTATTTCTAGTCTGCCCTCTTTCTGGGATGAGGATCCATATCCCCTCTCGTGGGGTCCGCTGCAGACACGTGCAGTGCTTTGACGCGCACACGTACCTAGGAAGTTACGAGGCCACTCTGGAGCCTTGCTGGAGGTGCCCCGTGTGTAGCGACGAGGTCTTCGTCAAGGACCTCCGCATCGACCTCTTCACGCTTGACATCCTTGCCAGCGCCAACGACCATTCCATCGCCGTGGTCGTCCAAGCCGACGGAAGCTGGAACATGGTGGCTTCGGACAATGACCAAGGCGCCAGTTGCGTCCATGACAACTCGGCGGGAACCGAGGCCTCCCCGTTTCATGCACTTCATGAGCTGGGCATCATAGTAGAGGGCGAAACAAACCAATGATAGACGCTGATGACGCATCTTCACCATTTTTACGACCTTTGTATTCTTTTTGTTCGCTTCTATACCTTCCTCGTCCGCCCTTCCGCCAAAAATACGAGCTGCTGTTGCCTGCTTCAGGGAGCAGGGATGAGTGATGCAAGTGTTACCATTGGGGCTGCATATGTTTTTGATCGGTTAAATGCAAGTTTCATCGTCATTCTCGTTGCTACGCGAGGTGAACTTTCTTTCCCCGCGAATTTTAGGTACGCAAATTGTAGGCAATTATCATTCCTACGGAGCCTACACCCATCGTTCAGCGCGTTCAGCTTTTAGCCCTACCTCCCTCCCCTCTTCCTGTAGTCATGATCTTTTATTGTGTACATTAACGGAGCAGCGAGACGCATTTTCTATTTTATGTTTTCCGGACGTGTCCGTTTACATCGTGCATGTTCCCTGGACGATGCCATGTTATTTACGACTGATCGCTGAATAGCGAGCACGATTAAACGGCCTTTCACGGCTATTAACAAAGATGGACGGGTGTTCTGTGTGAGGTTTCGTGCTTTGTGTAAATACATCGCGGACGTCAGTCACTGTCATCCGGGTCGGGACGATCCCTAAGCGTACCGACTGTTGCGTAAATCAGAGAAAATCGAAAAAAAATTCTCTCGGCCCAACGACACGTTTGTTCGGGCTAAAATTTCTCACAGAGGTTAATTCTGGTGGTCAGTTTTGTTTTATACTACATTTAAGTGGGGAACTTGTCTTATTCCGTCAGAATTATTTATAATTCCCTTTTGTCTGCAGTGACGGCGAACCAAAACCGAAAGACAACGCAACAGTGGTACCCGTAGCGCCATCTCGCACCCACCGGAGAAACGAGCCCTCTACCGGGAAGGGCCCGGGGGGAGGAGTTAGACTCGCATAGCCAAGTCACGGCCATGACCTTCTCTTGATCGCTGTACGACCGCATTTTCGCTGATGTCTTGCGCTGCTTCGCAGCAAGGACCACCAAGCAAAGATCATTTGCTCACCAACTTAGCAAAGCTGGGTTTCTCCGGTGGGTGCGAGATGGCGTCACGACCACCGTTGATGCGATGTCTTTCGGTATTGGTTCGTTGTCGCCGCAGACGATGGGGATTTACAAATAATTCTGACCGAATCAGGCAAGTAGCCCACCTAAATGTAGTATAAAACAAAACTGACCCCCAAATGCAACCTCTGTGCGAAATTTGAGCCCGAACAAACGTGCGGTTAGGCCCCGGAAATATTTTTTCCATTTTCTCTGATTTACGCAACACGCGATATGTGTTGCTCTCGCCACCGTCGAGTTTCTTTCCTTTCTTTCCTTTCAGCAGTGTTTAAGCTCTGTCGTCGAGTTTCCAGATTTCTGAACACTCCGCGCGCCCTTCTCCGATGTCAGTGAACGTTAAAGCCCTGCGATAATCGAAACTGTTACAGGACCTGCCATCCCAAAGATCTAAATTCCTCATGATTCGCATTGCATCCAGTGAACGGCTTGCTTCTGAATCCTTGGTAATCTAGTGTTGTTCTGGTTCTTCCCACATGTTTGGGGGGCTGCAGGCCTATTCATGTGATCTTGCTGCATCCCCACCTCTAGCACTGACGCTCAACTGGCAAACACACCATCAGCAGCCTATAGCAGCCTACAGTTTTGCCCCAAGAAACCACAAATCCTGTATAAAATCTTTACACTTATAAGGTGTAGAAGAAGGACGTCGGGGACGGCGTCGAAGTCGGCGATGGAGCGGGGCGACCAAGACTAACACGACCTGCGCGATGGCAATCTTCTTCTTCTTCTTCACCTCTTTCCCACAACTGCTTCTCCTTCATCAGCGTCCATCGAAGGGGTCCAGCTTCTTCTTCACAATGCCCCCCAGAGAAAAAGGAGCCATCCTGGCCACTTAAGGGGACGGAGAGACAAGGGCGTCGTAGAATGGCTTAAGGCGCTGCACATGTACAGTTTCACGGCCTCGGCGCCGAAAATCAGAAGGCGGCATAAGAGGTTCAACGACGTAATTTACTGGCGAAGTGCGCTCGACGACACGGTAGGGCCCATGGTACTTGGAGAGCAGTTTTGTTGTGAGGCCGGGGCTGCCGGATGGAACCCATAGCCACACGAGTGAGCCGGGCTCGAAGTGTAGTGCATTCTTCTGATTGGTGTCATGGTGATGTTTCTGGCGCCATTGAGAGTCAGTCGTAAACGACCGAGCAATCTGGCGGCATTCTTCGGCGTGCTATGCAGCTTCGGTAACTGTGGTACATTCAGATGCATCAGGGTTAAGGCGAGCACAGTATCAAGGGGAGCAGATGGATGCCGACCGTAAAGCAACAAGAACGGAGAGAAACCCGTGCTGGATTGCGTAGCAGTGTTTCATGCATAGGTGATATAAGGAAGGACAATGCCCCAGTTGGTGTGATCGGATCCGACGTACTTCGCCAACATGTCACCAAGGGTGCGATTAAATCGTTCAGTAAGACCGTTTGTTTGCGGGTTGTAGGCTGTGCAAGTGCGGTGAATGATTTTGCACTGAGCGAGCAGGGCTTGAACGACGTCAGATAAGAAAGCACGGAAGAAAGCTTCTTTTTCACAAAGGTAACACTTGCATTCCAGAGCGAACTAAAAGATGTTAAAGGGCAACTGCCGCACTTTTTTGAGAATTTCCCGATATTCAAGCACTCAGATCTATGTAGGCTGTAGGTAAAGCATGCCAATTGTTTTGCACTAGCAATTAAAATAGTGACGTAATCGTGATTTAATTTTGCGCTTCTCCTCAATGCACCGTAGGAGTGCAGGGAAACTCAGCGTGACGTCACGGAAGGTATGATTTCAAATTACAGCTGTCGTCCGCCACACCCTGCCCTGACTCGCCAGGTGCTTGCTGCCAAACAACTCTCGGCACGGTTCGCCATCGGTGGCCTTATTTTTTTTCCTTCAAAGCAGGTGTTTGTGCATTGGAAATGTACCGATACCTTCGATGACGTCATCAGGGCGTGCGGATTTAAATCGGCGATTACTTCGTTATTTCAAGTGCTAACCCAAAAAGACTCCGCATGCTTTACCAGCAGGTTTCACGCATTCGACCCTATTAAGCTCGTTGATTTCTAAAACGTATGAAGTTTTCCAGTAAGTCTGTGCATGAGATGTCATTATTGGAAAACGGCACTGTATTTTACCCTCCCCGTCACAAAGAGGAATGGATTGTACAAACCCCCAGAACAAACTACGCCATGAAAATATTTTTTTTTAATTTCAAATGGGTTTGGTTTGGTTTAACGAGGTTTAACGTCCCAAAGCGACTAAGGCTATGAGAGACGCCGTAGTGAAGGGGTCCGGAAATTTCGACCACCTGGAGTTCTTTAACCTGCACTGACATCGCACAGTACACGGGCCTCTTGAATTTCTCCTCCATTAAAATTTGACCACTGCAGCCGGGATCAAAACCGCGTCTTTCGGGCCAGCAGCCGAGCTCCTTAACCACTCAGCCACCGTGGCGGTCACAATGGAAAAATTATCCTCTACCCTTCCAACGTTATTAAACAGCTATCGTAAATCTCGGACTGGCCTGCTGAAGATATATCACCCTGCTTATTCCTAGTTTCAACCTAGTTTCACCCTACCGCCTCCTTGAGGAGCTCTCCAAGTCAGAGTGAGCCTGTTGGATGGTGCAGCTGAAAACTATTGGATTAAGTGTATTTCAACAATCATTAAATCACTTCTAAGGGCTTGTTAGTGTTCTTAGCAGTAGACCCGATGCACATAAAACCACATTTTAGCGAACACGGGGTGAAAAATCCCTTTACGGTTTTTAATTTCATAATTTTCTCCAACTTTACGGGATGTCCAGCACACCGAGACGAGTTCGAAGCTTAGAAAAAGACATTGAAAACTTGTTTTTTTAATCCTAATAAGTACTATCGCGATCAATATGACTTGCAACCTCAAGCAGCGTGGCCGGAGCGCTAATAAGAAAATAAACAGAATTCTCAATTACGCTTGCGCTGCTGGCTTGGCAATATTCGCTGAGCGGAGTATAGTGGCGCCTCTCACCACCCTGTTTTAAAGGGGGCGCTCCTAATACTCATCCATGTTTCCATCGTTGGCAAAATAGAAAATATGTCGATCTATGCACCTGTACTCCCTCAGAGTACCATTAGTGCTAGTGATCGTGCCTTTAATTTCTTCGTCCCCGCAGGGAGGCGTCTGCAGCATGCAGACGTTGGTGAGTGGCGACACCACGGGGTTAACCCGAGCATCCGCAGGGACATCCCCGCAGGGGGATGATGGTGAACAATGCGTCACCACGGACCCGAGCATCCGCGCTTAGCCGTGCGTGGCATCGCCGTGTCCGGGGAAAAGGGGATCCTGGTGGTTGAGCCGATGCCGAGCGTTTGGACCCTTAAGGCCCCTCGGCGGAGGCAACACACCACTTTGGCCCCAGCTTCCTGTAGACGGCACCTCCGGCCTGACCCGACCGGAGGAAATCGGCAGTCGCCTTTTCCTATCCTCCCCTCTATCTTTCACTTTACTATCTCTTTCTTACAACTCTCCTGTCTCCTCCTCTCTTCTTCGTTTTTTCCTCTTTTTCCTGGCGGCGAGGGTTAACCGTGTGTGACCAACTACCCTGAGTTGAGTCATATTAGGTTATAGTTAAGGTGTACAGCTGGCGTGGGCAGGACTTGCTTTCAAGTTCCTGTCGCGTCCCCCTGTTGGGCTCCATGGTGGGTGGCTGGCACCATGACCGAAAAACCTCAATTTTTTATGGCTCCCCCCCTTTCAAAACTTGATCGCTCTCTCAAGAGAGGGCGGACCGAAGCAGACGACTTTTTTCAAAAAAGAAAAGTATCATTTCCAAAATTTCACGTCATCCATAGCAAAGCAGAAGAAACGCAAGCAAGGATAATATCCCCATTCCAAGTCTCAAAACGCTTGACAGATGCCTTAGGCCTTGGCTACAAGGTGTCAAAAATGGCCAGTGGCGACTTGCTTCTTGAACTGCGCGACAGCACACAACACTCAAAAGTTGCAACAATTGTATCCATTGGGGACATCCCTGTCTCTGTGACCCCACATCGGTCTCTGAATACTGTACGAGGCGTCATTTCTGAAATAGATTTTGTCCACCTTTCTGAAAAGGAAATGCTCGAAGGACTTACTGACCAAGAAGTTATAGATGTCCACCGGATCAAAATCCGGAAGGATGGCAAAGAAGTGGACACCAAACACCTGATCTTGACATTCAACATGAGCACATTACCCGAATCCATTGAAGTAGGCTACCTGAAAATCAATGTAAGACCGTATATTCCCAACCCACGCAGATGTTTCAACTGCCAGAGATTTGGCCACGGCTCGCAGAGTTGTCGCGGCCGCAAAACTTGCGCAAAATGCTCGTCAAAAGAACACCAATCTGAAGAATGTGTTGCTAACCCACGGTGTGCAAATTGTGAAGGCGACCATGCTGCCTACTCCAGGGCTTGTCCGTCCTGGAAGAAAGAAAAAGAAATCATTACTCTCAAGACTACGCAAAACATTTCTTTCAAGGAAGCAAGAAGGCAATACTCTCAAACAAACAAATTCTCCTTCACTGCAAAAACAAACTTCGCCGATGTGGTGCGTGGGCGCGGCGCACCACACCAGGCTTCGGCACCTGTCCAGGTCACACGTAGTGAGCCTGGGGCGGGGCCATCCGCGCCGTCTGGTGGAGTAGCTCACGCTACTCCGCCTACCCCAAAGGAGGGGACGCAGACCCCCGGGTCGGCGGGCCCAAAGACCTCTTCCCACAGGTCGAGGTCTAACTCAAAAATCAATGTGCCTCCTGCACGGTCGTCCAGTGCCTCTGCAGAGGCGATGGACACGACCCCGGGCAGCCCCTCACCGTCCACGTCGGATGGTCGGCGGAGCTCCCTGGATCGGTCAAAAAGAGACAGGCCCCGAGTCACGGGGCCATAAACAACTTGATCTAGCTTTTCAATCAGTACAAACACAAAACTAAGATGGCTTTCATAATACAATGGAACTGTAGAGGAATGTTGAGGAACTACAGTGATATAACACATATTCTAGGGTCAGTGATGCCTCTAGCTCTATGTCTCCAGGAGACCAATCTTGGTCCACAACATTCAAATATCTTAAAACATTATACAACTTTTAGGCGTGATCGCGAACATGCAAATAGACTCTCGGGAGGCGTCGCAATCATCATCCAAAGCGGCGTCCCGACTCAAGAAATCAAACTGAAAACGAAACTTGAGGCGGTTGCGGTTAGCGTCATCAGCTACAAAACCATTACAATATGTTCCGTATATCTTCCCCCACACATCACATTAACATGCCAAGATCTAGAAGCCCTGATCGATGAACTGCCGGAGCCATTTCTGGTAGTTGGCGATTTTAACGCTCACTCTCCGTTTTGGGGAAGCGAACGCTGTGACTCTAGAGGCCAAACAATCGAAGATTTTATACTTTCGAATAATGTCTGTCTTTTAAATACGGGAAAAGCCACATATTGCTGTCCAAGCTCAGCAAAAATGAGCTCTCTCGATTTAGCTTTCGCATCACCATTACTTTTTAACGATTTTAAATGGGATGTTTTAAATGACCCCATGGGCAGCGATCACTTACCTACCATCATCAGGCTCTCATCGTCCACTCCAATCATCCCCACAAGGCCACGGCGCTGGAAAATTCAGCTCGCCGACTGGTCACTTTTTACAAAAAGTGCCACTCTGGAAAAAGAATTTTGTGACGACCTTAGCACAGATGAAATTAATGAGAAGTTTACAGAATGCATAATATCAGCCGCAACACTCGCTATACCACAAACAACAGGACTTGCACAAAAGAAACACAAAGTGTGGTGGACAAAAGAATGCACATTAGCAAAAAAACAACAAAAGAAAGCCTGGAGCGCTCTGCGTCGATATCCCACTGCAGAGAACCTACTCACCTTTAAGAAGGCAAAAGCCAGAGCGCGGTATGTGCGAAGAAATGCAGAGAAAACCTCTTGGCAGAAATATGTCTCCTCAATAAATAGTTCAATAACATCAAAGAAAATGTGGGAAAAAGTGCGTAAATTTACTGGTGACCATACCCCTTTCACACTTCCTCTCTTGACAGCACCCGGGACACAAACATCTTTAGAAGAACAGGCCAACATACTGGGCGAGCATTTTGCTGAGATCTCAAGCTCATCCAACTACACAAACACATTTCAAAAACACAAAGCAATAGCTGAGAAACAAAGATTCCCATCTGGAGCAGGTGTTCATGAGGATTATAACCAGCCTCTCACACTAGAAGAATTAAATAAGGTACTATCTTCTGGCAAAAAGACAGCACCGGGACCAGACAACGTGCATTACGCTATGCTTGCACATCTCTCCGAGGCTGCTGTAGAGGCACTGTTAAAATTCTTTAATAAAATCTGGATAACTGGCAATATACCTGACGAGTGGAAAAAAGCAGTCATAATACCTTTTCTCAAACCCGGAAAACCACCAACAAGTCCTAGCAGTTACAGACCAATAGCCCTCACCAGCTGCATTGCTAAATCTTTCGAAAGTGTAATAAACATTAGACTAACCTTCGTACTTGAATCTCGGCAACTACTAGATAAACACCAATGTGGGTTTAAGAAAACATGCTCCACCACAGATCATCTTGTCCGCCTAGAAAACACCATCCGGGAGGCGTTCATCCACAAGCAGCACTGTATTGGGGTCTTCTTCGACTTGGAGAAGGCCTACGATACTACGTGGAAGTTCGGCATCCTCCGTGACCTAGCAGAGCTAGGTATCCGCGGCAGGATGTTGAACTGCTTGAACGACTTCCTGGCTAACCGCACATTCCGAGTCCGCCTAGGAGCAACTCTCTCCATGACTTTCACCCAAGAGAACGGCGTACCCCAGGGGTGCATTCTAAGCACGACACTCTTCATAGTAAAAATGAATTCCTTAGCTAAAGTAATACCCAAGTCCATAATGTATTCAGTCTATGTAGATGACCTACAAATAGCATGCACGTCCTCTAGCATATCAACCTGTGAGAGACAAATACAAATCACACTAAATAAACTAGGTGCTTGGGCAGACATAAATGGGTTTAAATTTTCTCCTCAAAAAACAGTAGCTGCTCTTTTTTCATTGCGACGAGGCCTACAGGGCGATCCCAGTCTATACTTGAATCACACTGCGCTACCAATTAAACAAGAACACAAATTTTTAGGCCTAACTTTCGACAAGAAACTCACATTTCTACCACACATTAACAACCTTAAAAAGAAAGCTTCTCAAGCCCTCAATGTCTTAAAAGTGCTCTCACGGAAGCGGTGGGGGTCCGATAGAGCAAGCCTTTTACAAATATATCGCTCCCTGGTGCGCTCCAAGCTGGACTACGGGTGCATAGTATATGGCTCGGCAAGAGCATCCTACTTGAAAAGATTAGACCCCATTCATAATCTTGGTCTCCGCCTATCATCTGGAGCATACAGAACATCACCAGTAGCCAGCCTATACGTTGAAACTAATGAGCCCGCTCTTGAGGACCGAAGAATCGCCCTTACATGCTCATATGTCTTAAAAATCCGTTCTCTTCCGAAACATCTCTGCCATCCAGTTGTCACCAAGTGCCCATCTAAAAGATTATTCATCAACAAACCACATTCTATCAGACCATTACTATTGCGCTTTGAAGACAAATGTGAAGAGCTAACAGTACTAGATGCCCTACCGAATATTGCACAAAGGAATGAATATTTACCACCATGGTACAGCCTGCCTTCAGTATGTGACCTCACAATGACACATTTAGATAAAAAGCAAACGCCAAATGAGTACATATTACAGGAATTCTTTGCACTACAAGAAAAGTATGACACTTACATTGAATTTTATACCGATGGCTCAAAAACAGAAAATCACGTTGGAAGTGCAGTAATCCAAGGAAAAAACAAACAGATAATGCGACTACCAGAATGCGCATCGGTTTTTACTGCTGAGTGTTATGCCATCTTTGTAGCTGTGGAAAAAATAGTAAGAGAGAATATCAAAAATAGCATCATTTACACCGATTCCCTGAGTATGCTCAAAGCACTGCACTCCAGAAATGCTGCTGAACCCATAATAGGTAACATCATACATAACATTGTTAAAATCACAAAACAAAAACGTAACATTAAATTCTGCTGGGTTCCTAGCCATGTTGGAATCGTAGGTAATGAAAAAGCAGATGTATGCGCTGCACAAGCCCGGAATGGCCAAATAAAACAAGTGAGCATACCGCACAGGGATTGCTTAAAGTTTATCAACAGTACACTCAGAAATAAGTGGCAGGCCGCATGGCAAGATCACGTAAACAACAAATTACATTCTGTGAAACCAATTTTAGGGGAATGGCAATCATGTAGGCATCAAGAACGTTTTACCGAAGTTATTTTATGTCGGCTCCGCATTGGACACACCCACCTCACGCACAACTTTCTGCTAGCCAAACAAAACAAACCTGTGTGTGAAATGTGTGGTGCTGAACTCACAGTGAACCACATTTTAATCTCATGCATAAAATTAGAAGAACTAAGAAAGAAATATTTCACAACATTTTACAGGGAAAGCATCCCATTACACCCCATGCTACTCTTAGGTGATCGAGCACTGGTTGACATTTCATGTATTTTTAGGTTTCTCAAGGAAGCCAACGTTTTAAACAAACTCTAAGTATTTTTAAAAAGCTTCATCATTAACAAAAACTCTAACCTTGAGGTTGGCGCAGCATAGCCTCAGTTGCTTTTGCGCCATAAAAATCAATATAACTAACTAACTTTAATTTCTTCGCCATCTTTTTACCTCTTTCGCTTTTAGCTGGGAGGAGTGTCAAAGATAATACTTATCATAGGTGGTGTTACAGCATATTTCCGTTTCATCGCAAGTTTAATCGCCCGTTCAATCATACCTGACGCATCAGCTTCTTTTTTGTTCATCGCTCACGTCACTTTCCTAGTGGCTGACTTTAAGCATACGCCATTTCAACGGCTGAGAGCAGCGAAGTCTTTCCTGAGGTCCCGCTCGTGAACATTTTCCTGAATTCGGGGGCTTCGTTGCTTCTGTTTTAGGTAAGTGATAATTTTTGTGCGGCATGTGCGTACTTTGAACCCTTTATTGACGGCATGCAACTTAAATTCCATCCATTTTTGTGGATTCTCTAGCCGTATATTAAAGTGTTCGCAATATTTTAGCTTGCTTTCCTTCTTTTTGCTAACCGCAACGCATTGAATCTTCCGGACCTGAGGGCACATAACATTTCCTTCAGTACACTAGAGAAGGGCACTCCCTGTAAGTAGTCTGTGCTTAACCTTGCAGATATTTTCTGGTCCCGCTCTTCAGAGGAGTTTGTTTTTCCCTGAAATATTCTCTAGTAAACCGGCATTCAATCTGCATGCTTCAGAGGCCACGACGAGTGTAGCAGGTAATGTGATTCCACTTTCCCAGCCAAACGTTCTTAGCAAAATGTTCGTAGGGACACCTTGGGAACCTCCGAATAGGCGCTTATCTAAATTCATTTTAAGCGTGAGCTGCCGCAGCGGCTTAGTGGTTATGGCGCTCGACTGGTGACCCAAAAGACGGGGGTGATCTTGTTCTTTTGCAGACGTATAGTCTTTGCCAAAAGTAACCAGGCTGCATGGTTTGCTCCTCATTCGTATAGCAGAGCCCTCACGGCTTCCCTAAAGATCAAAAAGTTCTTTGAAGGTGAGGACAGGGGTTCTCCTTACCATACACAGATTCATAGCTTGAGGGCTGGCGTAACGACTGAGAAGCAAACCTTGCGGCCTGGTTACTTTTGGCAAAGAATGTACAGGTGCTCCAAAAGTAAAACGGAGCACGCGAGCGGTGGCCAAACTGGCAAAAACTGCATGGCAGCGCGCTCTATAAGCAGATGCGCAGCAGAGAGCGAAAGGGCGTTGGCACATCCAGTTAACCCATCTCGATGATTGATGCTCGCTGTATCGTCAGATCGAGCGAAGCCGCGCTTTTACCTTCACTGCTCGCCAGAAGTGCTTTGAGTGCTTCTTGGCATGTTTACCTGCATCGTGCAGAAAAGCTTGCCTTCGACGGAGTTCGCTCCCTGCTTCGTCAGGAATCACTCTGCGAGAGCACCATGGCTCGCGCTCAACTTGGCGGCGAGTTTGATTGGCAAGTGCAGTCGAAATTTTTCTTGGCTCAAGGGAACGCATGAAAAAAAAAATAGCATTCAGTATTGGCTGCGTTGTCTTTTGACATAAATAGATGCTCAAAATATAACCGATCGAGGACGACTCAAGCAGAGACAACCTTATCTGCCATGAAAATTTGTTTAAATATGTTTTCTACATATTTACATTGTTTTCTACATTGCGCTCTTTCTGCCTCCTTGGCCTTTTTCCTGTGACTGTGTTTTTTATAGCTCAACTTGGTTCCTTCAAAGCAATGCACCAACTTGCAAAACAAGTTCGTCTAAACTAAAGAGTAAGAAAACCAATTTGTATTGAAGGAAGTGTTCCCCAGTTACCTCACTTGCTATGCCCTTGAGCATCTGTTCATATCATAATGACACGCAGCCAATATATGCATGCTATTCATTTTGTCATTCCGCACTTGCGAAACCGATGCAGAAGCAATTATACTCGATAGCACAACCAACTCGCCGCTTTTGAAGCGCGAGCCACGTCGGTCACGCAGACCGAAAATGGTGGCATTCATGACGAAGCATCAAGCGAACGCCGCCGAACGCAAGCTTTTCTCCACGATGCGGGCAAGCATTGCAAAAAGCACTGAAAGCGCTTCTCGCGAGCAGTGATGGTAGCAGCGTGGCTTCGTTCGATCTGACCATAAAGTGAGCATCAGCCATCGAGATGGATCAACCGGATGAGCCGACGCCCTTTCGCTCTCCGCTGCGCATCTGCTGATAGAGCGCGCTGGCATGCAGTTTTTGACAGTTTGGCCACCGCTCGCGTGCTCCGTTTTACTTTTGGAGCACCTGTACAGTGATGAAACTTATTAGCGGGAACACGGGAGCGCGTGACAGATAGCCTCAAGCCGTACTGATGGCGACCCACGGCGCCTGCTTTTAGCAACGTGGCGGAAAGGGCTATGCCGTCTTGCCTGCTTCCTGCAAGCCGAAGGACACACCTCCCTTTCCACTTTGTTTATGAAGGCGGCCGCCTCTTATCGCCACGAGTAGGGTTCGAGGCTATCGGGCACGCCCTGTCGTGTTCACGCTCATAGATTTCATGACTGTACATACTATCACGATGCACAGAAACGCAAACAGAGCGGAGCCTTTATGCGCTCCGCTGTTCGAATTTCTTTTGATGTCGCTTTTATCTGGGTCGTAAGAAAAAGACGTTAGAGTCGTCCTAGGATGCATCACGGACAACTACAGCATCTTTTTGCTACGCCCGAAGTAAAAGAGTGTTTAAAATAAATGCGTATCCCGGAGTGCTTAGGCTACGCTCTGTTCGCGTTTCTTTCCATCGTGATAATATATTAAGGCAACGGCCACTTTAACCACGCGCATTATCTCATTGAAAAAGCCGCCTTCATTTAATCTTGCTAAGCAGTGTTCGAAACGAACTGGTTGCTAGACTTTGCTGGATGAATCCACAATATTGTTTCGGTATCCAAGTCAACTAACTAGAGAGGTTTCAGAGGCCTATCATATCCGTGAGAATGAGCACACGTATGCTGCTGTCCAAAATGGTGGTCCTGCATGAAAAGTTTTCTTATCTTGACGTTGAATGCGTGACTCTCAACCTGATGCGCCTGCGTGATGGCGTTTCTTTCTCTTTGTGGTTTTTTATCTTCCTCTCTTTTTCTGCATTTTTTGAACAAACGACCAGTTGCGAGCAAGCGCTTGCGTTGTTTGGTCGTCCTTGTCCGTTCTCCTGAGCGCGCTTTTTCCCATGATGGTATACCAGCTAGCTAAAATGTCGTTTCTACTTGAATAGCATTCTACTGAAGCGCAACGCATCCTCTCCGAGGCGCAATGCACAAGCGCACATTTCGCTTGATAATAGGCGTCGTAGTTATGCACGGCAATATTCCTGACACCACACATTTACCTTTCAGGTGAAAGACGGTGGGACGTCCACATTTTCCTCGCAGCCATCGCCATGTTCTCGGCCCAGCCGTTCTACACCTATCTACAAAGATGGGACCTGAGCCGCTCGCATTCGGACCGGCACCCTGAAGTCCTGTCATATTTTCGAAAGTTCACGAATACCACGAGATTTCGAGACTATTCTTCAACGATGTTTGCCCACTTTTCCTTCAATCGGGAGCAGGCTCCCGTGCTTGGTTGCAGAGCCATATTGAGACTTGGCGGCAAAGTCTGTGGTGGTCTGCCGTTCACGATGGTGAACATAACACCGTTCATCTGCACCGCACCTCCAAAGAGTTTCACGTTGCGGTTCGAAGCCATCCCGTTGCATGTTTCAGTGCACCTAGATGAAGTGACGAGGACCACGGAGGATTATGTTCTGCAAAGAATTCAGGAAAGCGACCCCTACGTGTACAAGCGAGAAGACACCGTGGCTCTTGTCAAAGCCTGCTTTGCCACTGACAATCAGGCCACCGTGCAAGGCTTGCTGGTACGGATGCGCCCCGAGTGCGGAATTAGCATTTTCCGGAGCATGTAACCAGGCGCAAAATAGCTTCAGCCCAGTTTGTACATGCAACCGGGGTGTACAATGCAGCGCCAAAAGAGAGGACACGCAACCTCAATTGGGAAATCCTGGACGCTTCAGTAATTTATTCGCGAGTTCACGTGTATTAGCTGGCCGTAAATTTGAACGGCATGGGCTCTATATACCTCTAGAACACGTCGCGTCCACATTTAAGTTGCAAGTATGCTCACGGCTTCCAACAAATTGAGAATTTCGTTTAGTGTTACCTGCTTGTATTGATTGTTCCGCTGTATTACTATTATTATTTATATGCACCTCCTGCTTGGGCCACTTCAAGGCCTGCAGTATTGAACAAATAAATAAAATAAATACATAAATCTGAGCTGTAGTGTTATATGAGCTGTAGTGTCGTCCGAGCTGTAGTGTCACCTGAGCTGTAGCGTCGTCTGAACTGTAGCGTCGTCTGAGCTGTAGTGTCGCTAAGTTGTAGTGTCTTTTGACGTATAGTGTCTTTTGACGTATAGTGTCTTCTGACGTATAGTGTCTTCTGACGTATAGTGTCTTCTGACGTATAGTGTCTTCTGACGTATAGTGTCTTCTGACCTATAGTGTTATCTGAGCTATATTGATACGCACGTGCATGCGCAGCAGCGTTTTTTCATCAAGGCGTCATTAGTGTAAGTTGCAGCTCCCTGGGAGCCCATATGCGCGTAATTTTTCTATACTTGGTTCAAGCTCTTCCTTTCATATCACTTGTCGGCGCTTGAAGGTGAGGCAGGGATAAAGAGTATATTTGATGTTGTATTCATCTCGTGACTCGCAGGTATCTCTAGTCTGCCCTCTTTCTGGGATGAGGATCCACATCCCCTGTCGTGGGGTCCGCTGCAGACACGTGCAGTGCTTTGACGCGCACACCTACCTAGGAAGTAACGAGGCTACTCTGGAGCCTTTCTGGAGGTGCCCCATGTGTAGCGACCAGGTCTTCATCCCGGACCTCCGCGTCGACCTCTTCACGCTTGACATCCTTGGCAACGCCAACGACCATTCCATCGCCGTGATCGTCCAAGCCGACGGAAAGTGGTTCTTTGTGGCTTCGGACAATGACCAAGGCGCCAGTTGCGTCCATGACAACTCGGCGGGATCCGAAGCCTCCCCGTCTCCAGCGCTTCCTACGCCGGGCGTCATAGCGGAGGGCGGATCAAACCAGAGATAGATGCTGATGACGCATTTTTGCCTTTTGTACGTCCCTTGTATTCTTTGTGTTCGCTTCTGTACCTCCCTCGTCCGTGTTTCCGCCGAAAAGAAGAGCTGCTTCAGGGAGCAGCGATGAGTGATGCAAGTGTTCCCATTGGGCAGCATTTGTTTATGCTCGGTTAAATGCAAGTTTCATCGTCATTCTCATTCCTACGCGCGGTGAACTTTTTTTCCCCGCGAATTTTAGTTACGCAAATTGTAGGCAATTATCATTCCCGCGGAGCCGACACCCATCATTCAGCTTTTAGCCCTGCCTCCCTCCCCCCTTCCTGTAGTCATGATCTATTATTACGCACATTAACCGAGCAGCCAGACGCATTTTCTATTTTATGTTTTCCGGACGTGTCCGATTACATCGTGCATGTTACCTGGACGATGCCATGTTATTTACGACAGATCGCTGAATAGCGAGCACGATTAAACGGCCTCTCACGGCTATTAACAAAGATGGACGGGTCTTTTTTGTGAGGTTCCGTGCTTTGTGTAAATACATCGCGGACGTCAGTCACTGTCATCCGGGTCGGGACGATCCCTAAGCGTACCGACTGTTACGTAAATCAGAGAAAATCGGAAAAAAATTCTCTCGACCCAACGACACGTTTGTTCGGGCTAAAATTTCCCAGAGGTTACTTCTGGTGGTCAGTTTTGTTTTATACTACATTTAAGTGGGGAACTTGTCTGATTCGGTCAGAATTATTTGGAATTCCCCATTGTCTGCGGTGACGGCGAACCAAAAGCGAAAGACAACGCAACAGTGGTACCCTTAGCGCCATCTCGCACCCACCGGACAAACGAGCCCTCTACCGGGAAGGGCCCGGGGGGAGGAGTTGGGCTCGCATAGCCAAGTCACGGCCATGACCTTCTCTTGATCGCTGTACGACCGCATTTTCGGTGATGTCTTGCGCTGCTTCGCAGCAGGGACCACCAAGCAAAGATCATTTGCTCACCAAACTAGCAAAGCTGGGTTTCTCCGGTGGGTGCGAGATGGCGCCACGGGCACCGTTGCTGCGATGTCTTTCGGTATTGGTTCGTTGTCGCCGCAGACGACGGGGATTTCCAAATAATTCTGACCGAATCACGCGAGTACCCCACCTAAATGTAGTATAAAAGAAAACTGACCGCCAAAGGCAACCTTTGTGCGAAATTTGAGCCAGAACAAACGTGCGGTTAGGCCGAGGAAATTTTTTTTTCGATTTTCTCTGATTTACGCAACACGCGGTATGTGTTCCTCTCCCCACCGTCGAGTTTCTTTCCCTTCTTTCCTTTCAGCAGAGTTTAGGTTCTGTAGTCGAGTTTCCAGATTTCTGAACACTCCGTGCGGCCTTCTCTGATGTCAGTGCAGTGAACGTTAAAGACCTGCGCTAATCGAAACTGCTACAGGCCATGCCATCCCAAAGATCTAAGTGCCTCATGATTCGCATTACATGCAGTAAACGGCTTGCTTCTGAATCCTTGGTAATCTAGTGTTGTTCTTGTTCTTGCCACCTGTATGAGGGGCTGCAGGCCTATTCATGTGATCTTGCTGCAACCCCACCACTAGCACTGACGCTCAACTGGCAAACACACCTTCAGCAACCTATACCAGCCTACAGTTTGCCCCCAAGCAACCATAATTCCAGTATAAAATCTTTACACTTATAAGGTAACACTTGCATTCCAGGGCGAACTAAAACATGTTAAAGGGCAACAGCCGCACTTTTTGAGAATTTCGCGATATTCAAGGATTCAAATCAATGTAGGCTGTAGGTAAAGCATTCCAAGTCTTTCGCACTAGCAATCAAAGTAGTGACGTAATCGCGATTGAATTTTGCGCTTCTCCTCAATGCACCGTAGGAGTGCAGGGCAACTCAGCGTGACGTCACGGAAGGCATGATTTCAAATTACCGCTGTCGTCCCCCACACCCTGCCCTGAGTCGCCAGAAGCTTGCTGCCAAATAACTCTCGGCAGGGTTCGCCTTCGGTGGCCTTGTATTTTTTTCCTTCAAAGCAGGTGTTTGTGCATTGTAAATGTACCGATACCTTCGATGACGTCATTAGGGCGTGCGGATTTTAATCGGCGATTACTTCATTATTTTAAGTGCTAGCCCAAAAAGACTCCGCATGCTTTACCAGCAGGTTTCACACATTCGACCCTATTAAGCTCGTTGATTTCTAAAACGTATGCAGTTTTCCTGTAAGTCTCTGCTTGAGATGTCATTATTGGAAAACGGCACTGTATTTTACCCTCCCCGTCACAAAGAGGAATGGATTGTACAAACCCTCAGAACAAACTACGCCATGAAAATATTTTTTTTTATTTCAAATGGGTTTGGTTTGGTTCAACGAGGTTTAACGTCCCACAGCGACCAGGCTATGAGAGACGCCGTAGTGGAGGGCTCCGGAAATTTCGACCACCTGGAGTTCTTTAACGTGCACTGACATCGCAGAGTACACGGGCCTCTAGAATTTCTCCTCCATTAAAATTCGACCACCGCCGCCGGGATCGAAACCGCGTCTTTCGGTCCAGCAGCCGAGCACCTTAACCACTCAGCCACCGTGGCGGCCACAATGGAAAAATTATGCTCTACCCTTCCAACGTTATTAAACAGAATCTCGGACTGGCCTGCTAAAAATATATCACCCTGCTTATTACTAGTTTCAACCTAGTTTCACCCTACGGCCTCCTTGAGGAGGTCTCCAAAAGGTAGAATCAGAGCGAGCCTGTTGGATGGTGCAGCTGAAAACTATTGGATTAAGTGTATTTCAACAGGCATTAAATCACTTCTAAGGGCTTTTTAGTGCTCTTAGCAGTAGACCCGATGCACATGAAACCACATTTTAGCGAACACGGGGTGTAATATCCCTTTACGGTTGTTAATTTCATAATTTTCTCCAACATTACGGGATGTCCAGTACTCCAAGACGAGTTCGAGGCTTAGAAAAAGACATTGAAAACTTGTTTTTTTATTCCTAATAAGTACTATTGCGATCAATATGACTTCCAACCTCAAGCAGCGTGGCCGGAGCGCTCCCCGGAAGCATGGTGGAGCCGACAAGCGACGCGCTTGAAAACGAAAGGAAGGATGGAAGGGAAAACTTTATTTACACTAATGGTTTTTTCTGCGGTTTGGGGGCATCTTCAGAGACGTCTTGGTTCTACCCCCCGGAGCCTTCTCTGTCGAAGTCGTCCGCATATAATCAGTGGTCGGTTGCCCTCAGTCCAGGGCTCCGCTGGCCACTGCCGCCCGTTGAGCTCGCTGTACCAGACCTTGTTGGTCTTCGCAGCGGTCGCTGGACAGCAGAGTCTCCCACTGCTCCGCAGTGGGGTTTTGTATTTTGGGGACCACGTCTATGTTTTGGCAGGCCCATGTGATGTGGTATAGTGTAGGTTTTTCGTCGCACCAGGGACATTTGTTCGTGTATATCGCAGGGTGCATTTCGTTTAGTATATGTACGTTTGGGAAAGAGCCTGTTTGTAATTGTCTCCAAGTGACAGCTTCCTCTCTGCTCAGAGATTTGTGCGGTGGGGGATATCGCATTCTTCTGCCTCTATAGTTTTGTAGTATGGCCGAGTATTCCCTGGGTGCTGGCGCGAGTTCCGCGGTCTCGTCGGAAGCTCGGAAAGTAATGTATCCTCGAGCTATCCTGTCGGCCTCTCGGTTCCCTGCCACCCCCGTGTGCCCCGGTACCCACACATTTTGTGACGAAAGGGAAAGAATTTTGCTGTTCCACCACTCAGACTTCTCCCCTGTGTCTTGGCAGTGTCATGGCGTTATCGCATCGCCGGCGCTTGCATGACGAATGCAAGACGCATGTCACAGTTGATTTTTTTTCATTCCTTTTCCTGCTTTCACCTGGCTTTCACCGTGGCCCAAATAGCACTTCAATCACAGTATGAGTGGAGCGGTTTTGACCATTTGACACTAGATGCACCGGCGCCACTGAGAATTAACGAGCTCAGATTTCGTTAAGCAGATGGCGCGGGGAATGCGCCTGGCCGCTGGAACAGCAGATTCCTTTCCACTTAGTCTTCAGGCGCGCCGCTTGTCGGCCCCACCATGCTTCCGAAAACGCTGCGGCCACACGCTCGCGGGCTGCAAGTCATATTGAGCGCGATAGTACATCTTGATGAGGTTGAATTGTAATCCCCGAACGGCAGGTTTGCCCAAAGAGCGCCACGGTACAAAGTGCTTTTTAGAACATCATATTTTAAGCGTTTTGATGATATCAGCGATACAGTTTGCACTAACGGTCTCAGGAGGCTCAATATTCCGTCCTTGCCCGTATAGATGATAATAACAGCCCGAAATGCGTGAAGCTGGTCATGAGCTCTGTGAGCAGTAACTCCGTCTTAATCTATATTACACCTTGCAGAGAATGGACAGGACGTTATAAGCAGACGCAACTAGATAGTAGACACGATGCTACAACCTTCTCACGCGTACTTTAAGTTTCACCTTGTATTGATCAGCCAATACAAACCTGACCAGTGCGCTATTCTTATTGACTCTCCACAACCGAGGTTTGGAAGCTGAAAAGCAGTGTCAGTCTGGCCGCCTATTGTAAGCCTTTTTTATCCCGACATGTGTCAAGCGTACCTTCACAAAAGAAAATAAACAGGATTCTCATTTACGCTCGCGCTGCTGGCTTCGCAATATTCGCTGAGCGGAGTATAGTGGCGCCTCTCACCACCCTGTTTTAAAGGGGGCGCTCCTAATACTCATTCATGTTTCCATCGTTGGCAAAATAGAAAATATGTCGATCTATGCACCTGTACTCCCTCAGAGTACCATTAGTGCTAGTGATCGTGCCTTTAATTTCTTCGCCATCTTTTTACCTCTTGCGCTTTTAGCTGGGAGGAGTGTCAAAGATAATACTTATCATAGGTGGTGTTACAGCACATTTCCGTTTCATCGCAAGTTTAATCGCCCGTTCAATCATACCTGACGCATCAGCTTCTTTTTTGTTCATCGCTCACGTCGCTTTCCTACTGGCTGATTTTAAGCATACGCCATTTCCACGGCTGAGAGCAGCGAAGTCTTTTCTGAGGTCCCGCTCGTGAACATTTTCCTAAATTCGGGGGCTTTGTTGCTTCAGTTTTAGGTAAGTGATAATTTTTGTGCGGCATGTGCTTACTTTGAACCCTTTATTGACGGCATGCAACTTAAATTCCATCCATTTTTGTGGATTCTTTAGCCGTATATTAAAGTGTTCGTAATATTTTAGCTTGCTTTCCTTCTTTTTGCTAACCGCAACGCATTGAATCTTCCGGACGTGAGAGCACATAACATTTCCTTCAGTACACTAGAGAAGCTAGGGCACTCCCTGTAAGTAGTCTGTGCTTAACCTTGCCGATATTTTCTGGTCTCGCCCTTCAGAGGAGTTTGTTTTTTCCCTGAAATATTCTCTAGTAAACCGCCATTCATTCTGCATGCTTAGAACGCCACGACGAGTGCAGCAGGTACTGTGATTCTACTTGCACAGCCAAACGTTCTTAGCAAAACGTTCGTAGGGACACCTTGGGAACCTCCCCATAGGCGCTTATCAAAATTCATTTTAAGCGTGAGCTCCCGCGGTGGCTTAGGGCTTATGGCGCTCGACTGCTGACCCAAAAGACGCAGGTGATCTTGTTCTTTTGCAGACGTATAGTCTTTGCCAAAAATAGCCAGGCTGCATGGTTTGCTCCTCGTTCGTGTAGCAAAGCCCTCACGGCTTCCCTAAAGATCAAAGTTCTTTGAAGGTGAGGACAGGGGTTCTCCTTACCATACACAGATTTAGAGCTTGAGGGCTGGCATAATAGCTTTAATATACGACTGAGAAGCCAACCGTGCAGCCTGGATACTTTTGGCAAAGAATGTACAGGCGCCCAAATCTTTAGCTGGCGTGTGCGAGCGGCGACTTTTCTGTTCGTCAGCGCCATATCACGTAGCGAAGTTTGAAATAGGATGAGGCTAAGCGCATGCTCACAAAGCATGCTCGGCTGGGTCCGTCGTCTGCTAGGCTGTTCCTTCTTAGGGACGTCACCCCTTATTATCGCGTTTCGACGAGCAGGCAGCGTGAGTAGGCCAACGGTTTTGCTCGCATTTTACGTTGCGAAGAACAGCGTTGCAGCAACCAAGAAAGGAAATAAAACTGAAATATATGCCGGACACGCCCAATCATGCGATAAGCCGGAGAACATGGGTGGTTATCATTATGAATGGAGAACATGGGTCATTATCGTTATGAAAGGGTTATCACTAGCTCAGGCAACAATCTGCAAGTCTTCTTCTTTAGTTTTCCTGATGAGGTAGCAAGGAGCATCTTCGATCCGACCTTCGTCCCAGTAGGCACGTATGATCTGCCCAATGAAGTAACAGCCGCTCCAGTTGCTTTAGCATCTCTTTCTGCGATGAGCCGCCCAACGACATCCCTATAATTCGGAGTCTTGTCGCTTGACATACACGGAGTGGCATCTTGATAACTGTTCCGAACTGCTGCGAGCACGGCTGCAGAGTAGCTTCACTTCAGTTTCACAGCGGCCTTTTAGTTTCGTCGCCACGCTGAAGCATAAAGCACGCAGAGTGTTGATAAGCGCTCTTCGTGCAGATGTAAAAAAGCTTTCGCGTCATTAAGTAACACATGAACGATCCATGTTCTCCGGCTTATCGCACGATTGGGAGTGTTCGGCCTATCTTACAGTTTTATTTCCTCGCTTGGTTGCTACAACGCTGTTCTTCGCAACGTAAAATGCGAGCAAAACCATTCGTCTACTCACTCTTCCTGCTCATCGAAACACGATAACAAGGGGTGACGTCCTTAAGAAGGAACAGCCTGGCAGACGACGGGCCCAGCCGAGCGTGCTTTGTGAGCATGCGCTTAGCCTCATCCTGTTTCAAACTCCGCCCCGTCATATGGCGCAGAGGCACAGAAAAGTCGACGCTCTCACACGCCAGTTAAAGATTTCGGCGCCTGTACAGTCATGAAACTTATTGGCGGGAACACGGGAGTGCGTGACAGATAGCCTCAAGCCCTACTGATGGCGACCCACGGCGGCTGCTTTTAGCAACGTGGTGGAAAGGGCTATGCCGCCTTGCCACCTTCCAGCAAGCTGAAGGACACGCCTCTCTTTCCACTTCCTTTATGAAGGCGGCCGCCGCGTATCGCCACGAGTAGGGTTCAAGGCTAGCAGGCACGCGCTGCCGGGTTCAGGCTCATAGATCTCGTGGCTGTACATACTCTCACGATGCACAGAAACGCAAACAGAGCGGAGCCTACGGGCTCCTCTGTTCGAATTTCTTTTGATGTCGCTTTTACCTGGGTCGTAAGAAAAAAGCGGTAGAGTCGTCCTAGGATACATCACGGACAACTACAGCATCTTTTTGCTACCCCCGAAGTAAGAGCGTGTTTAAAAGAAATGCGGATAACGGAGCGCCTAGGCTCCGCTCTGTTCGCGTTTCTTTCTATCGCTATAGTATATTAAGGCAACAGCCAGTTTGACCAAGCGCTTTTTGTCTTTGAAAAAGCCGCCTTCATCTAATCGTGCTAAGCAGTGTTCGAAATGTACTGGTTGCTAGCCCTTGCTGGATGAATCCACAATCTTGTTTCGGCATCCAAGTCAACTAACTAGAAAGGTTTCAGAGGCCTATCATATCCGTGAGAATGAGCACACGTGTGATGCTGACCAAAATGGTGGTCCTGCATGAAAAGTTTTGTTATCTTGACGTTGAATGCGTGACTCTCATCCTGATGCGCCTGCCTGATGGCGTTTCTTTCTCTTTGTGGTTTTTTATCTTCCTCTTTTTCTGCATATTTTAACAAACGCCCCGTTGCGAGCAAGCGCTTGCGTTGTTTGGTCTTCCTTGTCCGTTCTCCTGAGTGCACGATTTTTGCCATGATGGTATGCCAGCTAGCTAAAATGTCGATTCTACTTGAATAGGATTCTGCTGAAGCGCAACGCATCCTCTCCGCGGCGCAATGACCACCCGCACCTTCCGGTCGATATTAAGGCGGAAGCCTTTAATGCCTCATCGTTGTAAGCAGGAGTTGTCGACAGAAATTTCACGCTTTTCAATTGGTCGTGACGTCACAATGCGCGAATTTCAAACAGGGTCAATTGTACTTTGGCTAGTAACCATGCAATCAATTAAAGGGATTATATAGTGATGCTCCAAGTAAGTGGGAATGAGTTTATTGAGTTAGTTGATTAACCAGTTAGCCTAATTAACCTTTCTAGTAAGACCAGAAAAACAAATAAAACCGAGTAGGAAGTTGGTCGAGTCGTGGAATCGAACCAGGGTCTCCAGAGTGCGAGACAAGCACGCTAACCACTCCGCCATGCCAGCTCGTTGGTTGGAAATGAACAAAGGCGCGTCTAATGAATATGAAGGCTAATTCTAGAGGCCCGTGTACTGTGCGATGTCAGTTCACGTTAAAGAACCCCAGGTGGTCGAAATTTCCGGAGCCCTTCACTACGGCGTCTCTCATAGCCTGAGCTGCTTTGGGACGTTAAATCCCAATAAACTAAAAACCAAACGAATACGGTGTCTTCCTTCACTCCCATCTTCCTCCTTCCCTTACGGTGAGATTCAGGTGTCCACCGAGATATGCGAGGCACATGCATTTCCTTTTCTCGAAAATCAATTTACCGACGAGTAAGGCTTAGAGCCGAACGGCCGATGGCGTTCTGTGGACTCCCTGGCAGCGTTGCAAGACGCTGTCGCGTTCCACTCTTTGAGGCGAAGCTTAACATCTTAACCACAAATCAGTGACACAAGCAGCAACAACTCGCTTAACCTCACCGCTTTTTAGGTAAAAAAAAAATGGCTGAGGCTTAACCTGGTTTTAAGCCTGGAGAATGCGAAGCATCATCGTGTCGCGTAATTTGGAGGCGCACAACCACAGCGACGGCGCGAGGTGGGCCCCCGTTTCTCCACTGTCGTGACGTCATCGTGTCACGGGGTGTGACGTCATGTATCACGTGATTTGGAGGCGCACAACCACAGCGACGGCCTGAGGTGGGCCCCCGTTTCTCCACTGTCGTGACGTCATCGTGTCACGTGGTGTGACGTCTTGTATCACGTGATTTGGGGGCACACAACGACAGCGATGGCGCGAGGTGGGCCCCCGTTTCTCTACTGTCGTGACGTCATCGTGTCACGTGGTGCGACGTCATGTATCACGTGATTTGGAGGCGCATAACAACGGTGAAGGGCTGAAGTGGTAGCTATAGTATGCTTCGCATAAAAGTGCCCTTGAATTTTAGGCGTCGTAGTTATGCACGGCAATACTCCTGACACCGCATATTTATCTTTCAGGTGATAGACGGCGGGACGCTCACGTTTTCCTTGGAGCCATCGCCATGTTCTCGGCCCAGCCGTTCTACATCTATCTACAAAGATGGGACCTGACGCCCTCGCATTCGGTCCGGCACCCTGAAGTCCTGTCATATTTCCGAGAGTTCAGACATACCACGAGATTTCGAATCCATTCTACAGTGATGTTTGCCCACTTTTCCTTCAATCAGGAGCAGGCTCCCGCGCGTGGTTGCAAAGCCACATTGAGACTAGGCGGCAAAGTCTATGGTGGTCTGCCGTTCACGATGGTGAACATAACACCGCTCCTCTGCACCGCACCTACAAAGAATTTCACGTTGCGGTTCGAAGCCATCCCGTTGCATGTTTCAGTGCACCTAGATGAAGTGACGAGGACCACGGAGGATTATGTGCTGCAAACAATTCAGCAAAGCGACCCCTACGTGTACAAGCGAGAAGACACCGTGGCTCTTGTCAATGCCTGCCTCGCCACTGAATATCAGTCCACCGTGCAATGCTTACAGGTACGGATGCGCCTCGAGTGCAGAATTAGCATTTTCCGGAGCATATAACCAGTCTTAAAATAGCTTCGGCCCAGTTTGTTCATGTAACCTGAGCGTACAATGCATCGCCAAAAGAGGACACCAACGGCAAGTGGAAAATGTTGCGCGCTACAGTAATTTGGTCGCGAGTTCACGTGTATTAGCTGGCCGTAAATTTGAGCGGCATGGGCTCTATTTACCTCTAGAACACGTCGCGTCCACATTTAAGTTGCAAGGATGCTCACGGCTTCCAACACATTGAGAATTTCTTTTAGTGTTAGCTGCTTGTGTTGTTCCGCTGTATTATTATTTATATGCCCCTCCTGCTTGGGCCACTCCAAGGCCTGCAGTATTGAACAAATAAATAAAATAAATAAATAAATTTGTGCTGTAGTGTTATATGAGCTGTAGTGTCGTCTGAGCTGTAGTGTCGTCTGAGCTGTAGTGTCGTCTGAGCTGTAGTGTCTTCTGTCCTGTAGTGTCTTCTGTCCTGTAGTGTCGTCTGAGCTGTAGTGTCGTCTGAGCTGTAGTGTCGTCTGAGCTGTAGTGTCGTCTGAGCTGTAGTGTCTTCTGTCCTATAGATGTCTTCTGACCTATAGATGTCTTCTGACCTATAGATGTCTTCTGACCTATAGATGTCTTCTGACCTATAGATGTCTTCTGACCTATAGATGTCTTCTGACCTATAGATGTTTTCTGACCTATAGATGTTTTCTGACCTATAGATGTTTTCTGACCTATAGATGTTTTCTGACCTATAGTGTCTTCTGACATATAGTGTCTTCGGACCTATAGTGTTATCTGAGCTATATTGATACGCCCGTGCATGCGCAGCAGCGTTTTTCCATCAAGGCGTCGTTAGTGTAAAGTTACAGCTTCCTGCGAGCCCATATGCGCGTAATTTTTCTTTACTTGGTTCAAGCTCTTGCTTTGATATCACTTGTCGGTGCTTGTAGAAGGTGAGGCAGGGATAAAGAGTATATTTCCCGTTGTATTTATCTCGTGACTCGCAGGTATCTCTAGTCTGCCCTCTTTCTGGGATGAGGATCCATATCCCCTGTCGTGGGGTCCGCTGCAGACACGTGCAGTGCTTTGACGCGCACACGTACCTAGGAAGTTACGAGGCCACTCTGGAGCCTTGCTGGAGGTGCCCCGTGTGTAGCGACGAGGTCTTCGTCAAGGACCTCCGCATCGACCTCTTCACGCTTGACATCCTTGCCAGCGCCAACGACCATTCCATCGCCGTGGTCGTCCAAGCCGACGGAAGCTGGAACATGGTGGCTTCGGACAATGACCAAGGCGCCAGTTGCGTCCATGACAACTCGGCGGGAACCGAGGCCTCCCCGTTTCATGCACTTCATGAGCTGGGCATCATAGTAGAGGGCGAAAAAAACCAATGATAGACGCTGATGACGCATCTTCACCATTTTTACGTCCTTTGTATTCTTTTTGTTCGCTTCTATACCTTCCTCGTCCGCCCTTCCGCCAAAAATACGAGCTGCTGTTGCCTGCTTCAGGGAGCAGGGATGAGTGTTGCAAGTGTTACCATTGGGGCTGCATATGTTTTTGATCGGTTAAATGCAAGTTTCATCGTCATTCTCGTTGCTACGCGAGGTGAACTTTCTTTCCCCGCGAATTTTAGGTACGCAAATTGTAGGCAATTATCATTCCTACGGAGCCTACACCCATCGTTCAGCGCGTTCAGCTTTTAGCCCTACCTCCCTCCCCCCTTCCTGTAGTCATGATCTTTTATTGTGTACATTAACGGAGCAGCCAGACGCATTTTCTATTTTATGTTTTCCGGACGTGTCCGTTTACATCGTGCATGTTCCCTGGACGATGCCATGTTATTTACGACTGATCGCTGAATAGCGAGCACGATTAAACGGCCTTTCACGGCTATTAACAAAGATGGACGGGTGTTCTGTGTGAGGTTTCGTGCTTTGTGTAAATACATCGCGGACGTCCGTCACTGTCATCCGGGTCGGGACGATCCCTAAGCGTACCGACTATTGCGTAAATCAGAGAAAATCGAAAAAAATTCTCTCGGCCCAACGACACGTTTGTTCGGGCTAAAATTTCTCACAGAGGTTAATTCTGGTGGTCAGTTTTGTTTTATACTACATTTAAGTGGGGAACTTGTCTTATTCCGTCAGAATTTATAATTCCCTTTTGTCAGCAGTGACGGCGAACCAAAACCGAAAGACAACGCAACAGTGGTACCCGTAGCGCCATCTCGCACCCACCGGAGAAACGAGCCCTCTACCGGGAAGGGCCCGGGGGGAGAAGTTAGACTCGCATAGCCAAGTCACGGCCATGACCTTCTGTTGATCGCTGTACGACCGCATTTTCGGTGATGTCTTGCGCTGCTTCGCAGCAGGGACCACCAAGCAAAGATCATTTGCTCACCAACTTAGCAAAGCTGGGTTTCTCCGGTGGGTGCGAGATGGCGCCACGAGCACCGTTGATGCGATGTCATTCGGTATTGGTTCGTTGTCGCCGCAGACGATGGGGATTTACAAATAATTCTGACCGAATCAAGCAAGTAGCCCACCTAAATGTAGTATAAAACAAAACTGACCCCCAAATGCAACCTCTGTGCGAAATTTGAGCCCGAACAAACGTGCGGTTAGGCCGCGGAAATATTTTTTCGATTTTCTCTGATTTACGCAACACGCGATATGTGTTGCTCTCGCCACCGTCGAGTTTCTTTCCCTTCTTTCCTTTCAGCAGTGTTTAAGCTCTGTCGTCGAGTTTCCAGATTTCTGAACACTCCGTGCGCCCTTCTCCGATGCCAGTGAACGTTAAAGACCTGCGATAATCGAAACTGTTACAGGACCTGCCATCCCAAAGATCTAAATTCCTCATGATTCGCATTGCATCCAGTGAACGGCTTGCTTCTGAATCCTTGGTAATCTAGTGTGTTCTGGTTCTTCCCACCTGTTTGGGGGGCTGCAGGCCTATTCATGTGATCTTGCTGCAGCCCCACCTCTAGCACTGACGCTCAACTGGCAAACACACCATCAGCAGCCTATAGCCGCCTACAGTTTTCCCCCAAGAAACCACAAATCCTGTATAAAATCTTTACACTTATAAGGTGTAGAAGAAGGACGTCGGGGACGGCGTCGAGGTCGGCGATGGAGCGGGGCGACCAAGACTAACACGATCTGCGCGATGGCAATCTTCTTCTTCTTCTTCACCTCTTTCCCACAACTGCTTCTTCTTCATCAGCGTCCATCGAAGGGGTCCAGCTTCTTCATCACAATGCCCCCCAGAGAAAAAGGAGCCATCCTGGCCACTTAAGGGGACGGAGAGAAAAGGGGGTCATAGAATTGCTTAAGGCGCTGCACATGTACAGTTTCACAGCCTCGGCGCCGAAAATCAGAAGGCGGCATAACAGGTTCAACGACGTAATTTACTGGCGAAGTGCGCTCGGCGACACGGTAGGGCCCATGGTACTTGGAGAGCAGTTTTGATGTGAGGCCGGGGCTGCCGGATGGAACCCATAGCCACACGAGTGAACCGGGCTCGAAGTGTAGTCCATTCTTCTGATTGGTGTCATGGTGATGTTTCTGGCGCCATTGAGAGTCAGTCGTAAACGACCGAGCAATCTGGCGGCATTCTTCGGCGTGCTGTGCAGCTTCGGTAACTGTGGTACATTCAGATGCATCAGGGTTGAGGCGAGCACAGTATCAAGGGGAGCAGATGGATGCCGACCGTAAAGCAAAAAGAACGGAGAGAAACCCGTGCTGGATTGCGTAGCAGTGTTTCATGCATAGGTGATATAAGGAAGAACAATAATCCAGTTGGTGTGATCGGATCCGACGTACTTCGCCAACATGTCACCAAGGGTGCGATTAAATCGTTCAGTAAGACCGTTTGTTTGCGGGTGGTAGGCTGTGCAAGTGGGGTGAATGATTTTGCACTGAGCAAGCAGGGCTTGAACGACGTCAGATAAGAAAGCACGGAAGAAAGCTTCTTCTTCACAAAGGTAACACTTGCATTCCAAAGCGAACTAAAACATGTTAAAGGGCAACAGCCGCACTTTTTGAGAATTTCGCGATATTCAAGGATTCAAATCTATGTAGGCTGTAGGTAAAGCATTCCAAGTCTTTCGAACTAGCAATCAAAGTAGTGACGTAATCGCGATTGAATTTTGCGCTTCTCCTCAATGCACCGTAGGAGTGCAGGGCTACTCAGCGTGACGTCACGGAAGGTATGATTTCAAATTACCACTGTCGTCCCCCACACCCTGCCCTGACTCGCCAGATGCTTGCTGCCAAACAACTCTCGGCAGGGTTCACCTTCGGTGGCCTTGTATTTTTTTCCTTCAAAGCAGGTGTTTGTGCATTGCAAATGTACCGATACCTTCGATGACCTCTTTAGGGCGTGCGGATTTTAATCGGCGATTACTTCATTATTTCAAGTGCTAGCCCAAAAAGACTCCGCATGCTTTACCAGCAGGTTTCACACATTCGACCCTATTAAGCTCGTTGATTTCTAAAACGTATGAAGTTTTCCTGTAAGTCTGTGCATGAGATGTCATTATTGGAAAACGGCACTGTATTTTACCCTCCCCGTCACAAAGAGGAATGGATTGTACAAACCCCCAGAACAAACTACGCCATGAAAATATTTTTTTTTAAATTTCAAATGGGTTTGGTTTGGTTTAACGAGGTTTAACGTCCCAAAGCGACTAAGGCTATGAGAGACGCCGTAGTGAAGGGGTCCGGAAATTTCGACCACCTGGAGTTCTTTAACCTGCACTGACATCGCACAGTACACGGGCCTCTAGAATTTCTCCTCCATTAAAATTCGACCACTGCAGCCGGGATCGAAACCGCGTCTTTCGGGCCAGCAGCCGAGCTCCTTAACCACTCAGCCACCGTGGCGGTCACAATGGAAAAATTATCCTCTACCCTTCCAACGTTATTAAACAGCTATCGTAAATCTCGGACTGGCCTGCTGAAGATATATCACCCTGCTTATTCCTAGTTTCAACCTAGTTTCACCCTACCGCCTCCTTGAGGAGCTCTCCAAAAGGTAGAATTCAGAGCGAGCCTGTTGGATGGTGCAGCTGAAAACTATTGGATTAAGTGTATTTCGACAGGCAGTAAATCACTTCTAAGGGCTTGTTAGTGTTCTTAGCAGTAGAGCCGATGCACATAAAACCACATTTTAGCGAACACGGGGTGTAATATCCCTTTACGGTTGTTAATTTCTTAATTTTCTCCAACATTACGGGATGTCCACCACACCGAGACGAGTTCGAAGCTTAGAAAAAGACATTGAAAACTTTTTTTATTTCTAATAAGTACTATCGCGATCAATATGACTTGCAACCTCAAGCAGCGTGGCCGGAGCGCTCCCCGGAAGCATGGTGGAGCCGACAAGCGACGCGCTTGAAAACGAAAGGGAAAGAATTTTGCTGTTCCACCACTCAGACTTCTACACTGGGTCTTGGCAGTACAATGGCGTTATCGCATCGTCGGCGCTTGCATGACGAATGCAAGACGCATGTCACAGTTGATTGTTTTTCATTCCTTTTGCTGCTTTCAGCTGGCTTTCACCGTGGCCCAAATAGCACTTCAATCACAGTATGAGTGGAGTGGTTTTGACGATTTGACGCTAGATGCACCGGCGCCACTGAGAATTAACGAGCTCAGATTTCGTTAAGCAGACGGCGCGGGGAATGCGGCTGGCCGCTGGAACAGCAGATTCCTTTCCACTAAGCTTTCAGGCGCGCTGCTTTTCGGCCCCACCATGCTTCCGAAAACGCTGCGGCCATACGCTCCCGGGTTACAAGTCATATTGAGCGCGATAGTACATCCTGATGAGGCTGAATTGTAATCCCCGAACGGCAGGTTTGCCCAAGGAGCGCCACGGTACAAAGTGCTTTTTAGAACATTATATTTTGAGCGTTTTGATGATATTAGCGACACAGTTTGCACTAACGGTCTCAGGAGGCTCAATATTCCGTCCTTGCCCGTATAGATGATCATAACAGCCAGAAATGCGTGAAGCTGGTCATGAGCTCTGTGAGCAGTAACTCCGCCTTAATCTATTTTACACCTTGCAGAGAATGGACAGGATGTTATAAGCAGACGCAACTAGATAGTAGACACGATGCTACAACCTTCTCACGCGTACTTTAAGTTGCACCTTGTATTGATCAGCCAATACAAACCTGGCCAGTGCGCTATTCTTATTGACTCTCCACAACCGAGGTTTGGAAGCTGAAAAGCAGTGTCAGTCTGGCCGCCTATTGTAAACCTTTTTTATCTCGACATGTGTCAAGCGTACCTTCACAAAAGAAAAAAAAAAGGATTCTCATTTACGCTCGCGCTGCTGGCTTCGCGATATTCGCTGAGCGGAGTATAGTGGCGCCTCTCACCACCCTGTTTTAAAGGGGACGCTTCTAATACTCATCCATGTTTCCATCGTCGGCGAAGTACGAAATATGTCGATCTATCCACCTGTACTCCCTCAGAGTACCATTAGTACTAGTGATCGTGCCTTTAATTTCTTCGCCATCTTTTTACCTCTTTCGCTTTTAGCTGGGAGGAGTGTCAAAGATAATACTTATCATAGGTAGTGTTACAGCACATTTTCGTTTCATCGCAAGTTTAATCGCCCGTTCAATCATACCTGACGCATCAGCTTCTTTTTTGTTCATCGCTCACGTCGCTTTCCTATTGGCTGATTTTAAGCATACGCCATTTCCACGGCTGAGAGCACCGAAGTCTTTTCTGAGGTCCCGCTCGTGAACATTTTCCTAAATTCGGGGGCTTCGTTGCTTCAGTTTTAGGTAAGTGATAATTTTTGTGCGGCATGTGCTTACTTTGAACCCTTTATTGACGGCATGCAACTTAAATTCCATCCATTTTTGTGGATTCTTTAACCGTATATTAAAGTGTTCGCAATATTTTAGCTTGCTTTCCTTCTTTTTACTAACCGCAACGCATTGAATCTTCCGGACGTGAGAGCACATAACATTTCCTTCAGTACACTAGAGAAGGGCACTCCCTGTAAGTAGTCTGTGCTTAACCTTGCCGATATTTTCTGGTCTCGCCCTTCAGAGGAGTTTGTTTTTCCCTGAAATATTCTCTAGTAAACCGCCATTCGTTCTGCATGCTTAGAACGCCACGACGAGTGCAGCAGATACTGTGATTCTACTTGCACAGCCAAACGTTCTTAGCAAAACGTTCGTAGGGACACCTTGGGAGCCTCCCCATAGGCGCTTATCAAAATTCATTTTAAGCGTGAGCTCCCGCGGTGGCTTAGGGGTTATGGCGCTCGACTGCTGACCCAAAAGACGCAGGTGATCTTGTTCTTTTGCAGACGTATAGTCTTTGCCAAAAATAGCCAGGCTGCATGGTTTGCTCCTCGTTCGTGTAGCAAAGCCCTCACGGCTTCCCTAAAGATCAAAGTTCTTTGAAGGTGAGGACAGGGGTTCTCCTTACCATACACAGATTTAGAGCTTGAGCGCTGGCATAATAGCTTTAATATACGACTGAGAAGCCAACCGTGCAGCCTGGATACTTTTGGCAAAGAATGTACAGGCGCCCAAATCTTTAGCTGGCGTGTGCGAGCGGCGACTTTTCTGTTCGTCAGCGCCATATGACGTAGCGAAGTTGGAAATAGGATGAGGCTAAGCGCATGCTGACAAAGCACGCTCGGCTGGGTCCGTCGTCTGCTAGGCTGTTCCTTCTTAGGGACGTCACCCCTTATTATCGCGTTTCGACGAGCAGGCAGCGTGAGTAGGCCAATGGTTTTGCTCGCATTTTACGTTCCGAAGAACAGCGTTGCAGCAACCAAGAAAGGAAATAAAACTGAAATATATGCCGGACACGCCCAATCATGCGATAGCCGGAGAACATGGGTGGTTATCATTATGAATGGAGAACATGGGTCATTATCGTTATGAAAGGGTTATCACTAGCTCAGGCAACAATCTGCAAGTCTTCTTTTGTTTTCCTGATGAGGTAGCAAGGATCATCTTCGATCCGACCTTCGTCCCAGTGGGCACGTATGATCTGCCCAATGAAGTGCCAGCCGCTCCAGTTGCTTTAGCATCTCTTTCTGCGATGAGCCGCCCAACGACATCCCTATAATTCGGAGTCTTGTCGCTTGACATACACGGAGTGGCATCTTGATAACTGTTCCGAACTGCTGCGAGCACGGCTGCAGACGTGAGAGCACATCAGTTTCACAGCGGCCTTTTAGTTTCGTCGCCACGCTGAAGCATAAAGCACGCAGAGTGTTGATAAGCGCCCTTCGTGCAGATGTAAAAAAGCTTTCGCGTCATTAAGTAACACATGAACGATCCATGTTCTCCGGCTTATCGCACGATTGGGAGTGTTCGGCCTATCTTTCAGTTTTATTTCCTCGCTTGGTTGCTACAACGCTGTTCTTCGCAACGTAAAATGCGAGCAAAACCATTCGTCTACTCACGCTGCCTGCTCATCGAAACGCGATAATAAGGGGTGACGTCCTTAAGAAGGAAAAGCCTGGCAGACGACGGGCCCAGCCCAGCGTGCTTTGTGAGCATCCGCTTAGACTCATCCTGTTTCAAACTCCGCCCCGTCATATGGCGCTGAGGCACAGAAAAGTCGACGCTCTCACACGCCAGTTAAAGATTTCGGCGCCTGTACAGTCATGAAACTTATTGGCGGGAACACGGGAGTGCGTGACAGATAGCCTCAAGCCCTACTGATGGCGACCCACGGCGGCTGCTTTTAGCAACGTGGTGGAAAGGGCTATGCCGCCTTGCCACCTTCCAGCAAGCTAAAGGACACGCCTCTCTTTCCACTTTTTTTATGAAGGCGGCCGCCGCGTATCGCCACGAGTAGGGTTCAAGGCTAGCAGGCACGCGCTGCCGGGTTCACGCTCATAGATCTCGTGGCTGTACATACTATCACGATGCACAGAAACGCAAACAGAGTGGAGCCTACGGGCTCCTCTGTTCGAATTTCTTTTGATGTCGCTTTTACCTGGGTCGTAAGAAAAAAGGGGTAGAGTCGTCCTAGGATGCATCACGGACAACCACAGCATCTTTTTGCTACCCCCGAAGTAAGAGCGTGTTTAAAAGAAATGCGGATAACGGTGCGCCTAGGCACCGCTCTGTTCGCGTTTCTTTCTATCGCTATAGTATATTAAGGCAACAGCCAGTTTGACCAAGCGCTTTTTGTCTTTGAAAAAGCCGCCTTCATCTAATCGTGCTAAGCAGTGTTCGAAATGTACTGGTTGCTAGCCCTTGCTGGATGAATCCACAATCTTGTTTCGGCATCCAAGTCAACTAACTAGAAAGGTTTCAGAGGCCTATCATAGCCGTGAGAATGAGCACACGTGTGCTGCTGACCAAAATGGTGGTCCTGCATGAAAAGTTTTCTTATCTTGACGTTTCCTGCGTGACTCTCATCCTGATGCGCCTGCGTGATGGCGTTTTTTTCTCTTTGTGGTTTTTTATCGTTCTCTCTTTTTCTGCATTTTTTAAACAAACGCCCAGTTGCGAGCAAGCGCTTGCGTTGTTTGGTCTTCCTTGTCCGTTGTCCTGAGTGCACGATTTTTGCCATGATGGTATGCCAGCTAGCTAAAATGTCGTTTCTACTTGAATAGGATTCTGCTGAAGCGCAACGCATCCTCTCCGCGGCGCAATGACCACCCGCACCTTCCGGTCGATATTAAGGCGGAAGCCTTTAATGCCTCATCGTTGTAAGCAGGAGTTGTCGACAGAAATTTCACGCTTTTCAATTGGTCGTGACGTCACAATGCGCGAATTTCAAACAGGGTCAATTGTACTTTGGCTAGTAACCATGCAATCAATTAAAGGAATGATATAGTGATGCTCCAAGTAAGTGGGAATGAGTTTATTGAGTTAGTTAATTAACCGATTAGCCTAATTAACCTTTCTAGTAAGACCAGAAAAACAAATAAAACCGAGTGGGAAGTTGGTCGAGTCGGATAATCGAACCAGGGTCTCCAGAGTGCGAGACAAGCACGCTAACCACTCCGCCATGCCAGCTCGATGGTTTGGAATGAACAAAGGCGCGTCTAATGAATATGAAGGCTAATTCTAGAGGCCCGTGTACTGTGCGATGTCAGTTCACGTTAAAGAACCCCAGGTGGTCGAAATTTCCGGAGCCCTTCACTACGTCGTCTCTCATAGCCGGAGCTGCTTTGGGACGTTAAATCCCAATAAACTAATAAACCAAACGAATACGGTGTCTTCGTTCACTCCTATCTTCCTCTCGTCATTTACGGTGAGGTTCAGGTGACCACCGAGATATGCGAGGCGCATGCATTCCCTTTCCTCGAAAATCAAATTACCGACGAGCAAGGCTTAGAGCCGAACGGGCGATGGCGTTCTGTGGACTCCCTGGCAGCGTTGCAATACGCTGTCGCGTTCCACTCTTAGAGGTGAAGCTTAACATCTTAACCACACATCAGTGACACAAGCAGCAACACCTCGCTTAACCTCACCGCTATTTCGGTGAACAAAGTGCCCTTGAATTTTAGGCGACGTAGTTATGCACGGCAATGCTCCTGACACCGCATATTTATCTTTAAGGTGATAGACGGCGGGACGTTCACGTTTTCCTTGGAGCCATCGCCATGTTCTCGGCCCAGCCGTTCTACATCTATCTACAAAGATGGGACCTGACGCCCTCGCATTCGGCCCGGCACCCTGAAGTCCTGTCATATTTGCGAGAGTTCAGGAATACCACGAGATTTCGAATCCATTCTACAGTGATGTTTGCCCACTTTTCCTTCAATCAGGAGCAGGCTCCCGCGCGTGGTTGCACAGCCACATTGAGACTAGGCGGCAAAGTCTATGGTGGTCTGCCGTTCACGATGGTGAACATAACACCGCTCCTCTGCACCGCACCTACAAAGAATTTCACGTTGCGGTTCGAAGCCATCCCGTGGCATGTTTCAGTGCACCTAGATGAAGTGACGAGGACCACGGAGGATTATGTGCTGCAAACAATTCAGGAAAGCGACCCCTACGTGTACAAGCGAGAAGACACCGTGGCTCTTGTCGAAGCCTGCCTCGCCACTGAATATCAGGCCACCGTGCAATGCTTATAGGTATGGATGCGCCCCGAGTGCAGAATTAGCATTTTCTGGAGCATGTAACCAGTCTTAAAATAGCTTCGGCCCAGTTTGTTCATGTAAGCTGAGCGTACAATGCATCGCCAAAAGAGGACACCAACGGCAAGTGGAAAATGTTGGACGCTACAGTAATTTGTTCGCGAGTTCACGTGTATTAGCTGGCCGTAAATTTGAACGGCATGGGCTCTATTTACCTCTAGAACACGTCGCGTCCACATTTAAGTTGCAAGGATGCTCACGGCTTCCAACAAATTGAGAATTTCTTTTAGTGTTACCTGCTTGTATTGATTGTTCCGCTGTATTATTATTACTTATATGCCCCTCCTACTTGGGCCACTCCAAGGCCTGCAGTATTGAACAAATAAATAAAATAAAAAAATAAATTTGTGCTGTAGTGTTATATGAGCTCTAGTGTCGTCTGAGCTGTAGTGTCTAATGACTTGTAGTGTCTAATTACTTGTAGTGTCTAATGACCTGTAGTGTCTAATGACCTATAATTTCTTCTGTCCTGTAATGTTTTCTGTCCTATAGATGTTTTCTGACCTATAGATGTTTTCTGACCTATAGATGTTTTCTGACCTATAGATGTTTTCTAGCCTATAGACGTTTTCTTACCTATAGACGTTTTCTTACCTATAGACGTTTTCTTACCTATAGACGTTTTCTTACCTATAGACGTTTTCTTACCTATAGACGTTTTCTTACCTATAGACGTTTTCTTACCTATAGACGTTTTCTTATCTATAGACGTTTTCTTATCTATAGACGTTTTCTTATCTATAGACGTTTTCTTATCTATAGACGTTTTCTGACCTATAGACGTTTTCTTATCTATAGACGTTTTCTGACCTATAGACGTTTTCTGACCTATAGACGTTTTCTGACCTATAGACGTTTTCTGACCTATAGACGTTTTCTGACCTATAGACGTTTTCTGACCTATAGACGTTTTCTTACCTAGAGATGTTTTCTTACCTAGAGATGTTTTCTTACCTAGAGATGTTTTCTTACCTAGAGATGTTTTCTGACCTATAGATGTTTTCTGACCTATAGATGTTTTCTGACCTATAGATGTTTTCTGACCTATAGATGTTTTCTGACCTATAGATGTTTTCTGACCTATAGTGTTATTTGAGCTATAGTGTTATTTGAGCTATAGTGTTATCTGAGCTATATTGATACGCCCGTGCATGCGCAGCAGCGTTTTTCCATCAAGGCGTCGTTAGTGTAAACTTACAGCTTCCTGCGAGCTCTTATGCGCGTAATTTTTCTTTACTTGGTTCAAGCTCTTCCTTTGATATCACTTGTCGGCGCTTGTAGTAGGTGAGGCAGGGATAAAGAGTATATTTGCCGTTGTATTTATCTCGTGACTCGCAGGTATCTATAGTCTGCCCTCTTTCTGGAATGAGGATCCACATCCCCTGTCGTGGGGTCCGGTGCAGACATGTCCAGTGCTTTGACGCGCACGCGTACCTAGGAAGTTACGAGGCCACTCTGGAGCCTTGCTGGAGGTGCCCCGTGTGCAACGACCAGGTCTTCGTCAAGGACCTCCGCATCGACCTCTTCAGGCTTGACATCCTTGCCAACGCCAACGAACATTCCATCGCCGTGGTCGTCCAAGCCAACGGAAGCTGGCACATGGTAGCTTCGGACAATGACCAAGTCGCCAGTTGCGTCCAAGGCAACTAGGCGGGAACCGAGGCCTCCCCGTCTCCAGCGCTTCCTACGCCGGGCGTCATAGCGGAGGGCGAATCAAACCAGAGATAGATGCTGATGACGCATCTTCGCCTTTTGTACGTCCCTTGTATTCTTTGCGTTCGCTTCTGTACCTTCCTTGTCCGCTTTTCCGCCAGAAATACGAGCTGCTGTTGCCTGCTTCAGGGAGCAGGGATGAGTGATGCAAGTGTTCCCATTGGGGCTGCTTATGTTTTTGCTCGGTTAAATGCAAGTTTCATCGCCATTCTCGTTGCTACGCAAAGTGAACTTCTTTTGCACGCGAATATTAGTCCCGACAATTGTAGGCAATTGTCATTCCTTCGGAGCCGCCTCCGGTCGTTTAGCGAGTTCAGCTTCTAGCACTGCTTTTAAATTTAAGTCTCCTATAGCCTAGCCGTGATTCTTTCTTCTAACGGCTCAGGTAGACATATTTTTTATTTTATATTTTCTGTACGTGTCCGATTACATCGTGGATGTTCTCTCGACGATGCTATGTTATTTACGACGAATCACTGAATAGCGAGCACGATTAAACGGCCTTTTACGGCTATTAGCAAAGATGGACGGGTGTTCTATGTGAGGTTCCGAGCATTGTATAAATACATCGCGGACGTCAGTCACTTTAATCCGGGTGGGGACGATCCTTAACCGTATGTGTTCCGCTCGTCACAGTAGAGTTTCGATGGAGACGAGTGGGAACACCCCTTGCGGCCTTCTCAAATGTCAGTGAATGATAAGGACCTGCGCTAATCGAATTTATTACAGGCCCTGCCAGCGAGAAGATCTAAATGCCTCATGATTCGCATTGCATACAGTAAACGGCTTGCTTCTGAATCCTTGGTAATCTAGTTTTGTTCTGGTTCTTGCCACCCATTTATGGGGCTGCAGGCCTATTCATGTGATCTTGATGCAACCCCACCTCTAGCACTGACGCTCAACTGGCAAACACACCATCAGCAGCCTATACCAGCCTACAGTTTTTCTCCCAAGCGACCATAATTCCAGTGTAAAATCTTTACACTTATAAGGTAACACTTGCGTTCCAGCGCGAACTAAAAGATGTTAAAGGGCAACTGCCGCACTTTTTTTGAGAATTTCGCGATATTCAAGGATTCAAATCTATATAGGCTGTAGGTAAAGCATTCGAAATGTTTCGCACTAGCAATTAAAATAGTGACGTAATCGCGATTGAATTTTGCGCTTCTCCTCAATGCACCGTAGGAGTGCAGGGCAACTCAGCGGGACGTCACGGAAGGTATGATTTCAAATTAACGCTGTTGTCTGCCACACCCTGCCCTGACTCGCCAGATGCTTGCTGCCAAACAACACTCGGCAGGGTTCGCCTTCGATAGCCTTGGTTTTTTTTTCCTTCAACGCAGGCGTATGTGCGTTGGAAATGTACCGATACCTTCGATGACGTCATCAGGGCGTCCGGATTTTAATCGGTGATTACTTCATTAACCCGGAAGGTATGATTTCAAGTTACCGCTGTCGTCCGCCACACCCTGATCTGACTCGCCAGATGCTTGCTGCCAAACAACACTCGGCAGGGTTCGCCTTCGGTGGCCTTGGTTTTTTTTCCTTCAAAGCAGGCGTATGTGCGTTGGAAATGTACCGATACCTTCGATGACGTCATCAGGGCGTCCGGATTTTAATCGGCGATTACTTCATTAACACGGAAGGTATGATTTCAAATTACCGCTGTCGTCCGCCACACCCTGCCCTGAGTCGCCAGATGCTTGCTGCCAAACTACACTCGGCAGGGTTCGCCTCCGGTGGCCTTGGTTTTTTTCCTTCAAAGCAGGCGTTTGCGCGTTGGAAATGTACCGATACCTTCGATGACGTCATCAGGGCGTCCGGATTTTAATCGGCGATTACTTCATTAAGACGGAAGGTATGATTTCAAATTACCGCTGTCGTCCGTCACACCCTGCCCTGACTCGCCAGATGCTTGCTGCCAAACAACACTCGGCAGGGTTCGCCTTCGGTGGCCTTGGTTTTTTTTCCTTCAAAGCAGGCGTTTGTGCGTTGGAAATGCACCGATACCTTCGATGACGTCATCAGGGCGTCCGGATTTTAATCGGCGATTACTTCATTATTTCAAGCGCTAGCCCAAAAAGACTCCGCATGCTTTACCAGCAGGTTTCACACATTCGACCCAATTAAGCTCGTTGGTTTCTAAAACGTATGCAGTTTCCCTGTAAGTCTCTGCATGAGATGTCATTATTGAAAAAGAGCACTGTATTTTACCCTCCCCGTCACAAAGAGGAATGGATTGTACAAACCCCCAGAACAAACTACGCCATGAAAATAGTTATTTTTTTTTTATTTCAAATGGGTTTAATGCCCCAGAGTGACACAGGCTACGAGGGTCGCCGTAGTGGAGGACTCCGGAAATTTCGACCACCTGGGGTTCTTTAACGTGCACTGGCATCGCACAGTACACGGGCCTCTAGAATTTCTCCTCCATTAAAATTCGACCACTGCAGCCGGGATCGCAACCGCATCTTTCGGGCCAGCAGCCGAGCACCTTAACCACTCAGCCACCGTGGCGGCCACAATAGAAAAATTATCCTCTACCCTTCCAACATTATTAAACAGCTATCGTAAATCTTGGACTGGCCTGCTAAAAATATATCACCCTACTTAATCCTAGTGTCAACCTAGTTTCACCCTACCGCCTCCATCAGGAGCTCTCGAAAATGTAGAAGTCAGAGCGAGCCCGTTGGACGGTGCAGCTGAAAATTATTGGATTAAGTGTATTTGTACAATCATTAAATCCCTTCTAAGGGCTTGTTAGTGTTCTTAGCAGTAGATCCAATGCATATAAAACCACATTTTAGCGAACACGGGGTGTAATATCTCTTTACGGTTGCAAATATAATTTTTTCCACATTACGGGTTGTCCAGCGCACCGAGACGAGTTCGAAGCTTAGAAAAAGACGGTGAAAACTTTTTTTGGAATCCTAATGAGTACTATCGCGATCAATATGACTTGCAACCTCAAGCAGCGTGGCCGGAGCGCTCCCCGGAAGCATGGTGGAGCCGACAAGCGACGCGCTCGGAAACGAAAGGGAAAGAATATTGCTGTTCCACCACTCAGTCTTCTCCCCTGGATCTTGGCAGTACCATGGCATTATCGCATCGCCAGCACTTGCGTGACGAATAGAAGACGCATGTCACAGTTGATTTTGTTTCATTCCCTTTGCTGCTTTCACCTGGCTTTCACCGTTTCCCAAATAGCACTTCAATCACAGTATGAGTGGAGCGGTTTTGACGATTTGAGGCTAGACGCACCGGCGCCTGTGAGAATTAAAGAGCTCAGATTTCGTTGAGCAGACGGGGCGGGGGATGCGCCTGGCCGCTGAAACAGCACAATAATTTCCACTAAGCTTTCAGGCGCGCCGCTTTTCGGCCCCACCATGCTTCCGAAAAAGCGGCGGCCACACGCTCGCGGGCTGCAAGTCATATTGAGCGCGATAGTACATCCTGATGACGCTGAATTGTAATCCCCGAACGGCAGGTTTGCCCAAAGAGCGCCATGGTACAAAGTGGTTTTTAGAACATTATATATTAAGTGTTTTGAAGATCTCAGTGCCACAGTTTGCACTTCCGGTTTCAGGAGGCTAAATATTCCGCCCTTGCCCGCATAGATGATCATAACAGCCAGAAATGCGTGAAGCTAGTCATGAGCTCTGTGAGCAGTAACTCCACATTAATCTCAATTACACATTGCAGAGAATGAACAGGATGCTATAAGCAGACACAACTAGATAGTGGACACGATGCTACAACCTTCTCACGCGTACAGGTGCAGTCAAAAGTAAATGGAACGCGACTTTGTCAAAAAAATTTTGTTTCTTTAAATCTACAGCATAGTGGTCCATGCTTGTTAGTGCACAGTGCAATTCGCGAAATCGCAATCAGGCTGCACATATGTATTCAAGGGTGCATGAATTGGGGGGGGGGCCAATGATTAAATTTTTTTGTGAATATTGCGTTCCATTTACTTTTGACTGCACCTGTACATTAAGTTGCACATTGTAATGATCAGCCAATACAAACCTGACCAGTGCGCTATTCTTATTAACTCTCCACAACCGAGGTTTGGAAGCTGAAAAGCATTGTCAGTCTCGCCGCCTATTGTAAGCCTTTTTTATCCCGACATGTGTAAAGCGTACCTTCCCAAAAGAAAAAAAAAAGGATTCTCATTAACGCTGGCGCTGCTGGCTTCGCAATATTCGCTGAGCGGAAATGGTTACCTTCCCCTACCGTTACACATTGCAGGACGACACGTGTGCGCCAGCCGCAAAAAAAAAAAAATAGAAATTCTCAAATAACGATGCAAGCCTGGATTGCGAGCGGAAGTCAACTGCGGCTGGACAACCAGCGTCCCATTTCTCCAAGCTGAAAAGACAAGTGGCGAATATTTAAATCTAACGCATTTGCTGAGGGGAAAACCTATGGATAAGAATTGTTTTAAGTTCAAGTAGCAGACTGCGACGTTGCCTTTGTGGGCGCAGAAAATTTGTTGTGAACAATTAATACGCTGAAACTTTGATTCTGTTTTTAGATACTCCGGGAATTGTTGGTAGGAGTAGTTCCCATCACTCCAGTTTAGTTATTTGTGCTGCTCCCTATGTCTGCATGAAGAAAACTGTGATGGTAGTAAAAAAGCTAGCATTCTGGTTCAGGGCGGTGCAGGCGGCTGTTGAGAAGAAACACGACTGGGCAGTGATAGGGGACAACGACAACGACTGCATTTCCAATTAGAGAATAAGCTGTAGTGAATCATTACTCAGAAGATATAAAACGAGAGAATTTGATTTCAATGAGATAATTATGTAAAAAAGCAGAGGAGTAATGAACTGTAACAAAAGATTAAAGCGCTGCTTGGGCAGAGGCGGTAGCCATGGAGACACAGATGCGGCGCAGAGGTTAATGTGCTCTGGGTGTAGCTTAGGCTGGCATAGGTCAAGTCGAACTAAAGACCAGTGTCGGAAGCTTTTCATCTCAAGGGGAAATAAGCAGTCTTATTACGATTATGATGATCAGCCTATAAAGATTGATTATCCCTTCAACCAGTACCGTCTCTTTGCCTTAAGGTATGCGGTGTTTTCGTTCGCACATGCAGCGGCACGCTGCCATCTCTCCGGCAACAGACATGTGCACTTGTGCGCGAAGTGCGGCATGCAGAACAGGAAATGCGTTGCTCACTACGTTATCTTTTTCAGATGTTTCGTGTGCAATAAAAAGAAAGACATTTTTTTCTTTTTTGCCGCGACGCATGAAGCCATGCGCAGTTTCGAAGAAGACAAAATATAACGAAAAAAATGTGTAGCAACTGAGTTCCAGCCTTGGTTCGTTAGGAAATCAGGGACGGAATTGTGAGTCACGCTTTAGGCGCTCGAATGCTGCCTAACAAAAATGAGTAAGGGTAACCGAATTGAGCAAAACCGGAATAACAGAATCCGGCGCTAAAAGTTAAAGGAATGTGGCAGCAAACAGACTGCGGGATATTACTATCGAGACACTCTGGCCTGAGGACAAAGAGACAGGCTCAGTGTATAAGAGGGCGTTTCCTAAAAGACGCACTTACCTGTACAATGTCTCATGATAGCTCCTAGCTAAATCGTATTCCAAGCTTTGCTGACTTTACAGATTTTATTGGCGGATATTTCAGCAGCAATTTACCTAAAGGATATATTACATGATATTTCTCTACAACAAACGAAGTTTATTTCATCACTAATTGATCAAATCACATTAATTACTAAATGACTGCCAACACATGGCGGATATGCGCACATTGTTAACTTTTCAAGAAGAACACACACAGGAATGCGACACAGTTTAAGAGAACATTTGACAGGACGACATGATTCCTTTAATTGTTCCCATTCTGCATAAGCTGTAGCTGTAATTTAAAATTTTTTTTTCGTAGTCTAAGGTGCATTGGCATGCTTTGAGGCATTCTTGCATTGAAACTTTATTTCCCTTCTGTTTCTTCGGCACGTTTATCTGCGATTACATGAGATGGACGTAATATGACGTCATCGGAGCTGACGTCACATGGACGTAGGCTAAATGGCGATGCTCAGGAGCCTTTTCCACTATGTTGTTTCTACCTCTTTAAACTTTTGCCGGGGGTTGCGTCATATCCTACGTTTGATACTGCCTTCCTGAAGCGATATCCCGAATTGCAGGCTATCCAAGAAATTCATTATAAACTTCAGAACGCATATTTCACTTTAAGTGACGACGACGACCTTACTCTTTAAACTATGAACGATGATTTCCACGGCTATCATCACGGAGGGCGCAGCAGAGGTAGGCGGTGAAGTGGTACGACAGGATAACGGCAATATCTCTAAGGAGACGAAAGATGTGATTAGGAGATGCCAAAGCACGAGAGCGTCAAACCCCACAGAGATAATAGAGTTAGTAGAGCTATCAAAGTTAATAAATAAGAGCAAGGTAACTTACATGAGCAGTACGAATAGAATCGAGCACGCTCTAAAGAAGGTAGGTAGCCTAAAAGTGGTGAAGATGGAAATGGGCATAGGCAGAAGTTCGATTTATGCGTTAGGAGACAAAGAGGGTAATGTGATTAGCAATATGAATAACATGGTTAAAGTACCGGAAGAGTTCCGCACAGATCTATACCGTAGCCAACGTAACCAGGACGTAAATTAGATGGACAGTATCCCAAAGCAAATGGATGTCCCGCCAGTAACAAACGAAAAACTAAACAAAGCCTTAGCAGCAATGCAAAAGTGGGAAGAAGCTGGTTTGAATCAGATAATAGCAGATCTGTCGAGGGATGAAGGAGATATTGTGCTCTAAAAACTATTCACGTGGCGCTGCTGGCCATGAACTCGTTAAGTTTTACATATTGATTACAGATATGTAATGAAAATAAATACAGAGTATAGTGACGCCTGTCACCACATCAATTCAAAGGGGACGCCTACAACTACCCTCCATCATCGTGGTATATGGTGGTCGTAGAGGGCGGCGCACGTGGCATTGGAGATATGTGCAGATAGCAACGGCGTTAAAGGGAACACCCAGAATGCACAAACAAACAAACGTTTCTGTCATTTCTGCACTAAAGCTCGAACGGCCTCATTAGTATTATTGTCTAAATCAACAGCAGCCTATAAAGAGGGAAGAGATGTTCTTCTTAACCCTGTAATCTCACTATTGGTTGGATACTCTTATGGTCTTCCTTTTTTTATTTTTCCGTGATATTATAGAGCGTTCATATTGTTTCTGCGCTCAGTAAAAAATTGGGAGAACGTATTCGAAGCAATGAATTGGCTGCTCTACGTGCTTGAGCAATATGTGTCCCACCTGTGGGAGATATTTCCGTCTCGCGAGGCTGCCTGTAGCAACTATTGTAACTGCGGGCCGCTGCAATAGGCCCGGTATCCAAGTCCGTATTATTGCGTAACCATAAGCATGTAAATGGTGTCGCCCTGGCAACGGCTTTGGGAAGTTTCTGCTTGTACCTAGGTTATATGGGGGTATATGAAAAAGCGCGTCTCGTTTCCATGTTAGGCGAAGCATTCTGAGCAGGTGCGGATGTTTTGACGACTCACTGCGCATTTCAAACATTCCCGTCCGCAACGAAACAAAAAAATTCAGGAATTATTAACAATGCCGTGCACCAGCCCGTTTTTCGTTTATATTTTCTTCTTCCTGATTGCAAGGACATCGAGCAGCTCTTTGCCAGGATGAACGTTTTTTAAAAAACAAAAAAAGGAAGCAGTGGCAGCTGCTACAGACGATGACGCTCTCGTATAAATGCATGCCCCTGTGTGGCGGACTAGCAACAGAGCGTCGCAGTATACAAGAGCACAGATGTTGTATTGGGGCCAGCGATCAGCGTACCACTTCAATACTAGCCACAGCCGAGACAGGCAGACTTCGAACAACGATAACTCAGCAAATTCGTAAGTTACAACGATCGCTTCAATCCGATTTTTTATTTTTTAAAGGAATGGATGAATCTTACTGTGATGAGCGCGGACAGGTTGAATCGACTCACAGAGATTTATTTCGGAGCATGTCTTTAGCGCAGGAGAGTTTGTGGTGCTTTGTGCGCGTTGACAGAAAAAGTGCGTTGGAAGAATGTATTCGTGTCTGGCCCTTTTGTAGCTGGGTCCGTGATATCACGGGCGACGGTACAAACTGGTACGTGGGCCTAGTACCGGTCATGTGCGAGGACACCAATAAGGTAACCGGCGCGACACAGTGGTGACTGGTGACAGCAATGATGGAGTTGTTCTTAAACCGACAGCTCAGTAAAGAAGCCGCTGTGGCATCAGACGATGTTATTACTGGTTTATGTAGTGTCAGAAAGACTGCAGTGCTCGCCTATTGATCGATGACAGTACTAGTCAGTTTGTACGCGGAATGGCCTGGAGTGACGTGATGTACCGTCTTTACGAAAAGTAACCGGGCAACGGTGGCTCCTTTCTTAGCCGCGTAGCGAAGCACTTATGGCAGCGCTTAAATTCTGAATCTGTGTAAAATGAGCTGAACTTTTTTGTCTTCACGTTTTGACACCATTCAGTCTTTAAAAGTGCCCTGAAGGATCCGTTATTCGGTTCAGATGCAAAAACCTGCTGCTGGGCTACTTTTGGCAAAGGGGGCACCAGTGCCTCATTTATGTTGGGTTTCTTGAGGCTGGTCAGTCGGAGGAAGCCAGGATACATGCATTGTTTTGCGTCTTTTCCTCTCCGTCTAAGAGGGCCGAAAAGTCTGGCTGTTAGTAAAATATCAATCAGAGCTAGTTTGTGCCCGTTATTAAATTAAGTGGAACCGGTGTTGAAAAAGACAAATCTCCATGCACAGCTCAGCTCTAGGTGTTTTGTGATAACCTTGTCTTTTTCCGAGTTGTAACGCTTATACTGAAAATGTGGGACTTATTGAGGCCAGATCTGCAAGCTCGACATCATTTAACTGCAACTAACTGATACAGGCTAATCTCGACAAAGTTTCGATATAGGCTCGGATTTGTTAACAAAGGGCAACTTTGCTTCGAGTGCAAGGGTAAGCCCTGCCATAATCCGTCGTATAGAAGTGTATTTCAGAAAATTTGTTTCAGAAAATAGCGCTTCTAATGCTGCCTCGGATAGTTGTTGCGATGTCAGTGCACGTTAAAGAACCCCAGGTGGTCGAAATTTCCGGAGCCCTTCACTACGGCGTCTCTCATAGCCTCATTCGCTTTGGGACGTTAAACCTCAATAAACCAAACCATTAGTTGTTGGCGGATAGTTGTTGGTAAGGGCCACCTATTTTGTGGCGCCGTAATGTCGTGCTGCACTTGAAGCAACTTGACGACGCAATTCGCATTTTACTACTCCTCATTTCGTTCACTTCTTACATATCATTCTTTACAAAATAAAGAATGGGAACCTGTAGATTAGGTCAGCACGGGTTTTAGCTCGAATCAGAAGGAGCACGCGTTACCGATGATAGTTCAGCAAGAGGTTTCTCAATCAGTCGTAAGTAGCAAAAGGCGCCATCCCTCTAAAGTTACAAAAACCACTGAACGTTTCAGTCGCATGGCGTTCAACTGCTCCCCTGCCGAGGCAATGATGCCAAATTATAACTGAGCTACAACGGAGGCAAGAATGTGCTAGTCAGCCGTTTCAAGAATGAGCCACGAGAAGTCACTTCCCTCAGGTAACGTGGCACAGTGCAGCCAACATAGTACATAATAAAGAGCAGTGTAACGGCAAGGAAATCCGCCCAAGCAAATTCATTCTTGTTATTTTGTTTATTACATTAACATCTATACCCGCAACTGCATCGGTGGTTTCTTTTGAAGTGCGATTTCCGGCGACGCTGCCAAGATTTTAGAGATAGAAAAGCAGAGGTATAAAACGCGCCGCAGTTTTGCCAGCTGTGCTATTCACGTCCGTTTTTATATTTGTTTTATTATTTTGCGTGGAGGCTATAGAAAACGAAATCGGTAGATGACGCGTTTTGTCATTACGAAGGAATTTCTTGCGTTCACTGCACCCATGAAATGAATCATCCAACGCGTATCCTGTGACTACTCACCCCCACCTCCTCGACAGACCTCAATATTTTCCTTTGAGCTTTCAACAGCTGTAGAGTAGTTTCTATGCTTCCGGTTTAATAACATTTTTTTTTATCCATTTCGAGAGAATGTACCGGTGGAAAAAATGAAATGCAGCTCCAATCCACAGATCAAATACTTCACGTATTCTTGCGGTCACACTGGAAAATTTCCTATTTGATGTGATATTGCTCTTTTACACTTTCGTGATACTTACTTTCCTCCACACGTAGCTCATTTTAAAGGAAAGCTTCTTTTGTCTTACGTCATCACTGCACTACAAATCGTATCAATAAATTTTGTTCGCATCGCAACTCTGTGCTCACTTCATTCCTTTTCCGAACAAAAGTAAAGATGAAATGGTTTGATTTTCTTGGAGGCTACCTCAGAAGTTGTGATGCTCGGTGAACGTGTCGCAGAGTCATTTTCTAAAGAGGTTGGATGAATTAACGCACGATTAAGGTGTTGGATATGTCTACCCATGAGATAAGGTCTCGGGCACTGATCGTAAGGCTAACGGAATTTTCGAAGAAGTGAAAAGGGGTACCGTCACCTGGTTCTTCACTTGATTTCGAGAACTTTGCCTACCTTGCCTTACCAGTAAGCTTGCAATGTCCAGACCATGAAAAAGTTAGAGCAAAGCTCTACATTTGTAGCGTTCGGGTACTTGTAGCTCTCGAGCTAGAAATTGAGATTAAGGAATTTGGTGACGAAATAAATGACTGACCAATTAAGTCCAGAGAACGGCTATAACTTCTCAACACCTACAGAAAAAAGAAAATCATGGACGAGGATGTTACTAAGATCATGAGCATCAAGCACTGGAGTCAAAGAATCGTCTTGCTAATTTAATCGCTGCTCTATCAAACTTCTAGGCTGCTTGTCGTGAGGTTTAGATTTCGTGGCGATACAAACACGAGCATAGGAATGAAAACGAGGGGTGGAGGCAGTGGCAGGGACTTCCCTCATGTAGCAATGACCGAGAATGTTTCAAAGGGAGCGCTATATTCACTTCCAAATGAAGGGATTGGAAATGCAGGTCATAGGAATTCCCGCCCATCTCAAACGCCCGATCCAAAGTTCTTTCATAAATCCGCCTCTGTCATGATTTCTATGCATTACCTCCGGTTCAATCTCCTGTATGCAGGAGAGCTGGTCGTTCATGACTGTTTAAAAAAAAGAGCAAGCAACAATCTCTAAAAGTGTGGTTTGTTCAACACTGCAAGAATTTCATGCACTTTCGAAAGATAAGAAACTACTAGGGTAGTGTCTGTATTGCACGGAGAAGAAGAAAAACTTTGCCGAGTTCAAACATGCACTGTAAACAAAATTAAGTCCAAAAGGGAGTATAAATGGTGGCGGCCACCCTTTTTACTCTATAGTGAAAACATTTACTCCATAAGTGTGGAGTAAAAAGGTGGACTGTCCTCCATTTTACTCCCATGAGGGAATAATGGAGTAAAAATGAGGATTTACCTGCTTTTACTCTAGTCCAGAAAAGGAGTTAATTGTGCCAAATACTCCACTAGTGCCGAAATTGAGTAAAAAAACACAATTTCGTGCAATCCGCCCCGCCACCTAGCGTCTCGTCTGCTTCTGATCAGTTGTCTGATAATGGCGGTGAGTGAAGACCGCTTGGTTGCCATCGTCGCTGGATCTCTGCTCACTTTAGCTCCTTCACGGGCGCGTGCCGCGGTACAAGATGTCGGTTTGTCGTTGTTTTCAGCTACAGTACGCTAGATAATTGAATTGCTCCTGTGAAGCCTCCAGTGCTCTAACCATACCTGACTTTCCTTTGTTAGTATCGCCACCCCGTTACAGCCCCCCGCTTAGGACTAATTCTCCAAAGCTTTCTTCAGTGTGGTTCTCGCAGTGTGTTGCAGCAGATTATGTGTTGAATGAAAATGGAACTATGATAGAACATAGTGTCAACGCTGAGCTCTTGACTGAGCTGATGAAGCTACATTTTTCCGCAATCATATTGAAAAGCCAAGCCTTAATGAAGTGATTATGAAAGCAATCACTGCGATTCGAAACTACCATCAGGGGTGTTTTCAACTTCTATGCTTTGGTTTTTAGTCAAATATAGCGTGGCGCATGACCATGAAAACTGCCCAGCGACTCCTTTTCAGTTTTCAACTATTGATTATAATGTTACATTCCTTTATCTACGAACATGGTCAACCAAACGAGCTCGTACAGCAAAAGGAGACGACAAGCAGACGGCTCCCGCCGCCTACGCCGCCGCTGGGCTTGCAGACGGCGAAAAGAATGCGTGACGTGGTGTCACATTAGGGCAGCGCAGTTTCCCAAGTTGGGTTGCCGGTGGCCCGCAGAGCTACTTCCCGTTTCCGCCGCTGTCACTGCTGTAAACATAAGCCTGAATGAGAATAAACATGACGCCATTTTCGGGCTCCATTTCTGTGGGTGTAAAAAACCTACTCCCTTATATAAGAGAGTAAATAAAGAAACACCATACATGTGGAGTAAAAAAAAAAACCTCCTTTTGGGTTTGCGTTAGAGGACAAGCCATTTACTCCCTTTTGGGTGTTTTTTTGCTAATAGTGTAGGTGATCCTCGAACTAGTTTCCTCTTAAGGGAGAATGAAAGTGGCTGAGTTACTTAAATTTCAGTGGTGTGTAATTTCGCAGCTGCCGTTGCCAGCAGAGATGACGTCACCCTCGGAATGCGAGCTTCCAAGCCAGAAGCTATCATCTACTGACGGAGTTCACAGAATTGGCGGTGGCCAACATCGTTCTTCGGCTATCCTTCTCAGCACTGACGGTGCGTCGCCGCCTCCGTCACGAGACGCTATGGACTGCGGGCCAATCATGAAGCCAATCGATGACAGCGACAACCAAGCAGTCACGCCGATCATTGACGCCACCGTCGCCTCGCCTCCTCCCCTGTACCGTCGAATTCTCGACACCATTTCGAAGGCAAGGTTGGAGATATTCCTGGTTTTCTACCTCTCCTCACGCTTCATGGTCGTCACACCGATTCAGGTAGGTGTCTGGAAATAGTCGACTGCGGAACGCGAGTTTGCCATTTTTGCCAGTTTGCCAGTTTTGGCCATGAACGCTCGCTTTTCGAACTTTCATAGAGGGCACAAATTCTTCCGACTTCACACTAGAGGAACTTGACCTCAGACACATATGGCGCGAGATTCGAATGTACGCTATTGTTTCAGTTTGCTGCATGTGCTAAAAAACGTTCCAAGTCATTAAAGTAAACTGTTAGGAACACATCCATTGCATCTGTGAGTACCCAGCTTAAAGCGCAGCCTTTCTGTGAGGTTAAGAGATCAAGATGCTTGCTTGTTCATGGTCACGCTGTTAGGCTGGTTATGCAGAAGCGTTCTGAATCTCTTGATGGGGCGACAAGCTCTGGTGTTAACCTCTCCGAACTTTAGAATCTACACGGTTGCTCCAAGAGCCTCACCATACAGCAAGAAAATCGGCATTGAAGGCATTTGAAAAGCCGCAGGCGTTATTTGCGATTCAAATATATTAGCGGTGTTTATCATTGTGGAGGTGGTATTCAAAAACCGAAATGTTTGCTTGCACGTCAATGTACGTGTGTCGGCGTAGACCACAGGTTGGAGGTATAGGAGATTGCCAATATACTTCAATTGTATTTTTTTTGTCAGAAACAATCCGCTAATTGAACAAGTTGACTTGAAACAATGTTTTTTTTTATTATATGTAATGATGTTTTCTTTTCTATGTGGCAATGATCGCTTTCCAGCTTTGTAATGCTGTGTGTATTTTTTGTTTTCTTACGTTTTGCTTTATTGCATCGCTGTCCATTAGTTGCGCTGCCAACAATTATGTGATCGTTTTGCGTATCCTCCGCCACTGTAATGCTTGTTGGCGCAGTGGTTAAATAAATAAATAAAGAGAAGCAAACCCCTTCAACTTTCTTGTTTCATACTTACTTGCACCTATCCTTTCTTAGTCATAATCGTGAACCATTCTGAAGCTTTCTTTATCCCTTCCGCAAATTTACATGATGGGCGGAGATGAAAACATTTTCGGACATTTACAATTTCACGTTTAGTTACTATAACAGCGGATGTGTTGCTTTAACGCAAAGGCATATAATGTTTCATTTTTGTTTTTTTTTGACACACTTCAGTTTCACGTCCGTATGAACATTTTGCGGGGGCCCCTCGCCCTTCCAGACACCTTGCAAGCAGTCCTTCGTTTCAAATCCCACTCAGACACACGCGTGAATCATATTTCAGGACCTGCTTATCAAAAAGGCTTGCCTCTACACCCTGAAGTTCAACGCCAGCGTCTGCTCTCACTTGGACGATAACGACGACATCAAGAGCCATGTCGAGCAGATATCCAGCGCGATGAGCACGATGCAGATGGTCGTCGCTATGGCACCCTCAGCGATAATCTCAATCTTCATCGGGCCCTGGTGCGACAAGTACGGCTACCGAACGCCGGTCGTGTGCGCTACACTTGGATTCCTGGCGACTACCACGCTAAACCTAATCACCGTGCATCACATGCAGTTGCCCCTGTACGCCAACGTCCTCGCTGCTATTCCTGACGGCTGTAGCGGCGGCATCATCTCCGTATTCACCGCAGTTCACAGTCAGGCGACCGTCACAACCGGTGCTAAGAGGCGGAGGGGTCGCTTCTTCGCGCTTAACTTGACCATAACGCTGGGCGCTCCTCTGGGTGGTTTCATCGGAGGATTGATTTACGGGCGCTATGGTTGGAACTCGGTTCTGAGCGTGTCCTTCCTGGTAGGGACTCTGGGACTGCTCTGGGCTTGCTTTGCTCTTGGCAACGTGGTGAAGCCCGAGAATGTGAAGGACGGACTGCGGCTACGGGTGCGGAACCTGTTCCGATTGGACAATCTGTACGCGGGCTTGAAGAGCACGGTGAAACGTAGGCCTAACAAGGGAAGGACTCAATTGTGGTGTCTTGTGGCCGCCACCTGCTGCATCGTGTTCGACCATGCTAGTGAGTATATGAATTCGCATGACATTCTGTGCTCATTGCTGCATTGATAGACGCGTGAACGTGTGTCTTTACCAGAGTGGACATTTACATTAAGGGGACTTTCCTGATCGTTTTGTAAAATATTTGTTGTACCAAGGGCAAGGAACTTTCTTGCATGGCTGGAAAACTCCTGAGCTAAAACACGACCCGCCGTTTGGAAGCTGTTGGAATTCAATAAGTTCTATCAGTAGGACACGTGTTAGCTGCTTTAAACATGATATGCAACACGTAAGAACCGCTGGCTTTGAAATAGTAGTTTTTCGCTGTACAATATATACCTAGAAATGGGTTAAGAGCTTTGTAATGACCCTGTCCAGTTGTGTTCAAGGTTTCAGGGATTTCTATTCTGAATAGCGTTGAGTGCGTTTTGCTTATAAATGTTTGCTGTGACCGCGTATTTCGTGTTGCAGACGTTATGTAGCTCACCCGGTCCAGTCCATGTATCTCAGAAATCATCGAAGGAGTGTAATAATTTGGGACATTCTATGAATATCGCGGTATCTCAAGAAACCTTGCATTCTTTTTCGCAGCGATGGCGATCACGTACTTCTACGTCCACCACATGTACTCCTGGACGGTGGCTCGATACACGGCTGTGCAGACCACATCGGCCATAGTCGGTGTGGCTATGAATCTTCCCATCATCTACCTTTTCCTGAGAGTGTTCAAAGTGAGCGACCCTTCAATGGCCCTTGTCGGAGCTTGCTTCACTGTTGCTCAAATGGTCATACTCGGGATCGCCTACAAGGAGTGGCTCTACTATATTTGTGAGTAATGAGCAGCTTTTAAAGAAGACATGAATCTGATGATAGCATAAAGTACGAGTGCGAAAATACTCTGGCGTGGCACTTTCCTTTGCATCGCGAGGATCTGTAACACAAGGGTCGAATCCATACCTCGGCAGCACTATCTGAGACGAAATGAAAGACTGCGTGATGGGAGTGTAGTCAACTCTAAAAACGCCAGTTAACCAAAATTAATTAGGTGCCCTATACAACAGCAACCATTTCTCTATTCCTTCTTTAATTGCCTTATTTAGCCCTTCCTTTAATCATCTACGGACAGGTTTTTTATTCAGAAAATGGCACCAAAATGGCCATTTAGTACCCCTGCTGCCATGTGTTGGAAACTAAAAAATACGTTGTACGTGTCCTGCTAGTCTTGAACCGAACACACAATGCCGGAAAACAGACGACAGGCTGGACTCGTCATGAGCCAGAAATGAGTCTGTGTATGACAAGCGTGGTCCGTTCAAGTCTGCTAGGGGGTGAAGTCGTTATTGATGCAACGTGCACAGTTACTCCAGTTCTCATAACTTCCCTAAACTACCTACCACCCATTGAAGGGACATTCATCGCATACCCGTTACTTTGAATACAGGACCCATTTCAATATCGTTCTTGTAAATTCCAGCTCAACTCTTACCAGAACGGTTTTCAGTTGCGTAATAAAAATGCAAGCATCGTAGTTTTCCACATGGTTGATGTCAACATATCCTGTGCGGCTTCTGTTAATGGTAGTTCTTTCCTGATGCTACGTACCTACATATGTGAAAAACCAAACCACACCGTGGAAGCTTACTAATTCGAGAAAGCTTTCACGCTTGTTGCACTTTTTCAATCGCTTTCGTTTGGTTTGATTTGGTTAAGGGGGCTATGACGTCAGGCTGCGACGAACGCCGGAGTGAAGGGCAATGTCTTTTGTGTGCTTGAAGAAAAGTGCGCATGTGCGACTGTCGATCTTTAAAATGTGTTTCTAATTTTCTTTCTAGACTGCCTTGTCGGCGTCCCGACTTTCCTCGCAAAGGTCGGCATCCGTACGCACTTCTCTAAGCTGCTGGATGACGATGAAGTTGGTAAGTGAGCCCTCAGAGAACTGCCACGCTAAATGAGAATGCGGACAAAAATGTGTTAGGTTTGGTTTGGTTAGGTTTGGTTTGGTTTACGCTAGTGCTTTAAAAGAAGAAGTAGGTAGTTGACGGAGAGAAACGAGACTACGGCAGTCATCTCCAATAGAAGACACGTTATTGAAAGACCAGTGCGCCTTCAACGTTTCACGCCTCGATATGTGAGCTACACGTGTGTCACATCAAAGCATTTCAATGGTAGATACTTGATATTGATGCATTAAAACTAGCCGATAAGCGACCAATTTGAAAATAACAATGGCGCCAGGGCTTCCACCAACCGTCTTGATGAATCTTCCCTAGTTGTTGTTGTTGTTGTCAGCGGCTATTTTTAAATAAAACTACAAATGGAAGGAAAAGATATTGCTAGCCGCGGCATCTTCTATGGAAATATGAAGCACTTGAGCTGCGGCTAGAGGGAATGAAAGAGCAGGGAGAGGACAGAGATAGCGAAAGCAAGAGAAGAGCGATAGTAAGAAAGGATACACTTTCTCCTAGTGCAATATTTTTTTTTTTTTTCAAATTTCCCGCGTTCATTTGTGCTGCTAGTTCACTGTGTAAGGATAGAACACATACCTGACATAAGAGAGCATTCTTCAATAAAAAGTTCGAACAGAACTCTTGCAACCGATATACCACAGGCAGAGCCGCTTAAGACATGTTTGCTTTAGAAACTTGAAAGCTACATTGTCTGCTGAATGCCTAATAAACCCCGCCGCGGTGGCTGAGTAGTTACGGCGCTCGGCTGCTGGCCCGAAAGACGCGGGTTCGATCCCGGCCGCGGCGGCTGAATTTCTTGAAGGCGAGTATTCCAGAGGCCCGTGTGCTGTGCGATGTCAGTGCACGTTAAAGAACCCCAGGTGGTCGAAATTTCCGGAGCCCTCTACTACGGTGTCTCTCATAGCTTCAGTCGCTTTGGGACGTTAAACCCAAAATAAACCGAATGCCTAATAAATCCAGTTAAAGTCTTTTTTCAGAAACTGAGTTCCAAAAGCGGCAAAGTACGCTATGAGATCAAGCTCGTGAACTTGCGTGCCTCCTTCTCGCAGGCAAGGTGTTCGCCTTCCTCTCCTCCTTCGACTCACTGGTTCCCATCGCTGGGGACGTGTTACTCACGTGGCTCTTCAACGTGTCACTCGCATTCCTGCCGAGCCTGCCAGGTCTGCCGTTCCTGGTCGCCGCAGTGATCGGCTGCATCGCCACTGGCTTGATTGCGTAAGCTGACCACACTTAATAGTTACTGCCTGCACTCAGTACTTCTCATAAAGAGCGAGTGGGTCCTCACTAAAGAAGAATCTCAACTCCTTTCTTTTTTTTACCGTGGGAACGCGATCTACACTTTCCGAGCATTCTTAGGAACTTCAGAATGATGTCCTGGCCGGCCGATTTCCCTTATTTAAATCGGATTAAACGCCCTGGCTCCTGCCTTTTTATAACTCACCGCTGACGGTAGGAGGAGCCAACCAACCTTTTAGTCCCTTGACTACAGCGCAATGAACGGGACAAGGAGAAGGACACAGGCAGGGACACAACACTGCGTCCTTCTTCTTGTCCCGTTCGTTGCGCTGTAGTCATGGAATATCGGAACCAACTCGCCCAGCAACTTACTTTGTAAACCTATCGCTGATCGCTACGTATCACTCCGCCGATGGCAAAGCGACAAGCCACCACTGGACTGGCTAAAAGGTTTGGTTTATGGGGTTTAACTTCCCAAAGCGACTAAGGCTATGAGAGACGCCGTAGTGGAGGGCTCCGAAACTTCTGAAGTCCTTCACCAGGGCGTCTCTCGTAGCCTTAGTCGCTTTAGGACGTTAAACCCCATAAACCAAACCAAACCTTTTAGCCAGTCCAGTGGTGGCTTGTCGCTTTGCCATCGGCGGAGTGATACGTAGCGATCAGCGAAAGCAGAGTCCACACGTAGATTTATTTCCGTGGGCGTAATTTGGAGCCATGTAGTCTCTGACTGGATCGATCTTTTCAGAGAAAAGTAAAAACAAAAATAAAAGCGAAAGCGAAGCCACCACTGTACTGCCTGAATGGCCCTCCACGCGTTAGTTGACTCCTCCAACCGTCAGCAGCGAGTACAAAAAAGGCGGGAGCAGGGACATTCAATACGATTTAAATTAGGGAAGTCGGCCGGACAGGACAAATAATTCGAAATTTCTAAGAATGCTCGGAACGCGTAGATTGAGTTTCCGCGGTAAAAAGATGAGTTCAGATTCCTCTTCAGTGCACTTTTAAAGCGCTGGTTTAGTTACAGCATATGTTTGCTGTTCACGAAAAAGCAATGCGCGTGTGTAGCAGACGGAAAAGGAGAAAATAATTAGACTGAAAAAAAAAAAACAAGACCGGGAAAGAGTGAATGGCTACTTATAGGGTAACTGAAATTCAGAAGGTAGAAGTGAATTCACGAACAAGAACCAAATTTTTTACATTTCTTATTTCTGCACTAAAATCGAAAATGTCTTATTTGTAATATTCTTCTTCAGGTAAAGAACTGCGAGAAAAAATATTTCTTTTCGCTTATATCTGAGTAAATATTGGTTTCAGAAGCGTTCATAATGAGATCGACTTGTCTGGAACACCGACTCCGAAAAAGAAGACCTCATTTTTGACCATCAAGGGTGTAGATATGACTGCCAAGCGTGACGTGGACATTAAAAAAACACAGGTGGCTGATAACAATCCAGAGCCTTGGACCGCGGCCGAATTAACAGCGCACAGTGCAGCGCTCAAACATAATGCTATAATCTATAAATAATTATCTGGCAGTAGGCTTAAGCGGCAAGTACGCCTTCAAGCTGAGTGCTTGTTCCCTGAGATGGAAGCTTCAGTTATTTCCGGTATTTTGGAAGTAGGCTCACCCCACAAAATGAATTAAGGTGGATTAGTGGGTCGGATTAGTATAATACGCTTTGATAATGCAAGGAAAAGTACTGGAATACTCCAGGAGATGGCTCATGCACACCATATAATGGCGATGAAACCGGTTGCAACCGGAGTTTTGATGAGAAATTCGCAAGAACAACTTTAGACACACAATGTAGACAGCATAGCAGGGAGCATAAAGGCTATCCCATTTTTTTTCCTTAAGAATTCAGTTAACAGGTCCCCCAAGTTCTAGAATTTTTTAAGTATAGATTCATCTGTAGACATGCATAAGCACAGGTCAAGTTTTTGAGTTTGCAAAGCATTTTAGATCAAACGAAGACTAAAATTGCAGCGACACCATGGAGGAGAAAAACATGGGCCTCCATAGCTGCGAGAAGTGTTTTGTTAACTGGTTACCTTTCCCGTCTACGAGGCAGGGGTTACTAAAAGCTTTTCGGCAAGAGAAGTTCAGGAGTCTGACCACATTTTACGCTTTTTGACACCCACGACCGCCCAGTGAAAATGGGGCTTCTCATGCCAAGTCGTACCGTCAAAGTCACATTAATAAAAAAAAAAATATGCTTGTTATATGAGAAGCAATATAAAGCTTTGGTTCTCTTGCTGTGCCCATTCTTTTAGCGAGAGGGTGCTGAAGTCATTGAATATACACGCTTGCGCGAAAAAAAATATAGTATCCTTCGTAGACGAGAAAAACCAGTCAAATGAAATATCGATCAATATATAAATCAAATAAATTTAAATTTATAACAGACGACAGTCATCTAGGGCGTGCGTCATTTAAGACGCAGATGCAGTACTGCTGCTTGCGATGTCATCATGACGCTTTCTTTTTCTTGCAGCTATGTCACAAAGGTCCACAAGGAAATCATTTCATACGAAGGCATGTCCAACGTAGAGGCGGGGTCCAAAGCATGCAGCGGCTGACGCGTACAAGGACAGTAGAATACAAGGAGGTGCTCCTGGTATCTGTGAGTGCGAGATACAGAAGAAGACTTTGTGCCGTTGCGATCTGTTTGTGATTCGCATTGTGGTGGACCCGCGGAAAACTGCTCGAGAACGTGCAAGCCACGCAGGGTGAGCACTTACTCCAAGCCCATTACTTCAAGTCCATCGCAAGCACTTTGAACGGACACCCATTCCACGCACGAACCATCTCCTAGTAACTTGTGCTCACGAAGAAACACAAAGACAGGAAGTGCTTTTTCGCCTCCCCACTTTGACGTTCCAGATAGAAGAATAGTTGTGCTTGTCGATGAAAAGTGATTTTTTTCGTTTCTAGTGATGCCGTTAAAACGCGTCATTTATTGCGTTCTGTTTGGACTGAATAAATTATAGTTAGAAAAAATCTACAGTACAAATGAGATCGAATCACGGTAGTTTTGAGAAGTAATGAAATTGCATTCCTTTCTCAGTTGCAGCAGCAGTCGCGATTTTCTTTGTGCCACAGAGGTAGCCGAGTTGAATGTACCTATTTCAGCTGAACAGCAGCTTAAACTACAAATATGTAGCCGAAACATTTGGCTCCCTTCTATTCGACAAATCCGTACGTTTTGAAACGCTCAGCAAAAGGCTCCACATTTTTTTTTTGCATTTCCTAACGATACATGTAATTGTTGGGAATAGTTAATAAGTGTTGCCTTAATTTAATCTAGAGGTAGCTCATTGCATGTCTAAACTACAAGACCATAACTGTAATTTCGTCAAATTCGGGGCGTCAAAAAGTATTGCCCCAGCGCCAACTGTGCACTTTTAAGGCATTAGAGTGCTGTTTGGGGCTAGCTGGTCAAGCCGCCATGGCCATAAAGAAAGCCCTTTTGGTTTGTTAGTAAGGCGGCTGATTAACGTAAGTAAGGAGCTTCTGTGGATTACTAAACACCTGCAGTCATTTTGTAATCCGACATTGCGCTCTTACGCTTGCATAGGCTTCTCCAGCAGTATGTAGCCGCAGTGCATTGAATGCATCAATAGCTGTCGCTCATGGCCACGTTCCTGAATAAGCGGGATAGTGATAATAGCTACAGGGCATATAACTTCTTGGTTCTTTTGACGGTTGGCTCATGCTACCCATTTCATTAAGTTCAGAGTGGTTAGCAATGCGGCGTTGCTGTTGGCATAGAAGCAGTATACTCCAAGTCTACCTATTTCGTTTATTAAATTTGGGCGCCTGACCTGTTTTCCTTTATCTTGTGCATTCTTGTCACTTTTTTTCCCGTTACAAAAGTAGAGCTGCTGCCCAGTTACTTGTTTCATGCTTCTTTTTCTGTGTCTTATATTAGGGCAAAATATTTCTCGTCGGCTTTCCTCCTCAACAAGATCACAGCGTGTTCTCCATTCCGAAAAATCTTTCGAAAAACTTAATATTTAATTCGCAGTTAACTTTACACAAATGAGACTACCATAGGCAGATTTGCATATCCCACTAACGCAGCGGCAAATTACTCTCAGAAGAAGGCTTTTCAAAGAGTGGCGTCGACGTATGGTTGCATGACACCTTGCATGTGCTAGCGTCCCATCAAAGGAGGTTAGCAGGGACAAGGCGATTGTCAGCAATGTCATGATGGTCAGCGGGCGCCTAGGTTGGGGGGGGGGAGGTGGCGGGGGAAGGTGGGGGGGCTCATTTCACGGTCATTGAGTGCTCTGTTGAAGATTTCTATCCGACCGCTCAACTAAAGCTTTGCCTACAGTCCCAGAAAAATTACTTCCGAGTGGCGCTCTCTGGAGCTGAAGTCAAGAGCCCCATTTCGCGCTGTTTGCGGTGATCGGAAATAGGTGGCCTCACTGCCGCACAAGTTTCATTCATGTCTATGAACCCCATTAACTACCGAAGGGGCCTAGTGCTACAAAACGCACCTTTTCATTATATACATTAGTCGTAACACACACTGCAAAGAAAGCGTACATTTGCGAATGTGTCAGAATAATTAACACTTTGAGGTCTATCTGGGTACCTTTGTCCGTTTCCTCTAGGGTGAAAACAGGGTTTCGGGTTGGAAAATACTTGCCGGAACAATTTTATTTCGGACACTACAACTGGAAGCGTGCTTTTAATATAACGCCGAAAAAGAATTAAGCGGATAAGTTATGGTTTTTCGGCGAAGATGTAAGGTCTTTATATTATATTGCATTCTTGCTCTTTCGTGGCGCCACCTGTAGCTGAGTAACGACAAATCCCCCTTTACATTTGATTCAACTGCGATCAGATAGCAGCACTGTCCTAACTGCCCAGGGAAATGTCTTCCGATTGAACAGTTCCCCGGTGCCATTGTGTAATTCTAGAAAAAATATTTATATCAACGCAGTGCTTCATTAACTTTGTTGTAGTTACTAACCTAAACCACTGAATAAGAGAGCGGACAAGAGATTTTTTCGTAAAGCACCAGTCGGAATCAGTCTCCTCGCCCCTTCTTGTTGGCGCTTGTGCTGCGGAGCTTTGAAGCATCTAAAAAAAATGCGCAGAGGCGAGAGGCGCGGGGAGCAGGAGGAGGTGTACCCACGCTGCAAAGCGCATCTTACGAATTGAGTCCATAGCTATTGTTAACTAAATAAATATAAATAACAATAAAACTACTCGTAAACGTTTTCAAATTGATACGAGGGAAGTCAAAAGGGTGGTAGATTGTCGCTGTGATCAAGAACGCCTACGAATGCCATAATTAAAATTTTGTCTGTAAAAAGTGATGTAACGACACCACTGAGTAGGGTACGAATTCTTCGATAATTTGAGATTTTTACTCATTTAGCTCTGTTGTACTCTTTCTACGAAAATAGCCTTGCGACGTGCCTCTGTGCGTGCGTGCCATCGTGTGTATGCGTGCGTGCGTGTATGTGTGGTTTATTGGTGTTTCCCGTCCCAAAGCGACTCAGGCTATGAGGGACGCCGTAGTGAAGGGCTCCGAAAATTTCCGCCACCTGGAGTTCTTTAACTTGCGATAGCATCGCACAGTACACGGGCCTCCAGAATTTCGCCTCCATCGAAATTCGTCCGCCGCAGCCGGGATCGAACAACCGTCTTTCGGGCCAGCAGCCGAGCGCCGTAACCACTGAGCCACCGCGGTGGGTCTGTGTGTGTGTGGGTTAGAGCGAAATAGAACTGCGCGATGACGACGGGATAAAAGAAGGCAAAAGAAGGTGTGTGTGTGTGTGTGTGTGTGTGTGTGTGTGTATGTGTGTGTGCGTGTGTGCGTGTGTGTGTGTGTGTGTGTGCGTGTGTGTGTGTGTGTGCGTGTGAGCGTGCGTGCGTGCGTGCGTGCGTGTGTGCGTGTGAGCGTGCGTGCGTGCGTGCGTGCGCGCGCGCGCGCGCGCGCGCGCGTGTGTGTGTGTGTGTGTGTGTGTGTGTGTGTGTGTGTGTGTGTGTGTGTGTGTGTGTGTGTGTGTGTGTGTGTGTGTGTGTGTGTGTGTGTGTGTGTGTGTCTTTTTCTGCGCTTATGAACTATTACTGGTGTTTTCCTTCTTGATCTGATGTTTTATTTTTATATTAAGTCAAGACAACCTCAGCGCTCCCAGCGGATCGGGGCACCCACCGGACCCCGACGGTGCCTCCTTCAGAGGATCCTCCGGTGAGTGTACCTGCGCGCACCCACTGGTTAAAATACATGGCTCACCTATGAACTTCCACGCACCACCAACCTCACACGTCAACCCACCAACCTCCAGAACGTCTATGCCCACTACCCATCTTCATCGCCCTACAGCAGAACCCACCAAACAACCAGGCACCACCGTACCTGCTGATATCCGTACTTTTCGTACTGGTTGTAAATTTGCATTTTGTGCACTGATCGCCTCCCCAATGCGTCTTTGAACTGGATTTCGTCGCACTTTCTGGTTCTACTCCTTCGTCGCCCTCTGGGGAATGAAGCGTTTCTGGAGGATGGACGTCAGCATTAAAATTTAACCATATCAATTTTTAGCATTTCGAAAATGTCATTCGCGTTACCTGCGCTGCAGCACAAGGCTTTTAGAGGCTGCACGCGGACTGAACAGAAACTAAGCTGCCAAAGTTAGAATGCCAACGAACGCTCGTCACATAGCGGCGGCATTGTCACATGCTCTCTCCCTGCTCGACGTTGCCATTCGGACGCAGCGAAAGGAGTAAGTGACACCCTGTCTAGTTCATTCTAATTCATGCCACGGCCTATTCACTACTTCTTGGCGAGAGAAGGAATGCGAATGTCTTCGCAGCCTTTTCCCCAGGACCTAGGATGCCACGGATGATGTTTGGTGTTGCTGCATTTAAGACAAGGAGGGAAACGATAGAGCATATTCTTAATGGGCAACTGCAGCACTTTTTTGAAATTTTCACGATATTCAAGGATTCAAATGTATGTAGGCTGTAGGTAAAGCATGCCAAGTGTTTTTGCACTAGCATTTAAAATAATGACGTAATCGACGATTGAATTTTGCGCTTCTCCTCAGTGCACTGGAGGAGTGCAGAGAAACTGAGCGTGACGTCATGGAACGTATGATTTCAAATTAGCGCTTTCGTCAGCCACACCCTGCCCTTACTCGTTAGACGCTGCCAAACAACTGTCGACAGGGTTCGTCTTTGGTGGCGTTGGTTTTTTTCCTTCAGAGCAGGCGTTTGTGCGTTGGAAATGTACCGATACCTTCGATGACGTCAACATGCGCCCCCCACTTGACGTTGGCGCTGCGGAGAAGCTTGAAGGGCATCCGGATTTTAATCAGCGATTACCTCACTATTTCAAGTGCTAGCCCAAAAGGACTTCGCGTGCTTTGCCTGCAAGTTTCACACATTCGACCTTCTTAAGCTCATTGATTTCTAAAACCTCTGCAGTATCCCTTTAACCACTGTAAGACCCTCCAGCCCTCAGTGCATGAAGCCGCAGCAGGAGTCCGCAAAGTACTATAAGTGTTCAAAACCGCCATGGCATGGTGATATTTCAAGAAGTACAAGAGCGACTAGAGGACTGGTGGAGAAGGTCAAGGGAAGAAAATCGGCATTTAATCAGAAGATATTCATTACACTAGGAATTAATGGCCCGGGGACACTTGTCTTCACCCCGGTACAGAGAGGATGCTAATAATAATCTGTCTAATAATCGAGAGCGCTTGTCTGCTAATCCCGAGGACGTAGGTTGAAGTTATTTGTAGAATGAACTTGCGGTACCTCCTGCGCCGAAAAAAAAAATTTTGCGCATGTTAACCTATAGGAAGTTTCACGCTTGGAGTCGGGCTCCTGCCAGCCGGCTGCGCTGTATTCCATCTGCGAGATTCAATGGGAAAGGCGGCGATAACAGTTCCGTCTTGGTTTTACAGAAACGTTACGGTTTGACCGAGACAGGGAAAAAATTCCTGATGGTTTAGCTTGGTAAAAGCTAGTTTGTACGCGAAAGCTTCTCGCACATGGTTACACATGGTAAAGTCGTTTTTATTTGAACAGCATTGCTTTCCTCGGTAATCGTTACGAAGGCACTTTTATGATTATGGCTCTTTCCATCCGCCGAGCAGATCTCGAAGCGGCGGCTTCGTTCGCGGCTCGTTGTCGTCGCTTCTCCGCTTCTTGTCGTTTAGAGAGCCGTTCTGCCCGTTCTTCGGCCGTCTCAGCCGCACGCTTTGCCTGCCTCACTTCCATCTCGCGTTGTCGGCCGGCTTTGTGCCATCCTACGACTTCGGGATCCGTCGACGTAGCTTCTCGTAGCATTTGCTGATGCTATACTGAGTACGTACGCTTGCAATCCGCCTCTTCAGCCATTGCGCATCTGATAAGCGAGCGCACGCTGACGTTCACGCTCTGGCTCAGCGCAACCGGTTGCCAGAGAAACGGCGCATGCGCAGATATGGCTTGCGCTCGACCCGGCGAAATGCTCCGCAGCTAGTGCTTCAAAAATGGGGCAAGCCCCTCAAGAGCTCGTACTTCGCAAGTCGTGGTTTTCGAGATTAATAAACGTCGGTGTCACCAGGATTCTGCTGCGCGTCCCTCAGAAGCCTCCGCAAAGAGGATACGGCGTGAAGACAACACAGTGCGTGTTGTGCAAGTTGAGGCAAGGTGGGTTTAAAGTCAAAACTCCACTGTGCGGTCGCGCAATGCCAACCAAAGAAAGTGTCGGAGGGAATCGAAATCATAATTGAACACGAAGTTACTCCTTCAGCCACTCCGGGACAACTGGTTTGGTTGCAGTCCATCTTTCTTTGATCATCTGACGTTCTACAACGACCTCACGGCACCACCGCAAGCATCGCACTGCACGCAGCAAGAAGTGTTTCGGAGTGCTGGCCTAATTACATCTCAGATCAGCACCAGCCGGCGATGAAATTTGCTTTACACTGACGTAACCGTGTGTTCAATTTTTACTCACTGCTGTGCTGGTTTTCCTTTCACCCAAGAATTTCACAGCGAAGATCTCTGTAAAGAAGGTTTTTTTCATCCATGTCTGCGGCAGAGATTTTGGGTCAACATAGCCTCACGCCGTTTTTCAATTCCAAAATGCTTGTGTAAGCAGTTCGGCAAAACTTTGCATGGGAGCCTTTGCACAGTTCCTACTATGGGCCTTCATATTCGCTGCTTTTTGGCCCGTACATATTTGGGTTACGCTCCCAGAAATGAATGGGTCACCACCACGGTGTTCCTCGCCACCTGTGGGCAACGGTTCCGACGCTTCCGCATCGAAGACTACTGCAAGAAACCGTCCCGGTACATCAGATACACCTATCGCCGATGTCGCCAACGTGGCTCCCGGGTTGCCTCGGCAAGACGCTGCGGCAACATCGCTCCGCGGCGGCAAAGATAACGTGGCGCTATCTATCGCTGTGCTTGACGCCGACGCAAGCATGACGGAGGAGTATTCAAGCCAAGCGGTAACGGCGATACCCGTCTCCAATCCCTTCTCTGTTCTTTCCACGGAAAGCACGCCTGGAACTAAGCCTTCTCAGGTAGGATTTTGCACTTTTCCATTTTCGAAATTTGCAAAGCAGCCTAGGATGCGGTTAGGCACTTCCCCGATATATGCCAGGAAAACGCTAGCTTTGTCAACAAGCGATCGTCCGATCGATCGCCATCGCGCAGCAGAAATTCACTGAGTGTCCCTTGGAGATGCTCGGGATTAGAGGCTTTTCCTGTTGTTCGCTGAAATTGCCATTGCCACGAGCAAGACGCATCCAGTTTAGCCTTCTTCTCCTGTGTGCCTCCATCACTTTTGAAGCTTCCTTTAGGTTCGACGTGAGAAAGCGTTCTAGACACCGAAGAAGCTACCGGGGCACTTCATGCTGATACACAGACAAAGGTAGTCACGGGGCCAGTAGCGCTGTCCATACCTGACGTCTTCACGTGACGTTTCGGTAATAGAACTGACATCACTGAAAAAACGGGCAGTGCGGTTCAAGAAAACGGAGGCCGCTCTGTACAACCCGAGAGCGTTCGATTTCATGTCTCTGTTCACTTTTGTTAGGCAGGAAAAGGCGATTCACTGCAAGAGAAAATTCTGAGATCAAGTTTCAATCTTTTTCCCACCCCTGTTATTCACACTCATTAAGTTAGTGGTAGCGTTTAGTGTTGTGGCTCGCTTTATTGCGTTTTATTCCTTTAGATTACCGTTCTGTCTTCTTTGTGCGATGAAAGGCCATTATCGATTGCCAAACAAATGTTACGTCAGTATTTGTAGATAAAATAAAGCGTCAAACAGGCGCTACCTGCAGCTGTTTATTGAAACCTCGTCGCCTCTTCCTCTGTGCTGCCTTGTTTGTCGCTTTATTTTTCTACAAACCATGCACCAACATGCCGCGCAAGTTGTTTTTTCCGCAGGTACAGTCGCGGGTAAAAAAGATTAGCACACACAACGGAACACCGGAGCGCCGGAATGACAACGCGTGGCGCTGCGGGTGGCGAAGCGGCTGATAACGAGAGTGCCGGGCCGTTCCCATTCTACAGTATTAGGGGGGTTCAGCGGACTGCCACTGACAGCAAAATTACTGGCTAAAAGCAGCGCTATCATCTATTGTTCCCGCGAGTTCCTTTTGACAAACCATCGCGGACACAAAAAAAAGGTAATAAAAAGGGGCCATCTTTGCTCATGATAACCGAGCCAAAATAAATGCCGCAAGCACAGTCACGTAGGGTGGGCACTTCAACGCTCGGGCGGTGCACGCTTGATAAAGCTTACTTCATGCCGTCCCCCCCTACGCTGCAAACATGGAAACGGCCCGTTAGGCAGGTCTGCGTACCGCAGCGCCGCGTGGTGAGATATACAAATTCTGATCCCCAATGATCTGTGCTAATATTTTTTGCTCGCGACTGTACTTTAATATTCATGCATGTAATCGTTCTGTTTCTTTTTTCTCCATGCTCATCCGCGCAAGCGAAAACCTCATCTGACGTCCCTGCAGTTACGCTGCAGAAATGGGCTGTGCTGAAGATGCCTTTTTCTGTCTTTTTTTTCTTTCTTTTAAGGGCCTTTTGAAAGAGGTGGCGAAAGAAGGCTTTTTGTCATGAGAAAGAGGTGATTCATCTATCTAGTTGAACTTATGCTTGTAAAGGCTTCCTACCATAGGCAACGTTAACAGCTATTTTGATAGATGGCTGAAACCACGACAACCAAGCGACTGGCAGTTATTTTAGGATATGATTGATGTCAGGTGGTATGCATGCAGTAAGCAAAACATACGTCGTCCGCAAGCAGCTCACGCATTTTGAAAACAGCGCATCGAATTTCAAGCGTGGCGTTCGCTTCGATGCGAAGACACCGCAGAATGTAAAAGGAGTGGATCTTCCGGTGTCTAGTTTTGCAAACTGTCATGTTTGCACTACCAGTACTGCACAAAGAGTGATGTATGTCCTATACGTGCATATGTCTGTAGGCTATCCATATACGTGATCTATGCGCCTGAAAACTATACAGATTACGTGCTGCTCTTGGTCAATAGAATGGTTGCCTTAAGAGTGTGTACTACCACCAGCATTCTTTTTTCACTGTCTGAACCATACTGTTAACACCCGGTTTTGATACACCCTTAGAGTACCACGAAGCAAAAAGTTATATAGCTGGAATCTAAATAAACTGCTGTCGCACAAACTAGTTAAAATGCCAGTCTCAGTGCGATTCTAAATCGACGTCTAGCGCTTCCGGTTTAGGAGCAATTTTATACGACTCTCTGAAGTGTGTAATCTTAAAAAAAAAAAAGCATTTGGCGGTGTACTATTCACGCGCGCTTAATCTGCCCAAAGGAACAAGAATGTAACCATCCTGAGTAAGGCAAGTTAAGAGACGCACCCTTTTTGTGGCGGCAACTTCTAGGCCGAATTTGAACAAAAAATATGGGAGTACACTCGATCGCCTGATTTTGAGATGTTGCTAGCGGACAGGTATATTACGTTTTTATTTCCTTGTCTCTCTGAGCCTATATCTGCGTACATTCGGTAATGCTCATTACTCTTTTTATTCTTTCTCTCTCTACCCGCTATTCACTTGTCGCTTTTAAAGCTGTTTTATTTGTCGGTAAAATGTTTAGGGGAATCCCCCAAGGTGGAGTAGAGTTGTAATAAGGGAGTAATTATTATTTGACATCCACCCGAGCACTGCCATAGGGCTACAAAGGAAAGCTATACAGCTTTCTCAGAAACTTCGTAGTTAAAGAAAAATTTGTCCTGGTGCGGGGTTCGAACCTGGGACCATCGCTTCACCGGAGCAGTCGCTCTACCAATCACGGCATTTGTAAGACTATTAACATCTATGTCCGGCTAAGATCACTTGCCCTCTGTCACAAAGTGTGCGCACGTTTTTCCGCATCATCGAGGTAGCAACCAGTGCCCATTTAGAGGTTCCAAAACTTAAAGTTTTGGGATGCGTTAACACGAGGAGTAGTTTTTACTTCACCATAAACAAACATTTTTCATTCATTCGTTCAGTTAAAATCTGAGCGATCTCATAATGATCCACGAAAAAAACAGTCCCAAAAGTACGACCACAACACGAAGCAAAAAAAGAGGCCATTGCCGTCTATCAACTAAAAATTTTCCTCAGACCACTGGTCGTATACCCACCCAGAGACGCTTACGAATATGCTGACAAGGTCAGCAGGTAAGCCGCTCTAAGAAATATAGCAGAGACCTTCCTTACCAAAGGTCAAGAACACTTCCCGACTAGGCTTCAAACTTGACGACAAACTGAAAAAGACATCATGTCTCTTGTTAATATTGAATGCTTCCGCACCCAACCTGTTCGGACTCTCTCGAGGTCAAAAGCAAATGGACTTTCTCTAGAATAAAAAAAACCCTAACACACAAACGGTATCGGCAGTCAATCTCCAAGTGGACAAGAATTGCTGTTTTTAACGGTTCCATATTATTTGTCTCTCTTGGATGGCGGCAATGCGTCGTGTGACCGACGTTGATTGATTGATTAATTAATTACGGTGTGCTCCCACGATTTGATTCTTCATTATTTAATTCGCGCAGCCCTAGGCTATCACAGTTTTGTCGCCGAAATGAGCAGCAAAGACAGTACCTATGTCGGCAGTGGAGCAATAACAGCGTACAGCGGGATGTCCGACGAGTGGCAGTCATTAAACACCCAGGCCTTCCTTTGAACGGCGTCAGACAGAAGAAGGCAGGGAAGAAGAGGGTATTGCGCGCCATCTCTCAAATTACGACCTCGCGTCCACCGACGCCAAACCGTCCAACGCCGGGACGATTAATCATCCCGCTTTAGCCGCGTGCTGGGTTTACATACGAGGGGAAGAGCGGTGGAAGCGAGTGAACACCGACAGCCTCTCGCGCCTCCCAAGCAGCGTTCAACGCGTCAGTTCGCTGCAGTGCCGGAAAAGCTCAAGGCGCTAAATGATTCCACTATCCCTATGTTCGGTGATACAGGACCACAAGGCGGGACCACAAGATTTCGATCACCACGAAGTTCTGTGCACTGTCTTTTTAAAGTACATAGCAAGAAAGATTATCCTTCTCTTCAATATTATTATATTTAGTGCTCAGAGTTAAGCATAGAACAGTTTGTTATCAATAATATTGTTATTAGTAGTTCTATTAGCGCCAACAATGATTTAGGGTTGTTTCTGCGCCTGTGAAATGAAGCAGTTTATTATTATTACTATTACCATTATTAAGGGTGATCCCAAGCGACTGAATAAAGTCTCATTGATTAATTGATTGATTAAATTATAGCAAACGGCAGATAATTCTAATAGCATGCGCTGCCTAAAACCGTGGAGATGTCCGCAATAAATTTCACGGGACAGTTCTAGTATCACATTGCGTGATAATAATTTGAAACAATTCACAAAATTTATATTCATGCGCTGGTCAGTGCATAAAAAGAAAGGAGTTTAAATAATGCATTGCAGCGCTGACGTAAACTACCGTACACGCACCTAGCCAAGTCTTGATCGTTGGCGTTCTCGTAACGGTGCCAGCCGACTACAAGAATATTCATTTGTGCATTCAGAATTCATTGAAAAGAAAGAGAGTTTCTACAGCGTCGCTTTTCATTAAGCTTATTTTCAGTACATGTAGTAACGCGAGACTGAATGCTGCTTTCGTAATGGCATAACACCATCCTGCCAAAGGCAAGACACTTTTCTGATAGGTATTTCTACTCTATAAACTCCAGCCACCACATTTTTTCATTGTCTTGGCTGAAGGGAAACAATTGGCGAGGGAGACCGCGTATTTTGTGACGGTTTCTCTTGCATCAGCGAATATTGCCTAGTTAATGGTGAGTTTAATAGGAGAACGCATGATTAGCTTGGTTGTGTGGGGTTTAACGTCCCAAAGCGTCTCAGGCTGAGGGACGCCGTAGTGGAGGGCACTGGATAATTTCGACCACCTAGGGCTTTTTATTGCGAAAGCAATACTACTTGCACTTTCACGCCTTTGCCGTGCCGCGGCGGTGACCACCATCGTGCCACGGCGGTGACCACCATTGACCTTCATTTGACCTTGATTGCATTAGATTGGATTAGATTAGGTTGGACTGGACTGGATTGGATTAGATTAGATTACATTACTTTTGTTTACATAACATGACATTGGATTGGATTGGATATGAGTGGATGGGATCGGATTGGATTTGGACTGTATTGGTCTGGATTGGATTGCATCAGATTACATTGGATTACATTAGATTACATTGGATTGTATTAGATTAGATTGGATTGGACTGGATTGGACTAGAGTGGATTGGATCAGATTAGATTAGATTACATTACAATAGATTACATTACATTGGATTGGATTGGATCGGATTGGATTGTATAACCGATGCATCACCACAAGTCTAACCACAAGCACCACCACCAGCTAGCTGAACCATGGCGTAGGTACGGATATTGCTTTCGCAATTGCCGGGCTTAACCAAGCTAAGCCACAGCGAATTTTTTTTAACATGCACTGACATCGCACAGTACACGGTCCTGGCACTACCATTTCACCTCTATAGAAATGCGAATGCCACGCCTTGGATTGAACCCACGTCTTTAAAGCCAAGCACCATAACCCCGTGCCACCGAAGAGGGCGCCCAACTTTGTGCAACGCCAACATTCTGCTTACACGACGGCGACCACAGCAACCTGCAACAAATTAATAATGCAATAAATAAGTCGCATAAGACTAAACAGACAACAATAGACGTCACCCATGCTCTCATGCCATAATACTTAACTTCGATCATTTAGCACAGTAAGTACGAAATATTTGCCGCAGATATTTTTTCTTGTAAATTTGCAGGCCATCAGATTTCGTTTTGCAAACTAGTTTCGCAAGCTGTTTCTGCGTAACAAAGTAGCCGAATCGCCCAAGTACTTTCAATCCTACATGGCAAGCAAGTAAACTTGTTTCCAAATTTATCACAGGACCTGCCGCTTCTGGAGCCGCATTTTTCAATGATTTGTCGCGATTCTTTGACCTTGATGCATCGGTAGCTGCTGTTAGTGGTTCAGACGTCATGATTGAGAGTTAAAGTTCAAATGTCTCTCACCAAGACCATTATCAAAGGCGTGTCGGAGAAATAAAAAAGAAGCGAAGAAAGAAACAAGAATAGCGAAATCAAATGTTACAAACTACTACTCTTGGTTTGCCTAGACCGCTGCTCCGTGCCCCGACCGCTGTCTTCGAGCCGTTGTACGCAACTGACCCGAGATTTATGACGTAAACAGTGGTTTCGCTGCTCTCCAGCCCCTTTCTCTCACTCACATCTAACCCCCCTCCCTCTCTGAACGCCTTTTCTGGTATATTATGAGTGCAGCCTTTTGTATTCCTTGGAAGCTGACCGGGGCGTCAAACACTAAAGAGCGCCGAGTGCATTGCGACGCGCCCTTGAAAAGAGGCGTTTGTTTGTGCCGGTGCATGCTCTCTGGAACGAAACTAACGGGGGCGCCCGCGAGCACTCGCTATGAAAGCGGACCTCGCTGGCGGGAGGCGGGGGAGGAGTAACGGCAAAGAGCCGGCATTCGCGCTCCAGGGGCAGGGCCGACACAGCGCGCCATCTTGTAAAGAAGCTCGTTTGAGCGTGCTGTCGCGTAATGGGACGTCCCTAAGAGGAGAGGAGAGGGAGAGACACGGCAGAGTTGTTGATAAGGCCAAAGCAGGAGAGTGCGGTGGTTGTTACTGGCTTGACGACGTGTCCAAAGACCTCGCGAGGGGAGGGGAGTGAAGGATGGTGCCTAGTTTAGGGAAGAGGAAAGCGCCGGCATTCGAGATAGGGTTGAAAGTGGTCTTCAGGGCGGGTGTCGGTTGTTCTTTATTTACTTTCCTCCCCTCCAAGATTCGTTAGTATACAAGCTTGAATTGAAAGTACGTAGGGCCACAGGGCGTTGAATGTGTGACGTGATTGACCTTTGAGCCCAGAGAGAAAGGGTGAGGCTGTTTATTTGACGACGAAACGAAATGGGGCCGGATGATACTTTGGCGGATGGAAAGGGTTTCCGGTGATTGGTCCTTGAAAAGAAAGTTGGCGGTGATAGCGAAGGGCTCACACCGGACAGGTGCCCAAATAGGCGCTATTATTCTGATGTTTCGTATTTCATGTCAAAAGCGAGCATTTTATGCTTTTTTTTTTGTTTATCTGAAAACGCATTGAAGCCCCTCACACTGGCAGCCAGACAGCTTCAAATAACATACGCGGTCTTTCCTGCCTTACAACGGCGGTAAATAGCGAATTTCTTTTTCGAGCGTTAGCTGTAATACTCGCATTACTCAAGGTCACGCTAGTATGAAACATATAAGGCCATTCAAGTGGGACCAATCGGTGGTACAATTGGTACACAGATTGTGGACGACCTAATTGGCATAGAATGTTCTGAGCGGTATCAGACGATTCAGCACGTTACGGAGCATAAGATTACCGGTCGAATCAAAGCTTAGCATATCGTAGGGAATCGCACTGACGACCTTTGCTGACGACCTAGCCCAGACTAAAGTCCTTCTGCAGTCCTTCGGTTCCCCAAACAGTGACTTGTTGAAACTTCAAAGGTTCATTACGGCCAAACTAGATGACGTGGGACATTCGAAGTGGTGCCAAACGATTTGTCTTCTTAGTCAATTATTTAGGGGAATCCCCCAAGGTGAAGTAGATTTATAATGAGGGAGCAATTACTCACTGACATCCACCCGGGCGCAGCCATACGGCTACAAAGGAAAGCTATACAGCTTGAGTAATTATTCAAGTAATTACTCAAGTGCATGAGTAATTACTCCTTTATTACAAATCTACTCCACCTTGGGGGATTCCTCTAAATATTTGACCAACACCGTTCCCACTTAGAGTTATTGGTCAATTCGCTCTCGGCCTACAGTAAGCTTGCCGTCCCGGTTAGCTCAGCTGGTAGAGCGACTGCTCCGCTGAAGCGGTGGTCCCGGGTTCGAACACCAGACCAGGACGAATTTTTCTTTCACTGCGAAGTTTCTGAGAAAGCTGTATAGCTTTCCGTCCTAGCCGTATGGCTGCGCTCGGGTGGATCTCATTGAGTAATTACTCCCTTATTATTTTTCTTCTTGCGCTGTATACGTTGGCATCAAGAACGAAAAATTTGTAGCAGATATAGCGAAGACGGCCTAGGACGCAGTATTCATTCAATATTGCTAGCGCTCGTTACTCATACGCTGCCTCAGCGTATCTTTTTTTTTTTTTCAACTCATAAGAAAAATGGCTGAGGCTTAGCTAAGGTTAAGCCTAGTCAGATGCGAAGCATATTGATGGCTAGGCTTGGTAATACATGGCTTTCCTTGGTTGACGTTCATCCCGATCTTCATCGGTCTCTGTGGCACGCTGAAGCTTTCGCTTCTCGTTCAAATCAGCCCTGCTTCTAGGCGGCATCCCAACACCTGGCCGCCTCGTAAGTGCCCGCAGAGCGAGGCAAGCTCAGCTTTATACCGCTGCTGTAGCGTCACGTGGTCAGCTGCAGCGCCTCTGATGTGGAGCCTCCACCGCCGCGGCCGACCGCGCGAGCCGGCAGCCCATCTCTCCTCTGCTGTGACGTCATGTTGTCACGTGGTCAGCCGCCGCGCCTCTGATGTGGAGCCTCCACCGCCGCGGCCGACCGCGCGAGCCGGCAGCCCATCTCTCCTCTGCTCTGACGTCATGTTGTTACGTGGTGTCACGTGGTCACGCTAAAGGTCAATGGTAGCTCCACCGCCGCGCTCGACGGGCTGTAGTTTAGCTGTTGTAATATGATTCGCATAAAAATTACAGTTTGAACAAGGACCCAGGACGAAGAACGAGAAGTACAGAACGCAGGCGCTTTGTCGGTGTTCGTTTGTCATTTCCAGCAAATTCAACCCCGGGCCATCAGCAGGATTACTTAAAGGGACACTGAAGGAAAATCTTCAAATTGAACAAAAAAACGCTGAAAATATATTCTCGGAATGTGATTACCCCGAAATCTAGTCGTCACTGGGCATATTTTTCAGCGGATGGTTTTAGTTTCAATGTTTTCTGGTTTCTGGTTTGTGCTGCCTTCTGAGCGCTGGTTATAAATATCGCAAACATAGCATCCGCCTTTTCATGAAAGGTATGGTGAAAATCCCCACGCTGTTTGCCACTACTTTGGCTAACGATCTGCCGCAGTAAATTATGAGTTCTGTTAATTACTCCAGGCTGTGCTGTTCATGCCATCACACAAGCCTAAAGACCCCTGCGATCACAAACATATTCACAACGACCATACTTCACACCCAGGATATCCTCTTCAAATCGAAAGAACTAAGCGTCATCCCTGACATTATAACTCGCGTGGAAAAATAAGAGCTGTCATGCGTGACTGCTTTCTAGGCAGGTTTTCATTGTTAAATTATTTATTCTGTTGGATATCAGCCTCTGTAAAATCTGTAGTCGTGGCTCTCTCTTCCTCGGGATTTATTTCGTAAATTATTCTATTATCGTTTTTGTTGCCCATGTATATTTCCTAGCTTTTGTGCTTTATGTATTTTTCTATTGCATTTTTTTGGATGGCTAAATTTAATTCAACTATATGTTTTTTAACAGTACTGCATATTGGGCGAGTTGGTTGACATACATCTTGCAAAATTTTTAGCGCAAAAAACACGGACAGAAAGAGTAGACGACACGAGCGCTCGTGTCGTATACTCTTTCTGTCCGTTTTTTTCACGCTAAAAATTTTGCAGGATGTATGTTTTTGTTTGTGCTAGTGCTGTGTCTTCCACTGCTGCCCTAAGACAGGGTTTAAGGCCCGTCAAGTTGGTATGAGCAACTTTTTCCTTAAATCCCCCATGAACTCTAGTTCAGTTGAATTCAGTCCGAAAAATCACCTACCGACTGCCTCGCGTGCTTAAGTGCTGCAGTTTTGACTCCTGGCTGTCGTGGTAATTGGTGAAACAGTGACATATTCTCGGTAACAAGTGAAGTACAAACAATGCCAACCGGAACATTGTTTTCATCTTAAAAGCTCACACTTAGTCCACAGCTATATATATCATGGCCCACTTTAGCGTCACGTGCCGGTGACGACATGCAGGAAGAAAATTTCGCGAAACATTCAGCGCAACAAAGCTTCTTGCGAGTGCTTGCGCCCTCTAACAGAAGAAAGTAATTCTGCGGTGGTGACAGAGGTGTATCTACCTATCGGTCGTGGGGCGAGATGGACTAAAACTGTAGACCCCGCACTCCATAAACATGACTAAGGATATGCAAAGTTACCATTGCGCCTTTTGCGCAGTCAGCATGAAAACATGGCGGCCTGCTTCGAAACGAGAGCCGCCCGCTTCAGCCGAATAAACAGTCGTTGCGGTTATGGTCGGCACGCTTAACGGTAACTGCTTGTGTTGTTCCCTTTCGCTGTGACTGAGCTTTGTTCGATGACAATATGCAAGCTGTAATTCAGCCTAAGCTGCCCTGAAACCGTCTGCGACTGCTAGAACGTAAGGCAACCGGCCGGAACGTGAAAATACGTAGTTTTGTCACTGTGCTTTATGCATTTAAATAATTTAACGACAATTTGTAATGCATTTAGAGTGATTGAATTAGTAACTGAGTGAAATAACTTTTATTTGTCCGACAAGGAACTGTGGGATTTGGTTCCCCCCCCTCCGCCGTCTAGACGGCGGCCAGGAGCTCTTGCGCTTTTTCTTTCAGAATTACGCGTCATGTGATGGAAAATATTCTTACTCGAGTACTTTGCACTTAGGATTCCTTTGACCAGATGGCGCCACTGTTATTACTTCACATAATTTCAATTGCTGAAGAGTTGCTTAGATATTTCATTTGCGGAAATAAGCGCTACTGTATAAACTGGCTCGAAAGATTCTGAAATACAATATTTTTTTCAAATTAGTGGGAGTGGCAGCCATTTAAAGAGGGCCTTTCCGCATCATGTGAATTAGATCACGTTTAGCCTTTTCAGAACGTTATACTAAAACACCCTTTGGGAATAAGTTGCGGTACGCAGATGCAATTTCCTTAGGTCCACTATCATATTAGCTCTACGCAAAAACTCTCTGATGAATAAAGCGCCCACCCACAACGCGGCTGTGACTCTCCTTTTGGTGAAGTTTGTGACGTTTATATATACTATTGTTTAATACCCGCGCTTTGATTCTGTGACCGGCCCATCATCCGCCCAGGCCATTGCGACTCTACGGTTGAGTCACATGCTCTCTTGGGCATTCGAAGAAACACCTTGTTTTAAGGCGAAAGCCTTTCAGGCCTCATCGTTGTCGACAGAAGCTTGTCAACAAAAGATTGTCAGCAGAAGGTTGTCAGCAGAGGTGTCACGCTTTTCGATTGGTCGATATGGTTATGACGTCAGAGTGCGCGTATGCGCAGTAATGAGGTCACCCACGGCTGCCTGACGCCCCCTTTTGGAGCACACGACAGCTAATAAAATAGTTGCCGTCCGCTCCAGCAGGGGGCGTAAGGCATCTGTGGGTGACCACATTACATACCTCGTTAATGCGAACAGAGCCATGGATACAACCGAACTCATCGATGCAGGGAGAGAGTCTTGCTAAAGAAGCAGTCAAAGTCGGCATTCAAAGTGTGTGGTTGTAATGTGTAGTCAAAGTGTGTAGTCAAACAAAGCACTAGTACAGCACAAACAGTCTCACAGTCAATGCCAAACAGTGCGCCAGGAAAGGCTTTCGCCTTGCAGCACTTTAGAGAGCCACAGTGCCCCCTCAATTTTTTAAACGGAACATATAGTGAAGGACAAGTAAGCGCGTGCATAGAAGGCAGACCTGTGTGATTTGGGGGAATATATATAAAAAAAACGTTGCTTTGAAGAAGGAGAGAGTACTGGGAACGCCTGCAGCGGGCAGTAAGAAACAACTGCTTAAACATTCGCCAGCGAGCGATCCAGCTTGAAGCACGGTATCCATGTCAGAAACTGCCTTTGCGTTGTCATTTTTTTTTTATTTTGCCTGTACCACAAAAGAAAGATGGCCCCATCGTGGCGCCTTGTTTACGACTAGGACCACGAATGCGAACAGCTAGCTCTTCCGCTGCGGGCTGGGAGAAGGCCTTTCTTAGTAATAGAACCGCCCCTTTCAAAACTGTCTGCCCACTTCCAGCGTCACCGCTTTCTCTTCTTTGAGCCGAGGACGCTGCGCCCGCTTGTTTTCTTTAACGTGAGCGCCATCTATCGTCCAGCGCAACGTTCTCTTTTAAGAAAAGCGTAGGATCGCCGCGGCTGCGCAAACAACGCGAAGTCCTGAAAGAGAATGAAGGGGAAATGGTTGGCGCGTGGCTCCGCTGAAAGATGCAGGCTGTGAGAAGAGCTCCAGCAGCATTCCCGTCGCTTGCATTATTTGTACGCGGCGGGCAGTTCTTACTTGCTCCTTGGGAAAAAGAAAACACGGAAATGCGCTAACCCTATCTCGGCGCTCTTCTGCGTTTATCGCCAAGACGATGGCAGAGCTTCTCGTCGGCTCCTTCCGGCGACTAAAAGAAATAGAAATGAACACGCCGTGAGCTCTTCGCAACATCGCTCGCCATGTTTATGCACAAGTACTCCCATTTTTGTTATATCCGTTCTTGGTAGGGCTGTGTGGGAATATGCGAAATTTGCGAGTAGTTGATTGACTCTTCTTATATTCGCTTCGCTGAACTAATGAAATACGGCCAGTTCGGAATTATTCGAAACGAATGGACTAAGTTGTCAACTTTTCGAATAGTTTTCAAATAACTGGTGAGTAGGGAACGTCGACAAATGTTCCAGAAATAGGGCGCACTCCGACACCTTGATGCATGTTGCAGCGATCGGTCTGTGCATGAAGGAGGGTTCCGCGCATTGACAAGGTCCAATCGTGTGGCGACAAGGTCCAATCGTGTGGCGACAAGGTCCAATCGTGTGGTGACAAGGTCCAATCGTGTGGCGACAAGGTCCAATCGTGTGGCAGCGCGTTCATGTTTCTCATACGTATGGCCTCCAGACAGGTTTAGCGAACCCTACCTTAGCAAACAGTTTGCTGCAGAAAGCTAGGTGGGCGGATGAGATTAAGAAGTTTACGGGGATGCGGTGGCCGCAGCTCTCAAAGGACAGGATTAATTGGAGAAATATGAAGGAGGCCTTTGTCCTGCAGTGGGCGTAGTCAGGCTGATGATGATTACAATGATGTCTGAAAATTTCGTTCCTCTTTACTGGCGCTAGCTTGTTCGCTGTTATTTAGAGTTTCTCTTTTCGGGCGCTAGTTTGTTCACAGCTGTCATCAGTTAAGTATGACATTACGGTGATCGAGCTAATATACTGAGTTTTGTGCTTCTTGCCCCCTAACGCAGATGAGTACTGCGTCTTTTCCATAGATACAGCGTAAATTACGCGGCTTATAGCGTCGCCGCTAGATTTCGGTGCTTCGTAGGAATATGCATGTTTACCAATACTCGCGAAAAGCGGCTAATCACCACGAATGTATCCGATTTGTACTCGACTTCGGTTTTGACTGAAATATTAGTATTCGATTCCGTTTAGAAAAAATATTCGCACACCTAGCTTTCAGCGTTATGGAAAGCGTAATTCTGTACACCGGAAAGAATGTGCCGGTACCTTACTGGTATCTTACCGGTATTCACCTACGGGGCAGAAACGTGGAGGCTAACGAAAAGGGTTCAGCATAAGTTAAGGACAACGCAGTGAGCTTTTGAAATAAAAATGATAGATGTAACATTGAGAGATCGGAAGCGAGCGAAATGGGTGAGAGAAAAAACTTGGTTTAATGACATCCTAGCCGAAATCAAGAGGAAGAAATGGGCTTGGGCAGGGCATGTAATTCGAAGGTAAGGTAACCGCTGGTCTTTAAGGGTAACAGAGTGGATTCCAAGAGTAGGCAAGTGTGGCATGGGGCAGCAAAAACTTGGGGGGAGGGGGGGGGATGAGATTAAGGAGTTTGCAGGAGTTCGGTGGGCGCAACTGGCAAAGGACATGGTTAATTGGAGAGGCATGGGAGAGGCCTTTGCCCTGCAGTGGGCGCATTCAGACTGTTTATGATGAATTCAACATACGGTCACACGATGGGGTGCAAATTCAATGGAAAGTAGTTAAGAAAAAGTGGGATGGCAACAAACATAAGAATAACGCTTGTTACGGAAGCATAACGGATAAAAATTTTTTTAAAGTCTTATCGATAAGTGGAACGCATTGCAAGAACAAATGAAGAATTCCGGTTAGCCTTTTATTCAAAGGACATGGTATCGCAGGATCATCATATGTGCATCGTGGGAAACAGCTCTTTTTTTTTTTGCTCATTTGTGAGTGGAAGTAGTGATTTGTGCTCAGAAGCTCTCTGCCTGTCGACAAGTGGGCCTGTTTTTTTTTTTTTTCGTTCGAGCAAGGATCCCAGCTGTTCGTTTTTTCTTTCTTTCCTTGCTTCTTCCTCTGTTTGGTTTCTTATTTTTCCGCCTTTGTAAAGCTTATTTTCAAGCTAAAATCTGGTAGGAGGCACAGCAAAGGGAACAAAAAGATTCTGAAGACACCACGCCAGCGTGACAGCCCGGAGAGCACTTCATGCATTCTGGAAGACAACTTCGGCATCGTTAAAGTGTGTAATTATCATGCTGGGACAGTGCCTTCGAGGCTATTATCCCATTTCTGTTTCAACAACTTTGCCGATCGCGTACGTACCGTGCGTGGGATGCTACCGCACTTTCATGCATAAAGGTGCAATAAAGTTAGCGCCGAGTTCGCTTTCGAGAAACGGCTTAGTTTTTTTTTTAATGCAGCTCGCTAAGTTTCTAGGTAAGTAATAAAAATTTTGGCACATTTAAAAATCTACTGGAATAGTTAACATATTCTTCCTACTCTTTAATTCGGCTGTATTCACAGTGAGCTAAGTTGTAAAACTCTTGGGCAAGACAACCGGTTCATCTTTAATCTGTAGTACGTTGCTGAAGAGACCACTTACAATCATTAAAATTTATCGTACACTGAACATGTAACCTAGTATATCGCAAGTGTCATCTTATATACCGTCGTTTAAGTCCATCTACATGTTGTAGGATACTTGCGTAAGTTACGTTTTACACCTGTGTAATTCCATTGCCAGAAAGTATAAGCTGTAAAAAAGAATGCAGTAGCCGATGATTGCAAACTGTTTAAGTCCCCTTTGTGTCGCAACACCTGTGACCAAAGTCTAAGGGAGTTCAACGGTTTTCTTACGGAGCATCGCATTCCTAACTCTGCTGATAAGTAGAAACAATTTTCTGGACCCTTAGGAAACTTTATTAGACACGTGGACCAGCAAGATATACTTTTTCTTTCGAGTGGCAGCGCGATACACCACTTTTAAAGGAGCACGAGAACAAACTGAAGTTGACCTTTCTTAGTATATCACCGCGTTTTGATGAAAATCAAAATATTTTCACTGGAAACAAAGCTTTTACGACCAGAAAAGAGCCATCAAATTAAAACGGCTGTTGTCACTATCGGTATTTGCCGCACACTAACTTCGTGTGTCAGGGCATTTTTAGGCGGATCCTGTAGGCAACGCTGCGGCTCCATTTAATCAGGAACTGTAATCGCGGAGTACTTTTGCAGTCGTGTTAGAATCGTGTGCGCAGAAGTTTCTCAAAACCTATTTTTTAGCAATGATTGAGTCTTTCTGCCCGACAAACGTCAGCATCACCAGGAGGAGCCACATAATCAATTTTCACTAAAAGCGAAACATGGATGTAGTTATCTCAATCCCGCTTTAATTTATTTTCTTGCTAGGTACATTTCACTCTCCGAATGGCTAGGGATGCTGAAGCTGAAATGTACTGCTCTTGAAACATCTACAAAAGAAGCATTAAAATGAATCCAAAGGGAGGTAGACTGCTTTCTCTAAACTAAGTATCTACTGAAAAAACAAAAGCTTTCTGAGGCTTTCTAAACTATGTTATTGCCCGAGAGTGCACGTGGGCTGGTATACGTGACCTCGATCGGTTCCTCCAAAGAAGGACGTCACTATTCCCTCTTTCTTTTCAGTAACTTTAAATATCAGAAGGACGATGACGCCGTTGCTTGTGGGATTGCTCATGAGCTACAAGAAACACGTGCCTGCGTTGTCATGCTTTTTCGTTTCGAAGCTTCGTTGATTGATTTCGACAACCTAGTATCGCAGAGAGCCCAACCCCACAGTTCGTTCAGCTATCCTCGTTGGCTTGCGTCCTTCTTTTCTTCGTCCTCCAGCTTCTATTTATATGGTCTCCGCTAACAGAATCTTATCATATTGCTGTGCGTCCGTGCGAAATGGTAAGAAAAATTTACGAACAGCCGAACGGCATACCACTCTTCATTCACTGACATAAATATGGGTGGGAGTGGTTTGAATGTACAGGCGGGATTAGCCCCGCCTGTGTCGCTGATTGAAATCACGGTGCCTCTACCACTCTGTCATAAGGCTAGTGCCATCTAAAAGCTTCGACAGGGATTGTGACACTGATCGCCACTCAGTTCGGGAGCACTGAGGCTATACGATGCCATAGACGTCATCCAATGGAACGTCCAATCTACTCTGGTATTCCAGGGGTGTTTCAAGCTCGGCCCAAAAACGCGGGCACGCTAAAACGAAATGGTTCACATCACCCAAAACATCACAGTGAACTCACATAGGTGAGGGTAGCTCTGTCGCTCGACAAGCTTCGCGTAACGCAAGGGAGGTACAGAGGTGACCGAGATGGAGAAAAGAATTGCCCTGCTAGCTGCTTAGCAAAGTCCTCCTCCTTGGAAACAGCCATTCATTTTGGATAAGGCTGTGCTTCTTGAGCAAGAAGGTCTGTCGTCATGCTACCAGCCGCTCCAACACGAGATGTAGCCATTGGAAGCAAGCAGTAAATACTTTAACTGTAGCTTCCTCAGCCAGGTGAGAAACCAGAGTCAGAATTTATCATCGGGAGTCCCTCGTTGCAGGCGCTGTAGTGCAGACTTAGAGTAGGAGAGAACTCTCACTGGCTTGCAGAAAGGGTGATGATCAAGCGACCTTCCAATAGCCAATGATGTGGAAGACACTGCCCTTTTCTGGCATCTAGTCCGATATTTCAAGGTCAGCCATATAAATGCAGCTGAGCAGGATGGCTCACGCCGGATAACAGAGCCATTAGGGAAGACTTGCAGGTGGCCCCCGTATGCGATGTTCAGATGTTGAAGAACGCATGATCTTATTTCCGCCAATGGTAGCGATCGTTTAGTGCGTAAGCCTCGGATGTCGTGGCGGCAGTGAATGTCATCATCAGTGACACATTCACACCCCCACCACTCCAACCGTGCGTGTACTGTTGAAGAATTTGCCAGTGCTTACACTCAAGGAGGATCACATGTTTCCTCCGCCCCTTGCGTGTACGTGACCCCGAATGCTATGGGCACTGTGTTCAAAATGAGGGAGTTTCGAACTGTCTTAATGGGATTGCGCAGATGATGCGCTATGGGTCCTGATGGCGTGTCCAAGGAAATGCTCTGAAATCTTCCGGACCAAAGATTGCGTGATCCGCTCAATTGCTTAAATTAAGCTTGGGTTTAATAGGTTAGAACGTTCATTTAATGCACTAGCTTCACTTGGAAGTGATCGCAGGTTAAATTAGATGTTCACTCTAACGGCCACCGGCAACGGATATTTCCAAGACATACTTAAGCGATGTAACTTTCCTTTTTTGCTCTTGATTTAAGACGATCACTGGTTTTCGGATGTTTCTGGAGTCTCACAGGCCCGTAACACATGTTGCCTTCATCAGAGTTGGATCTTTTGAACGCAAACGAGATGTAGTTCCCCTTTGATAGAAGGGAGTATTATATTTTGGTGTTGACACTCTGGCGCGTCTAAAAATCTGACTGCTGAGGACCACGTCGGGTGAACACGCCGACAAGCAGAGGCGGAGTGCTTATGGCGTACAGAGGGGACAGTTGTCACACCCGTGAGACATGGTGCTAGCCCTACGCGTTCAACAGCGTGCACTGCGAATGAAGGCGCTTATGGTCGCGGCGTCGACCCTCTGTCGCACTGCCTCGGTGGGAAAACTCTTCGCGTAAATCAACAGCGCAGGCTAATTAACCCCAGATATCCGCAACCGCTAGAGGTTACTTCAGCACCAACATTTAAGGGCAACCCGCAAAATGGTTTGATATGGACAGATAAAGTAGATAAAACAGAGAACAGAGATGATAGTGGCGATGCTTATGAAGAAAACTAGGCTCAAGGTCGGTGCCACGTTAATCAATGTCGAGTGTTTTGCTTGGGAACGGTGACTTATACATCCAGAAACTATCCCATGTTGTTCTTCTTTAAACGGCGTTCTGGAAACGCGCCAAAACTGCCGGGACTAGTAAGGGAGAAACTTACGGAAAGGTTTCTTGGCAATCCGAAGAGCGTGCTACCTTTATTCTCACTTGCAGAGAACATAGACATTTGCAATTCTTAAAGGGCAACATTTCAGTGAGAGGCTGCGTGGATCCAAAAGAGTTCGTCGCTTCGAAACGCGGGCTCGGCTTAATTTTCCCTAAGTAGGCGGCTCTTCGACGCTCGTAAAAATTCGAGTGTCTCTGTGGCTGCGACTCCGCGCCCGGTCTCGACGTCGCAATTTATTTATAGCCTCGCTCCCGGACGCTTGTCGTTCACGAACATTCGGCGCCGCTTTCTGCATTATCCGCGGCCGTAATTCACGCGCGCAGTTGTTTGTTCGATTGTCTTACTTTGCGTTTTGTTTGCATATTGTCGGGCGACAAATTGAAGTCATGGCTGCTTCGAAAACAGAAGGGGAAAGTTGATGCTGTCGAAAGGAAAACAAAGCCTGCCTTGCTAAAGCCGTGCACTATTTGGAAAGCTACAACTGGCGGCCAAGAAAGCCGCCTCCGCGGTGGATCAGTGGCTACGGCATTCCCCATCTGCGCACGAACTTGTATGTTCTAGGGCCCCGGCGGAGGAAATTTGAGTGAGGAGAAACAGTGGAAACGTCAGCTCACTTGAGTGAACGTTCCTTGCGGCCCTTCAGAAGCCTCAGGGGGGAGAAATTAACCGGAAGCCCCTCGCATTGCATGTCTCGTAGCCAAGTGTCACTTAAAACTTCGTTAATCAATCATTACTCAATGATCTTCGATTGCCAAGGCCCTTATTCATACAGCTGCTCGCACTTGAGAACACTTCCCGTTTTCTGATCCCGGTATAAGCTCATCTGTATCGTACGCAGGTAAGATTGGGCACGTTGTGATTACCGGCTGGCTAGGCTCGCTAAGTGTGTCTTGGCAGCTCCGAATTGCATATGGGGTTCGTTAAGCCTTCACAACTGATCAATAAACCTTTAACTTCCGGCCCATCAGGGCACGCCCATAGCGTTTTAAAAGCTATGTAAATATTACGGTTTTGGCTTTTAAGTGGCCTTGTAAATGGCTCACCAATCATGATCGCTAAGCGGCAGTGAGTGGCGAGCTCACAGTTGTTACATACTCATATCCATTCCTTTAGCAGTTATGTGCAGTCCGGTTCCGTATTGGCTGCTGGAACTCGTAGCACTGGCAACGCTGCACGGCTTTCGTTAAAACCGAGCGAAGAGACTACAGCGTTTCTTATCAGCGAGCGGGCGGCTGCTGGCAAGCGTCGTCATCGGGCGGCGTCGTTAAAAAGGACCATTTTCGCGAATGAGCGGCGCGGGTGAGACGCGGCAGTTTTGTTCATTCCACTTCACTTTATTTTTCGGCTACGCCGGAAGCGGCGCCACTTCAGATATTCTTGCCTAAAACACAAACACACAAAAAAGTAGCTGCAGTTGCGCTAAAGAAGCGCTTGTCCTTGATTTTGAACGACGACAAGTGGCGCTTCAGTCGAGGCGCCACTTGTACTAGGAAGGCATCGGGATCCGTATGAGGCGACGCGGCGTCGTGGTGGGCGACCTTTCGCCACTTTTGGAAACTCAGCCATGCATGCATCGCCAGCGTCATCAGTTTTTGCAAAATGGCGGGAAATAAAGAGGGGTGTCCTGACTTTTGTGCTGTGATGGTGGGTCTCCGTCGTAAACAGCGGCACTCGGTTGCTTACTGTACTTGGAGCGAGCGAAGAATTTTTGCGACGCCGTCGCCCTGGAGCGCTGTCGGCACAAATAATTTACGAGTATTCGGGTGTTGCCTGTTGGCAGAAAGAACTCGTTTTCATTTTTTCAATTGTTGGTAGCGATTGGAAAGTTCTTTTTTTTTCGGTTGTGGATTTTAATGTGGAGGATAAACCGAACACCATGGATCCACGAAGAAAACGGCTCGAAATACGGGGACAAAAGAGATATACACACTAAAGGACCAACACCATGTTTCGTGTATGTTTCTCTTTTGTCCCCGTATTTCGCGCCGTTTTCTTTGTGGATAATGAACCAACTAGCCCAAACTAGAGTTCACCATGGATCCGTGCACCCCGGGGCAGGCGAGATCTGTGATGTCGTGCTCCACCTGTGCTAAGCTAAAAATCCTGCTGTTGATTGAGTGGCTCCTCGGCTGGATTGTCCAGGATAAATCAATTGGTCAGCATATATAATGGCACCAATACCGTCAACTTCACGAACTCGGCCTTTCATTGGCTGCGTTCGGTTGCACTTTCAGCAGCTATTGTTTAGCTAAACCTCTAAAATGAGTCGGTTCCGATGCGACAGCATTCCTCTCCCCACTACAAGAAAAGCTTCCAGCCTCTGTGTGTTAGTATGTGTACTTGAAGATAGTTGACAAAATCCCCGCGATGACAAGAAAGATAGGGTGACGTCATCAAGCGACAACAAGCGACAGCTAAATGTAACGAAGCTTTTAAAAAACACGGGGTGTCCTAGCCGTCTGAAACTAAATCAAGGTTGTTTAGAATCACGTGGCCTAGTCTGCAGTATTTTTTTCGTTCTTCAAGGTTGACTAATTACTTAATCTTAATTAACTAACTTTTTAATTTTTGACTTGAGGAACAAAGTGCCAAAGGAAAAGTTGTAGATCGCTTTTAGAAACAGCTTACTGAAACATTTGCAGCAAAGTAATATTTATGTAAAGTACTTTTTTTACCGGCCTTTAACCATAACCCGCACAATAAGAAAAAGCTTCCACATGACAACTGTGCCACTTCAACGTCCCAAGACGCGCCTTAAAGAATAAAATCCATTTTTTTCTGAAACCCTCTCCTCGATGAGACTTTGGGTGCACGCTGGGGCAGAGAAGTGAGCAAGCAGCTGGTCACGTGACAACTTTCTTTTAAGGCCAATAAATGAAGCTACGTAAATCGTAACTTGATGGAAAGAGCATTACTAGTGGTTTTTCGAGGTGATCTAAAGCTTTTGCATTGACATTTTCTTCCTGAAGTTAATAATTGAAAAGTTAGATAATTAAACTTAACTAATCAATTAACTTTGAAGAGCGAAAAAAATACTCAAGACTAGGCCACGCGACTATGAACAACCCTGAGTTGTTTATACTGGACTAGGACACTTCGCCTTTTTAAAAAGTTTGGTTACATTTAGCTGGGACATCCGGTACATATACTACCCACTGGCCGACCTCAATGTCTCGCCAGTTTTCCCAACATTGGTACCAGAGTCGTGAAACAACCATTTCTCGTGCAGCTTTCAGAGTGGTGTCATACGATTCCCCGTTGCATACCTTAGATGTGCTAATCAAGCCGGAGACTAGCTTGCGACAGCAATTTGGACCGACTACATATGCACCTTCCATTGTCTCCCCAGTCTTTTTCCTCTTCCCTTAAATCGCTGTTGTGGTGCCCACCGAGATGTGAGAGTGTTATTGCGCCATTTCCTTTCCTCAAAAACCAATTTTTGCATAAAAACTCTGTTGCAACCGTTCGTAGTGCAGCGTTCCGGGTAGTGTCATACGGTTGGGTGATTGTGTGTTTGTGTGTGTGTGAGAGAGAGAGCGTGCGCGCGTGCTTGTGCATGGTTTGGTGTCAGTGCGCTCAGGGACAGTGATGCTTTCACATTCCCACACGTAAGCAGTCTTACGTGTCTCTGCCATATTTTTTGTGTTTATTGTTTTGTTTGGTTTGGTTAATTGGGGTTTAACGTCGCAAAGCGACTCAGGCTATGAGGGACGACGTAGTGAAGGGCGCCGGAAATTTCGACCACCTGGGGTTCTTTAACGTGCTCTGATATCGCACAGTATACGAGCCTCTAGAATTTCGCCTCCATCAAAATTTAGCCGCCGCGGCCGGGATCAATCCCGCGTCTTTCGGGCCAGCAGCCGAGCGTCGTAACCGCTGTGCCACCGCGGCGTGTGCTTACTGACAACGCCACTCCGTGGCCCTTTTGAGCTGTGGCTGAGCAGTGCTAAAGCGCTTGATTTTACATTGCATGTCTTGCGACACAGAGGGGCAAAATTTATCTCCCGGAGGCATTTCATAAACCACAGGTCTTTCTTCAGTGAGTAGCTTCTGCTGGCACTTTTCAGCCTCAGATTACGTAATTGTGCAGAGGTACGACAACTCAATAACTAGAATCCGTACGTGGCATCATCATGCAGACGACCACTGCCCGTATCTTTTGCACCTTTTACTCATGCTGTACACTTTATGAAAAAAAATAGAGGACAGAACATAAATTGAAAGTCAATGTCATGATTAATGAGCTCAAATTACGCTTCCACGCCTCATTAACGAGGACTTGGCTCTGAATTTTTAATTATTCCATCGACACTCAATCATGATTCAGTCGGGATGCATAATGGCTACGCAAGTTGTTCCCTATCTGGTCGTGACAGAGCGGGTAATCAACCGTCAACTCCAGTGCTGTGCGACCGGAGTGGCTTGTGCTTCGAGTGTGCTTTGCTAAAATCAATAAAGGCGACTAATTTTCGATGAAGAAATGCGTCATGTGATAAACGACCCGCTTTTCTCTGGGAATGATGACGAACGACTTCGATTTGCATGACAAATAGGTATTACGCAACTCGGCACTACTGTCAAACAATGCACCTGCATTTCCTTCCCAACAGTGTGCAATTATTCACAAAACTTTGCTTTCGCTACCTGCAATATCGACAACACCGGATTTTAACTTCACTCTCACGGGGTTTGTAGACAAATGCTCTCTCAGACCGTTAGGAGAAGGCCTAGCTTTAAAACCGATAAAAAAAAGAAAGAAATTGCAGCACGCATATAAAGCAACGTATAAATGGGTCGACTGATGAAACGGTTCGCTTATTGGGCCCGGGAGGGTGTTTATTTCGGGGTTCATGAGGCTCGTCTGGTAGAACTGGAGATCAAAAGAGAAAGAAAACAAAACAAAACTAGACGCATAATGCCATGCTTACGTCGTTAACTCGGTTACCACCAGCGGTCGTTCTATTAAGAAGTGACTCGAAAAACGGAACATTCTTTGCTGAAAACGGAACAAACGAAAACGAGGGTCGGGAGGGAACGGAGGTGATATGTGTTCCGGCTCTAGCGCCGTTGCCATGGACTGTCACACACACAATGGCCTATGAACGTAATGAATTGGGGATTAAAAGAAAATGATTGTATTCGTTCTACAGCATTAGGGCTTAGTTATGGGGTCTTTTGTGCAGCGTTAGGGCGGAAAGAAAGACTTGGTAAGCCAATACTTCGTGACGTCTCATCCGTGTGGATGTTCGTGTCTGTACCTCTCCCCCAACTCCTACCCATCCCAGAAAACGCAGTGTAAGAAAACGAAATTATCGCTTTGTGTTCTGACTATCTCTGGCGGGGTTGCGAAGATACATTAGGATGGGTTGTAGGTTGCTGTGGTGTATTGTCATTAGGCTAGCATTTTTGTGCGCTAATGCGCGTTGTGTATGCCAGGTTTAGATTTCCTTTCATGATTGTGTCGTACTGAAAAGTGGTGGCGTCGGCAGGCGACATGGAGACAAGGCCATTAATGGAACATCAAGTCCCGCATGAGTAATTGTGAATGTTCTTCGGTGTTGCCGTTTTATAGAGTTTTATGATTTGGTGTTTGGTTTGCCTAATAGAAGCTTCCTAGTGTGAGTAAAGATGAAGGCGTGTAGATGTCAGCCAAACTTCACGTGATGGGAGTGGTTTTTCTTTAGAATGTGGGACAGAGATTGAAATATTTTTCTACTGTTATATTATGCATTTAGAAATTACAATCCAAATGGGAAAAATATTACCGATATCGATTTAATTCACTTCAACGATAAGTGCTGAAAAATTGGCATTATTATTTGACCACTCAGCATCCTTACACAACATGGTTCCTGACGTTCTGCTGACTTTTTTTCTTTTTTCTTTCTTTATTGTTTTTCTTTCTACAGAAGGAGGCAGCCGAGACAAAAGGCTGAAAAGCCTGACGAGGCCTCGGCGCTCTATGGAAGGTCTACATGTCAAATGAGGAGAGGAGTTTTTGTTGTAGTAATTTTATTAGTTAGTTCTGAGATAACCGTACTAAAAGACTTGATTGATTACGGTCTAGAGGATGAAGTGATCTTTAGCGCGTGCTCAGCCATGCCGCAGAAGTATTTGTATTTTTCAGTGTAATGAAGAAATCTCGAATTATCCGATTAATCTTTGGTCCTTAAATTGACCCCGGCAATATCCCGCCGTAAGCCTCTTCGGTTAATACCTCTTATTGCTAGCTTATTTTATTCCGCAAACTGCCATTACGTTCAATGTAGCCCTCCTGCCCATCACTTCTATTGATTTAAATACTAGAAACATGAAAACTAACACCGGGTGTGAAACTTAAATCCAATTTTTAAATTATTGTTAATGTCTCGTTTTCCTTGCATGTTGCTCTTTATGTCGAACAGGGTTTCTTCATATGCAAGGGCATCAAAAGCTGTCAGTATTCGCTTTAATAACCGTCATCACTTCCAAGAGTCACAACAACTGCAGAACGAAGTCCTTGATTTTAGTTCTTCCAAAATGGCTCTCTTCCTTTTGGTTGTAGAGCACTTCTTGCGCCCCTCCAGTGCTGATCTTACCCCATTAAGTTTACCAACAAACGTTATAGCTGCTTAACACGTTCACTTTCGCAGTATTTTCCGAGCCGTGATCCCTGTGCGTCGTGGCCCAACGGTGGGCCACTCTTAGAATTTTTTTTAATGCAGTGTGACCCACCGGGGAGATTACGGAGAAGTCAACTTACTGCAACCGACAACAGCTCGCAACAACAACCTGGCATGTGTGATATTGGCAGCCTCTTTAAGAAAAAATGGCAGTGGCTTAGCTCAGCTAGGCCAGAATATACTTAGCGAAAGCAGTTTCGTCTAATGACATTTCTGTAGCGACGTCGCATTTCGGCTGGCGAAGCGAGCGGAGGCGAGCGCAACGACGAGGCGAGCGGTGTGACGTCACACCAAACGGCGGCGGCGGCTCCGCGGTGTGACGTCATGCCAGATGGCGCGGCGTCCGCCAGCTGCGGTGGTTGCTAGGCAACGGCTCAAGGTCGGTCTCTGTGCCACCGCGGAGCACCGCCACCGCGAAATCGCAGGTTGGTGGCCAATGTAGCTCTCGCTACAAAACTGAGCTGTCCGACGGCTTCATGGCGCTACTCAGTACTTGTGCCGCGCCGCAGTAATACACGACGTGACCCACCGGTGACCGAAGACGCAGTGAACGTGTTAATTTACCGCGTACACTATCCCGTGGACTCCCCAATGCAATGCACTTCAGGGTAGGCGCACGCACTCCCTCGTGCTTATTCGGCAGAACTGGTCTTTTGGGCATACAATGGCTTCTTCGGTCCGGAAAGCGGCGCATTTTTCGCCAGGTTCTGTAAAGGGAGGAGTACATATTGAAGTCATATTTACATGTAGTGGTATTTATTAAGTCAGTGTAATCGTTCTTTAATGATCAAAATAGCTAGCGATCGGACTAATTGATATTTCATTTTATGTTCAAAAAGCGCTTACTTGGCGGAAGACACCTTGTCCAGAGTATTTGTGTGTTTGCATGCTAGAATTTTTCGAACCAACGATGTTATTTAACGGTATGACAATGTTATGGTTAGTTTATGGTTTCTCCCAGTGCAGCGTATTATTTGATTGCGGTATACTATTATACGCAACTAGAAAGACGTCAACTTCATTATCACCATCTGAAAGGATAAGACAGTCTATATTCGTCTGACGGCGTGAGTAATGAAAGTACGTGTCCTCTACCGTGAAAAAAATGCGTCTAAAGAGTTAAGGGTAAGAAATTTTAAAAACTTATGCTGACGTTGATTACGACAAGGTTTTTACAGCTCGCTCTTCACAGAACAAAGAGAAGATTGCCACGAAGCTTCTCGCGTGCGCCCGTGTCGCCACACTACTGTCGTTCTAAAGGCCCCACTCATAACACGACGTCATTTTCCCGTACAAAACTAAATGTTATGAATGCCGGTGCTGTGATTTGGAAACATTCAAAACCATGCTCTTCGAGAACCGGTAGCGGCAGAATATGCGGGACTTTGAGAGGAAATTCCTGAAAGTGCTCTACAGGGGGCGCAACACGTTTCGAAAAACTCGCGAGCAGATTCGGCGGCACTTGGCAAGGTCCCTGTTTTAAAGTCCTCAACAGAGAATAGACACGTGTAACGTTTCGCAACGCCTTCAGTTGAAGGGCTGACTCTTACAAAAGCTTCAGGGAACAAAGACGGCAAGGCCATTAGAAGTTTTAAACTACCAATAAATGTGTCCAGAACAGTATCGGCGACAGAATAGGCGCACCGGTACTTCGAGGTTCTTAACGCTTCGCTCGGGAATGTCTAGCGTGGTAGCGTGCTTGCGGGAGGTGCAGCCTGCTTAGAAAGACGTGCCGTTGCCAGAGATTAATGAGGACATAGCACGCTGCCCCGTTGAATGCTTTAAAACAAAGGAACCGCGGCTAAAAAATAAAAAAAGGAGAAGTGGCCTTGAAAGGCGTCTTAGCACTGTAGGCTCAACTAGGAATTTTATTCATAATTTCAGTTCGCTCGCGCTGCTGTTGTACTGCTTTATGGATTCAAGGTTTGCAGGGCAGTGTGGCGTGATATCGTTGCACGATACTCTACACGCAACAGTGCTGTACCTGTTCTTAGCGCTTTGGTCGCTCAGTCTTGCTTTAACATTCTATTGATCTCATTGTGTAAACCTTCAAAAGAGGAGTGTCTGTGCGTAATAACGGTAAAATATACAAGGTATTCATTGCCTGAGTTATTTTTCCTGTTTTGTATATACGTATGTGTGTGCACGACGGCTTAACGCCCCATCCATAACGTATGTCAGTTGTGAGATAGCGACAGAGAAAACAGCTTTCAACGCATATACATGCTGTAAAGAAACAGATCTTGGAAAAGTAAAACGTGCATGGCACGTAATATTTCGCTGTGTGTCTGGCTGCCTGTCTGCCTACTGTCCATCTTCCTGTCTGGCTGTCTGTCTGTCATTCTTTGTCTGCCTGCCTGCCTGCCTGCCTGCCTGCCTGCCTGCCTGCCTGCCTGCCTGCCTGCCTGCCTGCCTGCCTGCCTGCCTGCCTGCCTGCCTGCCTGCCTGCCTGCCTGCCTGTCCGTCCGTCCAACCGTCCGCCTGTTTGTCTGTCCTCTGCCTGCCTGCCTGCCTGCCTGCCTGCCTGCCTGCCTGTCCGTCCAACCGTCCGCCTGTTTGTCTGTCCCCTGCCTTTCTGCCTGCCTGCCTGCCTATTGTCCATCTTCCTGTCTGTCTGTCTGTCTGTCTGTCTGTCTGTCTGTCTGTCTGTCTGTCTGTCTGTCTGTCTGTCTGTCTGTCTGTCTGTCTGTCTGTCTGTCTGTCTGTCTGTCTCTGTCTGTCTGTCTGTCTGTCTGTCTGTCTGTCTGTCTGTCTGTCTGTCTGTCTCTGTCTCTGTCTCTGTCTGTCTCTGTCTGTCTGTCTGTCTGTCTGTCTGTCTGTCTGTGTCTGTCTGTGTCTGTCTGTGTCTGTCTGTGTCTGTCTGTGTCTGTCTGTGTCTGTCTGTTGTCCTCTGTTTTCTGCCTGTCTGTCTGTTGTCCTCTGTTTTCTGCCTGTCCTGTCTGTTGTCCTCTGTTTTCTGCCTGTCCTGTCTCTGTCTGTCTGTCTTTGCCTGTCCTGTCCTGTCTTTGTCCGTCCGTCCGTCCGTCCGTCCGTCCGTCCGCATGCCTGCCTGCTTGCCTGCGTGCATACATATCTAGCCATCCTCACATTTCATCTAAGGGCTGTTTGCTTCGCAGCTCCTACGTGAGCGCTGCAAAGACGTCACCGCTCTCATGTCGGCACTGGCATGAAAAAGCTGACCACTGTTTGAAACGAATATGTACGCACTTCGAACTCGGCAGAACCTACAGCACAGGTTCCACTCGTCCAATGGACGAAGCATCCTCTCCCCTTCAATGCAAGGAACTGCGAAACACTGCAAACACGGTGTCCACCGTCCGGTCTCCAGAAGCTTGATGTTGGTGTAGACGTTGTAGGGCCCATACACGTCCGGAGTTTTCGCCGCCAGGACAGAGTGCCGACACTCATTGGGACCAGCCGGGAAGACACCAGCGAAGAGCAGCCCACAGAGGACGGTCGAAATACGATTCATTGTCGCTGCCTCCTTTCCCAACCTGTATGCCGCCCATTGATTTTGTGTCAGCAACCCTTCTGTGCGCCTTAGTGAAAAAGAAATGTCATTTCTGAACGCCAATGAGAGGACGAAAGATTGGAGGAACGGCAGACAATTCCGATAATCGTGCCACGAATGCTTGAGGTGATGTGTTGGGTTCCTGTTTTGTTGTTTTGTACCTAGTTACAATATAAGCTGGCTCAGCGCATTAAAACACAGTTGTTAGCGCTTGTGTTTGCGTCCTTCTCGTCACGTCCTTGTTACTGCTGCGCTGCAATTTTCCAGTATGCAGAGCCAACTAACCGGTCACTATGTTTTAAACAAGGCGAAGTCCGCGAAGATAGAACACATAAGCGCTGCATGTGTCAGACTGAGACGCAAAGAGCTTTACAGATTCGCATATTATTTACAGTTTATGTACATGTTAATGGTAATAGATGACATGTTCCATGATCTTGCGATTTGCGATGGATGGAGAGAGGGGAGGGTGATTTAAGGGTGAATTATTGTTACCTGATTTGTACACTGCAACGACCTTCTCACGTTTCCAATCTTTGGGAATTTGGCCTTTGAAAACTGTCTAGGTAAACAACAACGACAAGAAAGATACACGTGTATCCTTGGTGTTCATTATTATTTTACTACTGATATTGCCGATGCCAGTGGAGGATGATAGCTTCACGTTTTCGGTTATCGGTGATATTCCTGTTGGAAACAATATTACGAGAGGCATAGCTTCCTGAATGGTTGGTTCTGAAAGTAGTAACTGGTGTTTTTCTTTAGTAAACACGGAGGAGAAAGCTGCATTAAACATATTGGCGCCCTTTATATCTGGGATGGCTTCACCTGATGCATCGCTGAGAGAAATGGTACGCTTGTTTTGCTGCTTGATGATGTGCCAGAACTTACGGAGATTAGTTGTGAGCATTTTAGGCAACTCAGAATGAAAAAAGGTTCGTTGGGTTGCAAGATTTTTCATTAGGCACGCTTTTTCTGCCACGCGGTACGTAATCCAATCGTTCTCACGAGGGTGAAATTTCACCTAGCTGCAGAGGCTTTTGTTATTGTTTTTGAGACACTTAGATAAACATCAAACCATGAGTATTGCACCTTATTTCATAAGTTATTTCTAAATAAATTTGTCAATCAGTTCTGTCGTTTTACTCTCGAATAAAATCCAGTTATATTGGGTCGTTCCTTGATAAAAGCACGATTCAAAAAGTGCTAAGGAGATGCGAAGCTCGTAATTATTGGCGGCGCAGTTTCTCTTACCATATAAGCGGATGATTGGTCGTACTGGAAAGAAGTTTAGTGGTGAAGCATGCATGTATTATTTGTGATTCCTGACTCATAAATTTCACTGAGGTGTTGGCGTTACGCGTACAGTGAACCGTTCAGTGCAATGAGGCAAATACACTGAGAAAAAATAATGAGGCCTTCTAAAGTTGTCGACGTGCAAACCGACCAGGTATGGAACATAAATCATGTGATCTGAAGCGACCAATTTCCTTCCCACGGGTCTTCTTGCATTACAGTTGAATGCTTCGAGACAAACATGCAATGAATAGCCTTCTAGTTGCTCTTTTTACATGCTGGCTATTTCAATAACAGCAGGCAGTGGATAACTAGCCGTTGGTCGAGCACTTAGCACTCGAGCACGTAGCACTTAGCAACCGAAAAACGATGTTTCACGAAATAAGCCTAGATCTGTGCGAATTAGTGAGCAGGGAAGTCGTATAGAAACTATTTCTTAGTTTCTCGCCCCTTCACTTAATGGGCACACGCTTGTCTGTGCTCCTTCCTTACTGCGTCCCAGTGTTATTCCTGCTGTGGAAAGAAGTGAAGCTTAAAAAATAAGCTCTAAGGAGATAATATATTTTTTAAGGCCCCTACATTTAATTCAAGACTGTTATTCACTCACAAGTTTACTGGGCTCTCTACCAAACGACATCCACCAGCATTCTTGCCAGTATGGGAGGTAAAGGCTGAACCATGGGTTTGAGTAGAAACAAGTAATGTTCGTGCTTAACTCTGCTTGCTCGCGTCATTACTCACCCTTACTTCTTCTCCTTTTCTGTCCTTCGATTTCCGTGGGTTGAGAAAAGCTTGAAGCGGGCCTTCACGATGTGTTCCTCGTCGATCTTGACTTCCTCGGTATTAATCGTCCTCTCATTTTACTATTCCTTCATTAAGGTGTGCATATTAAATATTCAATACTCTTCCATACAAAAAAGAAAAAAAGCGCAATGCGTTCTTAGTAAGAAAATGAAAGTAAAGAGGTTCGATGAATACGAGCCATCTAAGAGCGCTTCGGGTGATTTGGTGCCCTAAATGCTAATATCCTTGAAGCTTTTCGGCGTTTCTGGAAGATTTTGAAAAGACGGCTTGCTCTGGAGCACGGTGCGAATATTATTGTCGTCTCCGAATAATAGCACACAGCTGGGAAAAGCGCCAAAGCGAAATTTGCGGAACTTGCTCTGAGAAGCCTGAAAAGCTTAGCTGTTTACTGCAGTTTTTATGGCCATCGACCTTTATTGTCATTGCCTGCATAATTACTTCCTCTATTGCTCTTGGTCATGGCTTGCTTGCATAGTGCGCAATTATTCCCTTTTGCTTGCCATGCTCTTCACTTCCCGCTTGCACTTGTTTAATGTTTCAAGCAAGTGGTTTCCTCCGGCTGTTTGAAAACAGCTGGAGTAGTTTTAACGGGCAGCTGGAAAGTGTAAAGGCAAACGAAAGCGTCGTTGCTTCGCCCATACAGAGGGCAGCCGTAGAAGTACTTCGTCGGAAACGATGGTAAAAGGCACTGCCTACGGATGCGCTTACTGTCCACAGAGGTCATTGCTCTTGCGCTCGAATTGCGGGGAAAACTTATCGAAATAATAAAATAAAGAATATTGTACAGAATAGAATTGCACTCTTTTTACCGCGACCGCTGATATGGCAGCATTCGTCAAATTAAAGGGTTATCTCCGTCGTCCGCGCAAGACTCAACAGCACAACCCCCCCCCCCCCCCCCCAACGCACACTCACACACTCCACACACACAAGTCCCGAAGCTCATCCTCAGGGACCATCCTCACGCGCCGCACCTCAACCTTGTCTAAAACAAGAGACCAGTGTGACAGACGGATGCAGGAAACGAACGAGAGATACGGACGATGGGAACGGCGATCATGCGTCATTCACACCTAAGCACCCAGCTTTCCACCAAAAAAAGTCTGCCCCAACATGCCATAACTAGTCACTGCACGCGGCTGCTCCAACAATCTCTGCAGAAGGCCTTAAACAGACCTAATCTGCAGTGATAGTGCAATAGCATTAACGCAGCAGTCATCCCATATCCCTGTCCAGAGTTACGAAATGCTCCGACTGCCATCATCATTTCGTTAAACCCGAACACTCGCTGAAATGCGGCTGAAAGCATGGACGAGTTTTTTATTTTTATTCTTGTTGCCGGAATGATAGAACAGCCAGTATTAACTTGAAGAGCCAGGAGCACAATAATAGTTTAAGATCATATATACAGAAAAAGCGCAGAGTACAGTTTAATTTTTATCTGTGAAAAGTTGTGCTACCGAAGCATGGTTGGATTGACGAGCTTTATTATAACGACTTCCATTGCACGCCACTTGTCATATCGTACTGTGCTGAGCTATGGTGCGTAGGCGATGTTTCATTTGAGAATAATGACGCACTGAACCACATTTTTCAAGCTATAGGGGCTTAACTGTAATGTGCTCAGTACAACTCAAATAGGCTACTACCTGTAGGGCAGAAATCTGGACGAGTATAGATACACGATCACATTCACAAATGTGGCCTGAACTCAAACCGAATGAATGAATAAAAACCTATAGCTTCTTTCAATGACTGAAAGGTGTCGATTACCAATTGATGATTATCGCATTTTTCTTGTGCAAGGAAGTAAATATTTCATTTTTTCTTTCATTTTCTTTTCCCACTGCATTGGTAATGCGCCACCAATGGTTTAAAAAATTCAGTTCCTAAGAGGAGAAAACATTTTAGCAAAAGCTTTCCTTGCTAAAACACCAGTACAAATATTATTCCCACTTCATTATTCTGGGCATAGCTAAAGAAGAAGAAGTAGAAGAATATTCACAAGCGGGTGGTACTGCTCAGCATAGCGAAACCATGGACCTTAACCAAAAGGAGGAAACAGGCACACCTGGCGCCGAGGCCACTTCGCATAGTCCTCAGAAGAGTAAGCGCAGATCCAAGAAAGAGCGTAAGGTGGCTAGGAAGTCCAAGTCAAGGACTTCCATCGGAAGCATCGATAACCCTCGCAGCCTTTCAGACGAGAAACCATCGCGGAAGAAGCGAAAGAAGACGGCCTCCGTGATTCTCAGCGACGTCCAAAGGTCTCCCAGCCACCTGAACAGCGGACAGGAGCCAAGTGCCCAAACAGAATCGGCAGACATAGACAAAGGGTTACCTGTAAGTGCCGAATCGCCGTCGTGCCTTGCAATCCCGCTAGATGACACTGCCTGCCACACAGATTCAAACCAAGAACTGCAGTTACCGGCGAAGTCTCCAACTTCCTGCAGCACAATGTTATCCAGTGGTGCAGTCTCCTCAACTGCTCCGAGCGGCCCGACGTCTTACCTTCGGAGTTCTGTTTCCTTTGACGATTCTATACATAATCCTAATTTGAGTTGTGTCAGCACCGATGTATTTAATCCAGACGACCACTTACATTCCCGCGGAAACGCACATGCAGGTAATGAAACGGAAGAGCCTTTGACCACTGCTGCCTTCAGGCCAACTAGGCAAGCTGCCCCTCCTGAAGTCGCCGGCAGCAGCCACGGGCAGATCTGCTGGCTCCGTGAGACGGTGCCAAATATCGTGGCCAAGGCGGACGACCTCTCCGCCAATCTTCCTCCGGACAGCAAAGACACAAAGGCGACGAGTTTATTCAAAACGGGCGCCGTGACCTCCATGTCCTACCGACGCATGTCCTACAAGGGGTCGTTTCGAGCAATGCGCACTGGGCGAGACGCCGAGTTTCTCTTAATCGCGGTGGCCATCGACGTTCTCTTCGTGCTTCTTCTCATCGTGGTTGGGCTGGATTTCGCACTTCGAAGTCGTGACAAGCAGACTGATATCAAGAACAAAGCTTACGACTTCTGCTGCCCGAAGGAAGCGGCGCAACTCCTCGATGTCATCGACATGACGGCAAACCCTTGCGATGACCTACACGCTTACGTATGCCGCAAAATCACAAAGGAGGAATCTGACGAAATGGAAAGCTTGATTGACTACGAGCGCAGCATCTTCAATGGGACTAAGTTCCCGGCCGGCTCGGCGGGCGACCTATTGGTGAATTACTACGAGTCCTGCACTGCATCCATAAAGGTGGGAAACTTAACCCGACTAGCCTCATACGTAGCCGCTTCACTACTAGACATCCGAGTGGTCAAAGCGAACATGACAAGCCGCTCTATTGCGAGCTCATTTTTTTCGACTGCCCTTACATCTGGAGGATTTTTCATCGTTAGTGTTACAATCGACCAGCAATCGTCACCGATGACTATACACGTTGAACTAAAGAAGCCAGAATACCTGAACAGATGCAATCACTGCGCTGGTATTATGCATGCCATCAACAAGAGAATGAACGCCAGCACAACAATAGATGAGCTCGAAAACTTTGCACGTGATGCTGTTATCGGTAGAAACTGCTCGATTACAACTGGGAATGGTGCCCTGCTAGACTCACTTTTTCACGGGGTTACCTCCAACGATATCCGTAAGATACTGAACAGTAGCCTGATTGTAAATACCTCACGCATGCGCGTAACCGTAAGCTGTTTTGAAGAAATCAAACGACTCGTCTCAAAGCTAGCTACTTTATCGAACCAGCCTTTATCAAGTGCTTTCCTTCTTGCCGATGCTTCAGCAAGACTAGCGAAGCGGTTCGAAGGGATTGCAAACAACGAAAGCGCCCAGATCAGCTTTTGCAAGAACCAAGTTAAGAGCTTGCACAACCTCTGGAACGCTTATCTAGTGGAATGCGTCACCAGTGTGGACAAAGACGTCCTCATCGTTAACCTGTTTGAGACCGTCAAGACGGCTGTCCTGAAGAGCTTCATGGGGAAGACGATTTTCAACGACAACGCCGAAGAGCGGCACGACGCTTTCGACATCGTGCAGGAAATGCATGTAGTCCTGCCCCGTGATGCGCTGCCCAGCGGACTATCTATGCCAGCGACTACGCTAACGTTTCCCGAGCTTTACCACGCTGCTCATCGTTACGAACTGCTGGCGGACAGGTTGCGAGTGGCGCAAGACTTACCTGAAGCCGTTACCACATTGAATACGTCTCCTCAGAGGCGAGGTCTACGGCTCTTCGTTCAGCCGGGATACTACTTGAGTTTACAACGTGTCTCGAAATGGTTCCTGCTCATTCACTTCCCGAAGCTCGGCGCCGCACTGGCGACATTAGTCTGGCATTCGGTGATCTTCGAGCATGAATGGTCAGCTAACACCAGTGGGACAATACGCAGCTTCGCCGACTGTTTTAGCAACAGGTACTTGAACAAACCTCGCCTGGACAAACCGGACGAGATGATAGCGGCAGCTGCGCTAGGGCTGGATTCCGTGCAGCAGGCCTCGAGAGTGGAGGACATGGCGTACCACGTGGTTGAGGCGACAGAGGGATTGAACTTGTCTCATGCCCAGTTCTTCTACGTTAGCTGGGCCTTCAACAAGTGCAGGCAGGGCGCAGAAGCCGGCACCGATGCCGTCGTGAACTTTCCAGCCACCTACGCGGGTGATTATCGCAGGGTGTTTGCCTGCCCAGTGGGGTCGTACATGTCGTACGGTAACTGGTGTCCGTTGTGAGAGCTCTCGCTTCACTTCGTTGAAGCAGTATGGAAACTTGTGTACCAGGCGTGCAATTTAAATGTTGTTTGTGAAAAATGGGAAAACCACTGAGCGATTACCGGAATCTGAATGGACTTGAAATCCAAACTTCTTATCGTGCTTGAAAGTGGAACTTCTATTAAAAATAGGAGGATTAAATCTTTGCACATATTTTTATTATCTCAAAGGTTGAAAGAACAGTCCACAGCCTTTTCAAGCCAGTGCAGCTTGCTACAGGTTCAAAACTTTTCGGTACTTTGGAACACTTGAGTAGTTTCGAGCATCATTACAGATAAGCCGCGGGATTGGTTCCAGCGCCATATTAGATCCACAGGAACTATTAGCTTATCAATTTAAAAAAGGCTACTTTCTAGCTTGACCTGCAGGGCTACTTCTGGTAGTGTCTGGTAGCATATCATCAGAGTTCGTTGAAGTAAAGAGTAATTATCACGAAAGTAAGCAGGTATGAGGTCGTTATGCAAGCACTTCGGTTCCTCTGGAATCGTTTTTGTTGGCAGTCTCTTCTCGTGTTCCCCATATCTGGGCTTATCCACTGAACTGTTTTGTTGTTGTCATGCGGCGCGCCCTGGTGAAGGAGAATTGTGATTTTTCTTATGACTGTAACCGCCTTTCACCAAAGGCACTCAAGAGTTCTATTTCGTACTTGTCACTTCTGGTTTTAAGCTGGATAGAGTTTCTCATTATTCACTCATTACAGTCGATATATTATTTCCTGATAGGCGCTTTTCATTTTACTAACTCCATCACATAGCCATAATCTATTAACTGACATTTATCAGCATAGGGAATTTCTGAGAAGGAGGCAATTCCCTTCGGATTCTCAGCCGGACAATCTTCATGCCGAGTGGAAGTCATGCTGGGGCTTCACTCACAGCGTAACTAGTGCTATCCGATGTCTCGTGTGGCAGCAGCCAAGAGCTAAAATACTTGCTGCGTGAGAATCTAAGCAAAACATGCTTGAGTTAGTACGGCATATTTTCCTTCTGCTTGCTCCATGACTACGTCCAACATTTCCGGATGAGGTACGTCCGAAAAGTTCAGTGACCTCCTTGGTAAGTCTATGTTGCTTCTTAGACGTCATTCGTGCAATCCTGTGACTATAATTCCACAGCATGCGTCAGCCCTCCCGGGAGTAGCTCTCTTATTTCCTACTTAATTAGGTTTCCTCCTCCTCCTCCTCGACTAAAACTAAATGTAACCGTGAGGGAAAGATGGCGCACCCCATACGGACCACTCGCAAAGAGCCTATTGTGATCATTATCATCATCGGCATTTTCGCCTTGTCTTTTTTTTTGTACAAGATTTCTTTTCTTTAGTTGCACACTGAACAGGAATACTACAGTTTGCACTAAAGAGATGAGATTCATACCAAACAACAGTGATGCATTTGTCGTTCTATATCTCAGCATGTGTCCTGGCTATTAAATGGCAGCTGCTATTATAGTTCCACCTACATTCACTCAGTGCAGTTCATTCGGTGTTCTCGGCGATAGAATCGCAGATCTTTTGAAGAGCGTAAATAACATGGTTTACAGTGACCGGCTAAAGGATTATCAACGAATAATTTCATTTCAAAGTCAACCACAGGTCCGTACCGCTGACGGAAGAAGTAAAGAACGATGCTTCTCCACGCGCTCATTTTTTCTCGATTGGCGTAAGCCAGCCGGGATTAAGGGCGCTCTGCACTACTGGGTCGCCCAAGACAGCCGCGCTACCGCCGCCTTGGGACCAACACCCGGACGCGGAGCGGAGAGTCTTGACCCAGCGTCGCCCACCTGGGGTGGTCGTCCGACAGCAGCGGGCCTTCAGCCTTGGACAACCGCGAGAGGCACTGGACACCGGCAAGTAGGCTGCAGAGACTAGACGCTATCATCTGAACCAAGGCAGGCCATTAATACCAAGTGAGGTCATCATGAGCAACACGCGGGTCAAGCGCAAGGGCGAGAAGACAGTCGTCTACATGGGCGGACAGCAGCTTCACGGCTCCGGATCCAACATCGTCGTCTCGTGCGGTCCGGGAACGTCGCAGTCTCGGGGTACCGTCTACCGACTACCCAACGCGGGCTCGATGCAGGGCGAGACTGGGATGCCTTCCTGCCTCCAGGGCTGCCGGACCACAGTGTCCCTCGAAAACATGCCATCCTCCGAACCACAGATCGTCCGTGTGGTGCCGCGGGGCACCACGATCCTCCTGGAGGAGGTGAAGCCCCCGCCCAAGGCCAAGTCGAGCTCCGGTCGGTCCAGGTCTGGAATGAGTCGCAAGGGATCGCCCACCGTCCAGGTGGTCCAGGAGTGCATGAGCGGCCCGGCCTACATGCCGCCCATGCCTCAGCCGGCTCCGCCGCCGCCGCCGCCGCCCGAGCCCGGACCGGCCGAGCACTGCATCGAGTGCCTGGCTGAGCTGATTCAGCGCCGTCGCACCTCACGCAGGCTGGACCGCCAGGATCGCCAGGACCGCGAGCCGGTGGGCCAAACGGAGATGCGGTTCACGGCGCGAGTGATGAACGAGGAAGAAATGATGCCCCCAAACGGAGGCTGCTCCCGATGCCCGACCTGCGGCAATCCCTTCCAAGGGTAGATACGTGACCGTGACTGGTGACGTGCTCTGAGCATCATCACCGCCGGACATTGGAGACGTTTCGAGAAATCGACGTCAGCTTCGTTCAGTGGAAGCATAAAATTTGGTGTACGGTTGGCTGCTACACTCCTGAAGCGAACGCTCGTCTAGCCGCGATGTCAAAATAAACATCTTTAAGCAACGCTGATAAGCATGTGCATACGTACTGTGGCACGTATTGTGGCAAAAAATAAAAGCGCGAGAAGAAGAATAAAATAGGCGGCCCACATTTTTCGGGTAGCGATGAGAGATTTGCTATGCGTTATTGTTGAATTCGTGCTGCTCATGATTACTAAAACCACTTATTCACACTTGGACGTGAGAACAAACCAAACACACTAAAGAAACGTCTATTGAGCGGTGGGAGGCACTGCTGACCAGACATAACCTGGAGGACCAACGGGCCATCATACAAGTCCGCAGGACAGCTGAAGCCAGAGGAGCCCCGGAATGAAGGACCCCCCTCTTCAAGCTCGCACAGCTCCCCTTCTCTTTATTAAAGTTTTGCTCCTCCTCCTCTTCATTCACGTCCAGTGCTGCTTCTCTTGTACTTGCTGTGGTTAAGTATGTCACCAGAAAATTTTACAGGAGTCGTTTGTAAGGAGTACGACGCAACTGTCTCGAGTGGTTCATTATTACTTTTATATCTGTTATAGCATGGCCGGTACTGGGCATTCTTCGACGCAAACCTTCCGCTTGACGCTGCAAATATATCCCTTCTTGCAGACGACCGCAGGTTCGTCCCGCTGGAGTCTGCATCTGGAGCCGCGCCCTGGGTATTAACAGGACCAATTGAAGTAAATTTCAAATACATTTATTTCGGTGATTGTGCTGAGTACTTGGCAAGTCGGCATTCCTGAAACTACTCCGTCTCTTCAAATTCTCATGTACGATAAGACTCAACAGCGGCACTAGAATTGAGACAGAAGATAAAGGTGGCAGAGGTGGCGTAAGTGGTGTTTTTTTCGGAATCAAACCTGGCATTCGCCATAGCGCGATCTTGTGCTCTGCGCATGCGCATCGATGTAGTACACTGAATTCCGGTATCGTCTCTCGGCTTTTCTCAAAGCTTTTTTTAAACGGCGAATTTGGCTCTAAAAAATCTTAGAGTGCAGCCTAAGGGTGAAGTATAGGGCAAATGATTTGCATGAAGGTAATTATTCGCGAAATAGGGAACGAAAAAAAAAAAACGACCGAAAAGCTGCTTTCGAGAGCCTAGTTTAAACAGCAAATTTGGCTACAAGAAATGAAAGACGATTACGATAGCCGGTGATGCAAAATTTGAGCGCAGCTTTTCACGGATTTTCACGCTACGGATGGCAGGTGGCGTGCTACGCTCCTAGCCACCCTCCGGGATTTTCCCGTGGCAGCCACCTTGGGGTTATCCATTCTTACGCTCTCGCAGTGGCAGGTGACGTTTTGCTCTACTAAATCCTGCCAACTGTCAGGTGACCTGTGACCAGGGTGACCTGTGACCAGGGTGATCTGTGACGCCGATGCCAACGTCTACGACGCGGAACGCGGTAACGGGCGCGTTAGAGCTGCGCTCTAGAACCTGTCAGAGTGAAACTTTTGAGAGAACACGCACCCAGAAGTAAATGATAAATAAGAGCAGCTGATTTGGAGTATTCAATGGATGGACAATGGATTTTTATGGTGCAAGGGCATGTGTGGCCAAAGAGTGCCATGGCACAAGGATTTTTTTCTTCTACTCAAGGTGGGGTCAATGACCGATTTTCCAAGCATTTCACCCTAAAGAAGCCAAGCACAAGGCAGGAAAAAGCTTGTACTCTTTATTCACAACAGCGCAGGAAACTCCGACGAAAGGGTGAATAGACGAAACAAGCGCTGACTTCAACTGCGCTGTTGTGAATAATGAATACGTACGAACTCGCCCAACTTTTTTCACTCATCAATGAAAGCTTGTATCCATTGTGTCACCGGTCGGTATCCAGTGGCACTGGGGATCGAACCTCACACCTCCCGCATGCGAGGCGGATGCTCAAGCGACTAGTCCGCCGCTGCGGTCTGTTTGTGTGTGTTGATTGCTGACGACAATAAATGCAGCTCTCGAAACACAGGGCCAAACAAAGAGGATACCACATGCGTTAGCGCATGTGGTGGCTTCTTCGCATGCCTCTGTGTTTGGAGCGCTGCATTTATTTTCGTGGTAAATAATTTCATTGTTCGAAAATTATCAAAATAAAGTGGACTCGAATCGCCGTCTTGCGAGCTGAAAGATTCCGCTAATCCATCACACAACAGGAGCAACGGAAATAGCGGCGTTTGATTTCGATCTTATCCGCTATCACAGATAATACTATATTATTACGCATGCGCAGAACAGGAGGTCATGCGTAAGAAAATATCAGGTGGGCGAAACAATACCACGCGTTCTGAAAATTTTTTGTTTTTCGTTGAGTCTCCTGCGTCGATTAGAACCCGTCGGGAAGCCTTTAAGCCATGAACTACAAGAACATGTGTCGGTCTTTTTTTTTGCGCTCATAATACATTAAAGGCGCGTGAGGATTTACATTTGAAGCTCCTGAGTGGTTCAGTGCTGTTCAGCTGTGCTCTCTGACTCACCGTGTTTCCTTATTTCCGGCACAGTAGACATGCAGGCAAAAGCCGGATCGCCATTGCAGCACACCAAAGCTTGCTGTTGTGAAGATTTTGAAGGCCATGTTTGTAGCGCTCCACTGTTTGTGCGGAGTGATTTTATCGCCTTCACGCCACACTTCTTAGCAATGTTGTGTGCATGTTCAATGTCTACGTGCATTTCTTTCCATCACAGAGAGAGAGAGAAAAAAGCTTTGCTATTACATGGCATGTAATGTGTCTTGAGGAAGCAGGGGACACAAATGCTATTCCGTATTAACTGGACTCCTCCACAAAGACATCATATTCCATGGTTCATAGAAAGACCCTATGAAGCGCTGTCTTCTGTAACTTCGTCATAATAGGGCTCCGGAGATGTTAGACCACGTTTGCCGTCGAAATGTCGTTGTGATTATACGAAATTCAAAGCCGCTTTTGTTTTGCACCGATTACAATGTGGCTTAGAGATCTACTTACATTACACTTAGGCATATGTTGGCGATATAGTTACAGGCAATGTCTGCTTTGTGCATTACTGACCTTTCTCGGTTCTCTCCAATAGTTGCAGACAGCTTTTGACGCAAGAAAACCTGAATCACGCAGCTGGTGGCGTTTCTCGTGTACGGTTCGCGCAAACTGCAAGCTTTATTGCACGTTCCTTGCAATTATCAAACTATATATAGTGACTACATAAAATACTAAACTATCCCATGCTATATTGTTCTATACTGGACAATGTTGTAATGTACAGTGCTGGTCCATACTAAACTCACTATATCATACTGCGCATACTATACAATGCTCTACTATACTCTACTATATTATAACGTATTATACTATACTATACTATACTATACTATACTATACTATACTATACTATACTATACTATACTATACTATACTATACCATACCATACCATACTATACTATACTATATTATACTATACTATACTATACTAATCGGACCCAGAGCAGCACAGGTAATTAGACCAACATTGAAAATGGATGGTTTTACTCTGGTACTTTGTAGGAACAAGCTTTGCCAATACATTCCCCATGTGCTGTGCGATGTCAGCGCACGTTAAAGGTGCACTGAAGAGGAATCTGAACTCGTCTTTTTGCCGCGGAAACTCGATCTACACGTTCTGACCATTCTTAGAAACTTCGATTCATTGCCCTGTGTGGCTGATTTTCCTAATTAAATCGAATTAACGTCCGGCTCCCGCCTTTCTTTTTAATTCTCCCTCGTACGGTGGGCGGAGTCGACCAACGCGTGGAGTGCCTTGCAGCCAGCTCCGTGGAGGCTTTGCTTTCGCTTTACTTTGTTTTTTAGGTTTCCGTGAATAAATAGTTTCATTCGCAGATAATATAGCCGCAAAATAAGCCCGCAGAAATAAAAATACGCGCGGACTATTTGCTTCTACGGACTACTACGTATTACTCCGCCGATGGCAGAGCGGCAAGCCGCCGCGGGACTGGCTGAAAGGCACTCCACGCGTTGGTCGACTCCGCCCCCCGTACGAGGGAGAATTAAAAAAAAAAAGAGGCCGGAGCCGGACGTTAATTCGATTTAATTAGGAAAATCAGCCACACAGGGCAATAAATCGAAGTTTCTAAGAATGCTCCGAACGTGCAGATTGAGTTCCCGCGGCAAAAAGACGAGTTCAGATTCCTCTTCAGTGCACCTTTAAAAGAACCCCTGGTGGTCGAAATTTCCGGAGCCCTTCACTAGGGCGTTCCTCATAGCATGAGTTGCTTTGGGACGTTAAACCCCAATAAACTAAACCAGTACTTCCCAATAATGGTTTCGGTTTTTTCGGGTTTAACGTCCCAAAGCGACTCAGGCTATGAGGGACGCCATAGTGAAGGGATTCGGAAATTTCGACCACCTGGGGTTCTTTACGTGCACTGACATCGCGCAGCACACGGGCCTCTAGAATTTCGCCTCCATCGAAATTCAGCCGCCGCGGCCGGTATCGAACCCGCGTCTTTCGGGTCAGCAGCCGAGCGCCGTAACCACGGAGCCACCGGGGTGGGGCGTCCCCAATAATGGCCCAATTGCCTGTGCTGCTTGGAATTGTGGCATGCTATGCTATGCTGTTGAAGATTGCTATACTCACTTGCCAAATGAGAACACCTTTTACAGCAATATTTCTTTGGGCCGCCGAGAGGTGTCATCTTCTTTTCTCGCTCGCCGACGCAAGGCAGACCGAAACACCGCAGACAGGGAAAACGTGTGGCTTCTTCCTCAGTGCCGACGTCGTAGAAGATAGTGTAGTTGGCGCGGTCCTCTTCACAGCTCGCCTTCACAGAGATGGCTGTCATCAGCACTATCAGGAGTGTAGACAGGTGCATTGCGTCTCCCCAGGTGTTCTAGAAGAAATGGTGGAACTTCGGGGTGATCACGAACTGCCTGCGGACCACATATCTCCTCACTGTTGCATACTACTGGACAGAACCCAGCTTTCAGCATGGTCTGAATGAAAGCTGACCATCTGTGTTCTTTGTTGCCCGGGCGCGTTGTATCTTGCATTTCTATTGCCGCCTTTGAACGGGGCTCAAGGTGTTGAAAAAGAGGGCGAACAGCTCTCACAGGTTTTATACCTTCTATTCAATTGAATACAAAACTTGTTCAAAAGAGCGCGCTTTTCAACCCAGCGCTTTCTGCCAGTGAATGCTTGGGCGGCAATTCGGGAGGTCGAGCCAGCTTATTTCAAAAAACTTTCGCTGTCGGATGTTGAAACACGTGCCAACACATGGTATGTGGAAACTTCTTCCAAACCGGCTAACATTTCGGTTGTTTAGGAAATGACGATGAGCTGGATGTTGCTGGTCGTTCACCAAGTCACTGCCTTCAAGAATAACGCTGTGAAGGATACCTATAGCTTGAGGAATACTTGCTCTATGAGGAACCCAGAAAGCACGTGCAAGGTTCATAGTCTAGACGCACTATGACCCATAGCGGTGGTTTATTCATGGCAGTTTTCTCTATGGCCTACATTTTGCAGTACACATGTTAACTGACAACTCTAGAAATTTA